>NC_139674.1:9690508-9698008 GCF_951799395.1 Argentina silus
CTTCCCTAAGAGAGAGAGGTGTATGTGTGTGTGTGTGTGTGTGTGTGTGTGTGTGTGTGTGTGTGTGTGTGTGTGTGTGTGTCAGGCAGAAGGCTAATGCACACCAGGGAGTGCTGGGGTAAGTGGCCTGATGGAACACTGGGGTAATGTAATGCAATAAATCTGGGACGACACCACCCCCAGACACAGGAGCCTCGGACAAGATGTGAGCCACACTGGACCACACACACACACACACACACACGCACACACGCGCACACACACGCACACACATGCATGCATGCATGCACATGCAAACACACACACAAAGATGCACACACACACACACACACACACTTACAAATACACTTTTTAACCTTACAACCTTAACATACTTTTCGAATCCAACCATTTCAAATCCGGTTTTGCACAACCAAGATTGAGTGCCATCCTGTTGTTAAGAGAGTGAAGATATGTCCCTGATTTCACAACATTCCCAGTGGATGATTGAAAACACAAAACCCTCATTATTGTTGTGAACTTTCATTCCAATCAGGGCCAACCATTTGTCAAGGCCATAACAAACAAGAACTCTGGAGGACTTGGATTCGTTTCATTTTGGGGTTATAAAAGTCCCAATCTCAAACCATTGAGACAATAACGCATAAGCAGCATATCAGCTAATCAAGTCATATCCTGTATGCTAGGGAATTGACATTCATTGTCAGCCACTGCAGGAAAACATTCCATTGTAAACAAACAAACAAACAAACAAACAAACAAACATACATACATAACAGAGTGTGCTAGTTCTGTTATTCTGGTTGTCCAGCAGAGCTCATTAGCAAGAGAACAGCGGCAGGCCCAATCTGTATGTGTGTGTGTGTGTGTGTGTGTGTGTGTGTGTGTGTGTGTGTGTGTGTGTGTGTGTGTGTGTGTGTGTGTGTGCCTACTTCTGTCTCCCAGTTCTGCTGCTTCCTGCTCTCGTCCACAGAAGACTACAGTATGTGCTCATTAGTGCCAGTGGAGAGAACAGTGAGACCCCCTGGCCTGAGATAAACACCCACGAAGGTCCTGGAACACACACACACCATGAATACATATGATCCAGACACACACGCGCACACACACACACATACACATACACATACACATGAATACATATGATCCAGACACACACACACACACACACACACACACACACACACATGAATACATATGAACCAGACACACACACAGATGATGCCATGTTAAAGATCCAGCCACACCCTCCAGAGTCCCGGGGGGGGGAGCAGTGTGGGGCACTCTGGCATCTGTCACCAAAGCACGTCAACCTTTTCTGGGTAGACAACTCCACCTGCCGTGCCTCTTCTAGACACTCCAGCCATGTTCCTGTCCTCTCCAGACAGTCAGTGCTGTCACAAACTGTCCTTCTAGGAAGCACACTACAGGATGACTCATACTGTCCTCTCCCTCACCGCTCAGGCAAACAACAGGCACAAAGACAACAGGGGAGACACACACACACACACACACACACACACACACACACACACACACACACACACACACACACCAAAGAAAGGCCAATGTCCATCTCTCGACTGTAAATATCCCCTAATCATTCAGCAGGCATGCCTGATATCTGTCATTACTACAGGAATCAAAGACAGAGAAAGAGAGAGGAGGAGGAGGAGGGGTGGGGGACTGATTCTGTTTATTTCCTCCCTCCCTCTCCTTCTCTCTCTCCTTCTCCCTCTCCTTCTCTCTCTCCTTCTCCTTCTCCCTCTCTCTCCTTCTCTCTCTCCTTCTCCTTCTCCTTCTCCCTCTCTCTCCTTCTCTCTCTCCTTCTCCCTCTCCTTCTCCTTCTCCCTCTCTCTCTCTCTCTCTCTCTCCCTCTCCTTCTCCTTCTCCTTCTCCCTCTCTCTCCTTCTCTCTCTCCTTCTCCCTCTCCTTCTCCTTCTCCCTCTCTCTCCTTCTCCCTCTCTCTCCTTCTCTCTCTCCTTCTCCCTCTCTCTCCTTCTCCCTCTCCTTCTCCTTCTCCCTCTCCTTCTCTCTCTCCTCCTTCTCCCTCTACCTCTCCTTCTCTCTCTCCTTCTCCCTCTCTCTCTCTCCCTCTCCCTCTCCTTCTCCCTCTCCCTCATCTCATCTCATCTCCAGTCAGTCACTGTAACTCAGGTGGGCGTTTTTTTATGTCACCCGTATGTATATTTAATCCCAGACAAGTTCCCTCTACACAGGGCCACGTAGTGTGTGTGTGTGTGTGTGTGTGTGTGTGTGTGTGTGTGTGTGTGTGTGTGACTGTGTTTGTGTGTGTGTGCGTGCGTAGAGTTTAAATGCTTGCCATCGGGGTCGACATCCAAACCGGAGTAAATTGGTGTGTATGTACTGTACAGTATGTGTGTGTGTGTGTCTGTGTGTGTGTGTGTCTGTGTGTAAGTGTGTGTGCGGGCACAGACCCAGAGGGGGTGAATACTGAACAGTGTCTCTTCGAAAAGCCCCAGTGGAGCAGTTGTATCCCTCATAGTGACGCTAACCTAGCGTGAGGCTAACGTGCAGCGATCACAGCGGAGACCTGAAGAGGGGAGAGGAGGCATCGAGTCGCGGTGTAGGACGTCACCGCTGGGACAGGGCTGTCACTGGGTATCCAGGCTCGTGTGGTGATGAGAGGGTCGAGGGGAGCACTTCCCTCTAAGTCAGTGTTGTGTTATAAGGAGCCGCCTGGGCCGTGGGATTGTGCTGTACACTAAACGTCCTTTAGGGCTGGGGGGGGGGGGGGTATAAACTACACTAAACTAAATGAATATATAAATGCATCTACACAAGCACTAAGATCAGTTAATGTGTTAAGGTTAAGCGCTGTGTTGAAAAATGGCTGGCTATTATAATTCCTGTAGCTTTGATTCTCTATAATTCTCTTCCCCTGATATTTTCTCACCCACAGTTCCGCCACAATTTACCCAGCACTCAATAACACACAGCAAAGTCTGAGTCCACACACACACACACACACACACACACACACACACACACACACACACACACACACAGCGCAGAGGCTATTCAGAAAGCACATTAGCTCTGGCTGAGGAATGGAGATGCACTATTAGACAGAGTGCTTTAGCATCGGTCTTTAGCATTGAGACAAATCCCACAGATCAAACTTGCAATCCAACAGGATAATTATCATGCTCTCCATTCACAGACGCTTGGTAATGACACTGAGGAGCAGAAGGCTGTATTGTCCTCCCTGTCAGAGAGAGATCGCAGACAGGGGGTGGCTGGGCAGACTCATGTAAGTAATGATCCCCCTGAGTGTGTCTATGTGTGTGTGTGTGTGTGTGTGTGTGTGTGTGTGTGTGTGTGTGTGTGTGTGTGTGTGTGTGAGTGTGTGTTAAACCCATCATTAACTTCTCTCCTCTCAGCTTGTCTCCTGGCCCAGTAAGACAAAGCCTGGGCCTTTCCTAACACATGTGCCCAGAGGAAGGGTCAGGGGCCTGGGGGAGAGAGTGAAGAGGCATAGCCTGATCTGGGTGACAAGAAGACAGACAGGCAAGCAGGGAAGTTGACCAAAGCATTGTTTCTGCTTAGGCCTAGGAAGTATAAGAGGGGAGGGGCGGGGGGGTGGAGTATAAACTTGGCAGGCTTGTGATGGGAGTAATTAGCAAGCGGGGCGCACGTGTCCCTCATTGAGGAGTCCCCCAGCGAGACACAGCTCAATCAAAGAGGCCAGCTGCAGGTAGAGGGGGCTCAGCTCGACAAGAGAATGTGTGTGTGTGTGTGTGTGTGTGTCTGTGTGTGTGGGGAGGGGGGGGGGGGGTTGTCAATGTACAGCTGGAACTATAACCCTTGCACCCTTTCTCATTAATTCTTATGCCACATTAAGAGCTGACTAACACACACACACACACACACACACGTCACGTTGATGGGCATCAAGCTGTGTCCTATGTTAAGGCAGAAAGTGACACCATTATGGGAGCCCGTATTGGGCAGGTGGGTTGTGTGTGTGTGTGTGTGTGTGTGTGTGTGTGTGTGTGTGTGTGTGTGTGTGTTTTGGGAGGAGGGGGAATGTAGGTTGGTTATAAGGGGTCTCTGGTGGGTACTGTCACCCCCTCCAAAGGCAGCCTCATGCCGTGCTGTGCAGTGACAGGAAAGAGAGAGAGAGACAGAGAGAGAGAGAGAGAGAGAGAGAAGGGGGGGGGGGGCCTCACAACAACAGCTGGCCGGATTACTGTTTAATATAACCCCCTCTCCGCTGTCCCCCCCGGCCCTCCGCCCCCCCGGCCCCAACTGAGCAGAGCAAAAGCCACCCTGTGGGTACCCCAATAATGTGGCATCACTGCCGCTTGCCTTCCCCCGGGACCAGACGCCACCGACCTCATGCCATGCCCCCGGATCTAACACGCCGTGCCCAGAGGCAAGGGTGTGTGTGTGTGTGTGTGTGTTGTGTGTGTGTGTATATCTAAAAAGGGGGGGGGGGTGTCTATCAGATAAGCTCCTTCATTTGGGCCGATTCAAGAAGAGTGAAAGGAGTCGTGGGGAGACTTTCATCTTCAGAACAAAAAGAGACGGCATCGAGACGAGAGCGCGAAGAGAGAAGAAGAGAGGGAGGGCGGGCGGGCGGGCGGAGTGGGGGGTGAAATGAGGAAGAGAGAGGAGAGAGGGATAAAGAGAGAGCTAATCCACTAGGAGGATGTTTAACCTGGGCATGCTGGCAGAGGACAAAAAACACGCCACAAATATGTAGTGGTTTCTGTTAGAGACAGGATATTGAGAGAGAAAGAGAGAGGGAGAGAGGGAGAGAGAGAGAGAGGGAGAGAGAGGGAGGATATTAAAGAAAGACTAAAGATAAATAAAGACTAGAGGCCCTGGTAGAGACATCTTCACCCTGGGAGTAAATTAATAATGAGCATTGGGAGGTCTGTCTGTCTGGGTGTCTGTCTGCGTGTGTGTGTGTGTGTCTGGGTGTCATCTTCACAGGACACTCAAGCAGGGTAATTTGCAAGTCAAATGTGTGTTATAATGACAGGAGGATGTTCCTACAGTACAGTAGGTTTATTGAAGACATACCCACTGCGCACATAGCTTGTTGTTGACAGTTCAGACATCCAAGAGATGCATAAAAACTATTCCCCTTAGCCTACAAATATAACACAGCAGCATTCACCACCTCACATGTCTCAGATGAACCAAATAAAAGGTGCTTCACATGTAGCCAGATTGATATCTTTCAGGCCCCAAAGCACAGCGGGTGTTTTACCGTTTGATAACAAATATCATCAAATTAACGCAACTGTGAAGATTAGAAGAGAAAGCAGGCTGTGTGCGTATTGTCTTGGGGTGTGTGTGTGTGTGTGTGTGTGAGTGTGAGATAGAGTGCTATCTGAGAGGGAAGGCCCTATCTAAGCTCCATCAGTCTGGTGAAGTTAGGAGAGAGAGACAGGGGGGGGGGGGGGGGGGGAGTGATGTTGAAATGAAGGCCAAATCAGAGATTAACACTGCCTGCTGCTCACCACTCACACTTAAATGACCCTTGTTTCGGTTATTGTCAGTCTGTATGAAGGCATCTCCAACACCTCAGCCTCAGTAACACTGGACTTCCTCCATGTCTGTTCTCCATGTCTGGAGCTCACCCGGTCCAACCTGAAGTACATCCAGAACTACACATGACCTAGCTGACGGAGACGGATATGATCCAACAGAATACGGTTTCCAGGGGAACCCGCTCCCTGGCAAGGTGCGGCTGAGTAAATACACGAACCAGGAGAAGCTGCCGTTCTACAAGAGAGGGGAGGTCATGTTTATTATGGTCTGTAGCCCTGCCATCATGTTAAGTGGAAATAAACACAGGGCTATTGTTCGGAAAGAATTAAATCAACTTCTAAATCAAGCCGGTGGTATTTTGAGGACCCTTTGGAGAGAACAAACTTTAATAGCTCTAATTAAGGACATTTGGACTGTGTGTGTGTGTGTGTGTGCGTGTGCGTGTGTGTCTGTGTGTGTGTGGCACACGGCTGATAACCTTTCATTACAACACAAAAGGGGTCTAATTGCGAGTGATCTCATCGGTGAGTAATCAGACAGCACTTTCAATGCTGAGCCAAACAAGAATACACACCCAACCCTCCGACACACACGCACACACAGATGGCCTTTACCTATGATCCAAATGTCCTGGGAAGAATGCCCAATTATCAGAGTGATACAGACTAGACTAATATTTCAACCATGACATCTGACAGACAGAGAGAATAGACAGAAAGGGGGGTCGGGGGGGGGGGGGGGTATATATGTGTGTGAGAGAGGGACGCATGGAGACAGACAGTGGGGGCACCAGAATGAGAAAGAGAGAGAGGTTTAATGAGATCAATATGTGATTCAGTGATGGGGTCACTGGCTGTGTTCATGGTGACCCATCAGGTATTGGCTGGCTGACTCACAGCAGGTAGTAGAGAGGAGGGAACAGTTCACACACACACACACACACACACACACACACACACACACCCCTCTTTCATTCCCTCTCACCCTCCCCTCCTTCCTTGACTCTTTCCTCTCCCTCTGTCCCTCATCCTTCATCCTCTCCCTTCACCACTTACTTTCCATTCCATCCTTCCCCTCCTCTCATAGGTAAAATACAATACTATACCACTTCTACAATATTTACCAAACACTCAAATCAACACAGTGTTTTCGATCTTAGGACCGTTTTCCGCATCTTAAAATTGTGTGGTTTCTAATGCCTTTTAACATGACACAGAAGGCATCGCCAACAACTTCAATTATTCACCGTCACAGAAGGAGCCTTTGTATGGGAGCAAGCTCTGCACCAGCTAGCGCTGACGACTACACTGTCAGGACACTGATGGAAACAGATAGAGAGGGAGGCGGTGGCAAATATACCATCACACCAAGCTATGAGGGAGAGAGAGAGGGAGAGAGGGAGGGAGGGAGGGAGGGAGCGAGAGAGAGAGAAAGAAAGAAATGGGAGAACGAGACAGATAAATAAATAGGGAGAGGAAGAGAGAACAGAAGAAAGGGAGGGAGTCGGTAAGACAAGTGTTTCCCAATATGCCGTTGAGAGGGAGAGAGAGTGACCCCGCTGCCTTCATCTCCGTTCCTCCCAAGTGTGCTGCTCTCTCTGTTCCCATCCTCCCTCTTCCGCAAACAAAGCCCCTAAAAATAACCAGCACCCCTGCCACGCGCCTGTGTGTGTGTATGTGTGTGTGTGTGTGTGTGTTGCCAGGCTGTCTTCATGGCTGGGGGAGTGAGAAGTTCAGCATGAATAATTGAACATGAGGGGACGACTGCCGTCCAAAAAACAAAACGCCTCACAACTGGCAACCTCATTTCAGAGAAGGAGAGAGAGACAGGGAGGGAGGGAGAGAGAGAGAGAGGGGGGAGGGAGGGGGAGAGAGAGAGAGGGAGAGGGGGAGAGAGAAAGAGAGAGGGAGAGAGAGAGAGAGAGAGAAAGAGAGAGGGAGAGAGGGAGAGAGAGAGAGAGAGAGGGGGGAGAGA
>NC_139674.1:9703008-9710508 GCF_951799395.1 Argentina silus
GTAGAGAGTGTCACCCTCCAGCTGTTCAGCTGTCAATCAAAGTGACGGACACACGGAGGAGTGAGTCACGTGACTGGACAGCTGAGCGGGCGACAGAGGGACTAACGGTTCTCGAGCAGCCAGAAATCTGTCCTTTATCTGTCTCTGTGGAGCCTCTCTACACATCTCCATCTCTCTCTCTCTCCGTCTGGAGGAGACGCATGGCTGATATTTCTATTTCCGAGCGTGTCTCCCTCGGTGCCACCCTCAGCCAAGTCTCCGGCCCACGTAGTGTGAAACAGCGCCAGCCAATAACGTACAATCGCCTGCTACTGCAAATGAAAGCGTCAACGTCCTACAGCCCTAGGCCAGCCCTGAACATGATCAAGTCTGCAAGAGTAGGCCTCAGTGCACCAGCGTACCAAGAGACACATTTGTTCTCCATTTGTTCTCCATCGATCTTAATCTCATGATGTGAGCCAAGAATGCAGAAATTCTGTTTGGCTCAAGTCATTTCTCTTTAGACTATTCTCTGTGACTGCGAAGCCTTGATGATGTCCGTGATAGACAACAGACTTGCCCGTTGAACAGATGAGCGGCAAGCACCACAGTTGACAAACGTGGGCCCGCTTGGTTTGCAAGTTCTAAGAGCGGGCAGCTGAGACTAAATGCCTGTAATGACATAACAAGGACATAACAAGGACAGATCTGGTGGCCAAATCGCACAGAACCACCACACTTTCACTCTCATAAAGCTTTGTTGGCGAAACAGGCAAATAACTGAGATTCTCACTGCTTGTCTTGAACGAGTAAAAGAGGGCACTCCCCTAACCCTCATCCCCCTCCTCTCCCAGCATTCTCTGTCCCCTCCCACCACTCTTCATCCTTCCATGCTCTTCTCCTCTCCTCCCTTTACCTTTCTCTCCCCTCCTTCCCCTCTTTCCTCATTGCTATTCTGCACATTTAGTGACTACGCTTTTTCTCCCTCTCTCTCCTCTCAAGGCTTAGCTTTAATGAAACCGTGCACTTGATTACATATGGAGAGTGTAAACCAGGGCTGCATCTCCTGGGATGAGCGAAGTAGTCGGGAGTCTGACAATAAAAGGGAAGAAAGACGAGGCACATCACAGTGTCTTTGGAACTCACGTTTCCAGGGAGCCCAGAGTGTCAGAAATAAAGGGTGTGATGTGAAAAATCCACGCCGCTCACTTCGAGAGGGAGGAGAGGATACTACGAAAGCAAACAGACACCCTTATGCACACACACACACACACACACACACACACACACACACACACATCAGGTATACAAAAGAGAAAAGAAAGACATCTCATGCATAGCTACTGGCTTTTTAGCTGAGCTTTAGCGTTGC
The DNA here is from genome assembly GCF_951799395.1 of Argentina silus. Lineage (NCBI taxonomy): Eukaryota > Metazoa > Chordata > Actinopteri > Argentiniformes > Argentinidae > Argentina > Argentina silus. Next base: position 9,704,360 of record NC_139674.1, read on the forward strand.
GGCTAACCCAGTTGCATCTTGGGCTATTTTGTCTGGGAGCGGTGAAGGGGCTCTGGTCATGATCACATGCCGGGAGACAGTTTGACGGAAGGGCTCAGCACTCATTTCATCCCGGTGCACAAAAGGACAGCGTTCCCCGGGACTTTTCCCTCCCTGGATCACTTTCAGTCGTTTGGCTTAAGAGGGGTAATAAAAAGGTGTGCTCGGGGCCTGCCAGGGGCCGGAACCCCACCTCCTCATCAGACACATGTCCCTTCTACGCCTGCCCCTCTCTTTTTAGCACTTCATCGTCTTGTGTTTTGCGTTAAAAAGGACAACGGCGTCTCGTTGCTTTTCTTTCTCTGAGGTCCTCATGACAGTGCAGGCTGCCAGGAAAAAGAATGAGAGTCTCACTCTCTCTCTCTTTCTCTTTCTCCCCCCCCGCCCCGCCCCCCAGTCTGTCTCTCTCTCTCTCTCTCTCAAAGGCCTGTTTTGTTTACCAACGTTTTTCTGCCATTCTGAACAGAGACACGAGTCCAGTTCCAGAGCCAGGGCTGAATATCAAACAGAGGGGCTGAGGCTCAAAGGAGAGAGGGGAGAGAGGAGGGGGGAGAGAGGAGGGGGGGGGGGGGGGGGAGTGCAGGGCTAACGATAACCTCTTGCGTGATGCAGGTCTCTGGGTGGAGGATGAAGTCGGGTGAGAGAGACTCTTTGTGCAATGTGTACACACTGTGTGTGTGTGTGTGTGTGTGTGTGTGTGTGTGTGTGTGTGTGTGTGTGTGTGGACGCTTAGATGTGTTTCTGGGCAGAGGGGCAGCTCCCCCCAAAACACAATTAATGAAGTGTTCCTCTGGCCCCGGGCCGCTGGGCTTGGCAGGGGACTGGCAGAGGAGGAGGAGAAAGAGAGAGGGAGGGAAGGAGGGAGGGGACCCCTGAAGACACACATCACTGGCTCAACACTGTGTCTGCTAGAGCTTTTAAACACCTCTCGCCAAAGACAGTGATACTACAGATGCTGATTGCCTTCCATTGGACTGGGCCATCCGTTGAAGACAACGACTTGACTGATGCAAGAGAAGGAAAGGCCATCTTGGATAGGACAGGGAGCTTTGTTGTCGAATGTTGTTAGTGGGATGGGGTCCCCCTTTACTGCCAAGAGGGGCACATCTCCAGCTGTCACTGGGCCTACTGATAATGTGTGTTACCCTGGTCGGTGACAAGACCCTCACCACTCCCCCTCCCCGCCCCCCTCAACACACAGCCATTAGGAAAGAGAGAAAAGGGGAGGTGAAGATGAGATGTCATGAGGTTATACAGCACTGCATGGACATGGACACATGACTAGGGTCAGCACAGACGCTCCTTGGGGGAGCAGAACACACACACACGCACGCAAACACACCCTCACACACACAAAAAGCTGGCTTTTGGTAGTAATGAGCCGACCTTCTCTTATTTCTCAGGCGCTGATGAAAACAGGGAGCGCCTTTCTCTCTGAGATCAGCAATTACCATTCTGTGTGCGTGGTGAAAAACCTCACAATCCTTTGGGAGCGACGGTGTAGCTGAGATAAAAATCCACTTATTAAGGTCTGTGTGGTGGGACGCGAGGGCAGAGGGCTGGGAGGAATGGAAGCGTTTATTTATCCATGGTTTCTGCATCTCTCTCGTGTGTGTGTGTGTGTGTGTGTGTGTGTGTGTGTGTGTGTGTGTGTGTGTGTCAGTACCTGAGGCAGACTTCAAAGCTGCCTGTCAGATACGCCTGGTCCTTTTAAGATGTTTACTCTACCTCGACTTAATAAGGCTTCAGATTGACTAATCTACACCACACCCCGCAGCCGGCTTCTCCACAACAACAGTCTGGATGTGTGAAGAGAATGAGGACAATGAAGCATACAAACAAATACACACGCAGGTGGGTCTAGTTGCCGATGTTTGCGCTCACAATACAAATACTCTCTCTCTCTCTCTCTCAAACACACACACACAATCTCTCTCCATCTCTCACTCACAGTCAGGCACACATAAAAAAAACAGTCACACTCTCTCTCTCTCTTTGTCCCTCACACAGACACACACACACACACTTTTCCTGGCGGCTGTGCCTGTGTAGCTGTATGTGTGTGTAGTAGTAGTATTGTCTTAGGGAGAGTGGGTGACCCAGTTGTGAGCAAGCCCATTCTCCTGCTCTGCTGCAGAGAGGAGAGGAACACTGGACACCCCTGGAGACCCACACTGGGCCCTGATTGGCTGGGGGAGGGGGGGGGATGCTCACCTGCAGTATGTCCTCTACAGTTACAGTGACACCTACGGTCTGAGCTTCATAAATCACAGAGACAGAGAGGAGAGAGAGAGAGGGGAGAGGGGAGAGGGGAGAGGGGAGAGAGGGAGAAGGGAGGGGATAGAGGGGAGGGAGAGGGGAGGTGGAGAGGGGAAAGAGAGAGAAAGAGCGAGAGAGAGAGAAGGGAAGGGGGAAAGAGAGAGAGAGAAGGTGGATACCACAGGTATGCAGTAGTAGTACAACAGAGTGCCTTTAGATCCCTAGATCTGACCTCATGGAATAACACTGGATCCCTTTAATCAGCTGAACATCAGTGGGTTGGAGATGATACATTACCACAGAGAATATAAAGAAAAACAGTGGAAGAACAACAGGGAGAGATATTTCACTCAGACATTCAACATTTAGGAGAGAATTAAACAAAGAGACAACCATCGTACATCACATGAAAGAATGTAAGAGTGAGCATTTTCTCCTGTCATAAAAATACCCATTCCCCCCTGTCCAACGAGGACATGTTCAATATTCAGTTATGGGCTTGCAATAGGAGAGTGAAATGTATGCAGATGGAGCAAAGCGGTGATTTATCTTTCCCAACTCATTGTGTGACTGCTGGTGTTGGTATTGATTCTTTTTTCGCTGAAAAAAAAGAAAACAATGGCTTGGAAAAAAATATGGCGGGCGCTGAAACATTCTGTCATTGCAAGACACGCACACGCAGTTTGAGGACTAATTAAAACAATGCAAGTTTTTACTGCTGCAGCTGAAAAGGAATTTGAATAACCTTTCGCGGCTGTATTTAATTAAAGCAGATCAACTTTGTGGGGGTTTTAATTAAATGTTTGAGAGAGAAGCGTTCACAGTCGGCTACACAGAGTAATTAACAGAGAGTCAAGCAGTTCTTTTACGCGTCTGAAAACGCGCCGCGCTCCGCCACGGCCGATTCTTATCTGATGTTCGCTACGTATGACACGCACGGTTTTGTGTGTGTATGTGACGGAAGGTTCTAGAGAGTCTCTCTAATGGTGGCTCTTCAACGATACATCACCTGCGAGCCACCGCTCTGACCACTTTGTAATTACATTCCCATTTGGCTAAGCCAAAGAGTGCTTGAAAATGGCTGTAGAATACTAATAGCTTGTGTAATTGGGTGGGTGATTTAGACTCATGGTGTGATTTGACAGGTGAGTTCATGAGGGGAGGTGAAGACTGTGCTAACTGCTGTTATGGTTGGGAGTTGATGAGCTTCAGCTTGGGGGATATATTTTTTTGGGAGATGATGGTGTGAACCTGAGTGGGATTTTGTACGCAAAAGCATGTGAGTGTGTGCGTTTGTGTGTGCGTGTGTGTGTGTGTGTGTGTGTGTGTGTGTGTCACCCAATCCTCTGTGTGCTGTGTCTCTGTCGGTGTGATTAATGACTGTGTGGTTGTTAGGGTGCTGTGGAGCTCTGCAGTGCTGCCAGCTGTAGATTGCTCCACTTCTGGGCCACATCCGCCAACAATGGCTGCTAACATGTCTCCACAAACACCAGCTTTATTCAGTGAAAAAACCACAAATCTAATAGATCTAATCGACTCAAAACTACAAACTCCATATCCCAATCATCTCAACCAATTGCAAACCTTACGATCATCTACAATTTCATCAATCTACAAAACATACAAAATCCATGACAGCTCTGTCAACTAAAATGAAATCCAACATTTTGCCCCTGGCAATAGTACTTTCAAATCAAAAAGACTCAAATCATCCCACCCAATCGTCAACAAGTAACCACCCATTTCCAACGTCTCGCTCCCTTGTCAACCAATCGGCTACAGTCTTGAAGAACGTTCCCCTGTCATCAACCAATCGGGCTGCAGTAGCAACATGCATACAGATGGAACATAAATACAGTGCTTCTCTAACCAATTCAATATCCCATCCGAAGGAGCAAGATGGCCAAACAGAGCAATACCCAGACCCGGACCCAGACCCGGACCCAGACCCGGACCCGGACCCAGACCCGGACCCAGACCCAGACCCATTCCCAGACCCAGAGAAGCCTGCCCTGGATGCTCTGTCTTCTGCCCCCGCCCCCCTCCTTGCTTTAGGGGTGTGCAGCTCTGTAGCGTTACAGCCAGTCTTAATGATGTGTTTACAGCTGCTTTATAAAGAGAAAGGCTGCCTCATAACCTCCCTCAATGAGCTCCTTGTAAACACAGGCTTTGCCAGCTCTTTCACAAGACAGACACAGACATGCTAATTACAATGCAAAGGAAGAAAAAGGAACAGGCAGCAGAGGAGGATGAGATATGTGAACAGTCGTGTGTGTGTGTGTGTGTGTGTGTGTGCGCGTGGTGTTGTGTTGTGTTGTTCTCATGCCGACAGTGACGCAGATATAGAGTTCCTCTGTTCCCCTCTGACACACATCCTCCTCTTTTTGTATTTAGCTGTCTATCGCTCTCTGGTTCCTAGAGAGGCGTTCCATGTTTAGGAGACACACACAGAGGCATATGAATATGTGTGGTACCACAAGCACAAAGAAGTGGACGTGTGTGTGTGTGTGTGTGTGTGTGTGTGTGTGTACATCCAGTAGACATACAGAGCAGAGGAGGCTGGTGGAGGTAGAAATGGGAGGACACGTGTTTGATCCCTTTCCAGCGTAGCTCCAGCTGCCTGGTAGGAGAAGTATTAGGCCGTATTCTCCTCAGGTTGGGAGTGAGGAGCCGTTTTGTTATGTGTCCTATCAGCACTCAGGAGCACCAACCCTTCACTCCACACAGATTACAGGCCCGGGCACTCAAATCATTCACGGATGAACAAGCCTTCACAGATACTTATTCTTCTGAATTGGCGCATAGACAGAGATGCTCTCCACTCACTCTGACTCTCTCTCTCTCTCTCCTATCTCCCCTCTTTCTCTCTCTCTCTCTCTCTCTCTCTCTCTCTCTCTCTCTCTCTATTTTGGCTTTTCAAAAAGAATCTGACTAGAAATTCTGAGTATGTTGTGTATGAAGTTGAATTGAATTGAATGCCTAACCTCATTTTTTTAAATGTAACTCCATATTGACTTGACTCTAACTTGTCTCCACTAGTGTAGCTTCACACCATTGAAATGCAAAATCACTCAACCTATACTATAACTACAAGTCCCATGATTCATAGCTGGAGGATAGCCTCAGTGACACGCTGCAGTGATGATATGACACAGTGTGTGTGTGTGTGTGTGTGTGTGTGTGTGTGTGTGTGTGTGTGTGTGTGTGTGTGTGTGTGTGTGTGCACTATCAGCCTCCTCAGCCATTGGCTGCTTATCAATTATGAAGGAGTCTGCAGAGGGAAAAGGCCAACATTTCAGAACCAGCATCTATAAATACACCAGAATCTTAATCCAATTTGCACACGCACACGCACACGCACACACACAGGCGCGCTCATCCCTAACCTCTGGGCTGGGCGGCCCTCAGTCTAAATCAGGGGGGAGATTGCTTTCCTGCTCTGCTCCTGCTTTTCATTAACTAAACGCTGTGTTCCACAGATGGGCCAAATAGAAAAGGTGAGGTGGCGCTGCCGTGTGTGTGTGTGTGTGTGTGTGTGTGTGTGTGTGTGTGTGTGTGTGTTGGCCCTAATGGTCTTGTAGGCATGCTCTCTCATTCTCCTTTACTCTCTATTACTCTTTACCACCATTCTCTCTCTCTCTCTCTCTCTCTCTCTCTCTCTTTGTCCAAGTCTCTACGTTTTTCAATCTCCATCTATCTGCCCCTCCATTTTCGTCTCTCCATCACTCTCTCTCTCCCTACCTTTCTCACTTTCAATCTCTCTCTTCACCCATTTTTCCCTCCATCTCCCTCCCTTAACCTCCCTCCCTCCCTCTCTTTAAACTAGGTGGTGAATGGTAGGGACCGGAGGG
>NC_139674.1:9715508-9720508 GCF_951799395.1 Argentina silus
CCAATCTGTTTATCTGTGTACTTTTGGCTATTGTTGGTAGTCTTGTACTGTAGTTGACTTTGGTATGGGTTATCATTGTCAAGATTGTACAGCAGGGGGTATACTAGCTGCTATAGTGAGCAAAGACCAGATCATGTGTGTTATAGCATATGGTGGGGGAGTGTGTAGAGAGAAATCAGATAGGCTTGCCTCTAATAATAAAAACCCCTGAGGGGGTCTCGAGATCCCCTTCCTTCAACTGACACACACGCACACGCACACACACACACACGTCCTCCACCTCATTCTACTGAAGTGAAGAAAAAAAACAGCCGACTCAGCCACTTTCTTGCAAACCAATCTCTTCTCTACCCCCCAATCCCAAACACACACACACACGCACACACTGACACACTCACACGAGAAAAAGGCTGGGCACTGCCCGCCTGCCTACCTTCTTAATGCGTCCGCTCTTGGTGCCCACGAAGGCCAGCGAGTGGTTCTTGTAGACGTAGGCGATGACGGAGGTCATCTTGTCGGTGGAGTCGGAGAAGAGGGGGATGCCCCGCACCATCTCTGATACCCCCAGGGGGGCGTTCATATCCAGGCCGCAGAAGTTGTCATCGATGGTTAGGAGCTGAGAGAAGGCATAGAAAATGGGGTGGAGGGGGGAGAGAGCAGGATTATTCAGCGTGTCTAAGCTCCCAGAAGGGCAGGTGACTGTATGTGGCTAGGTGGCTGGGGACTCGGGGGAGATACACTTGTTCTAAAAGCAGAGGAATTCAGTTGTTATACTAGAACATGGCAAGATACAGTACTTTCCTAAAGGACAAAGACGGAGGTTTTAACAAGACAGTTGTGAGGAGAAGTAGAGGAATACGACAGTAATGTGAAGGGGGAGGTTTCAAATGGCTGCCATGAGTGGCCTTTTTGCCTGGGTGAGTTTAGTCTGACTGACACGGTGGTATTTAAACTGAAGCAGTGGATCTGGTCAGAGACTGACCTTCGGGACAGGGAGAGAGAGAAGGAGGGAGAGAGAAGGAGAAGGATACGGAGGGACCAAGAGAGTGAGAGCTGAAGCTGAGAGTGTGTGTGCGTGCGTGTGTGTGTGTGTGTGTGTGTGTGTACACGTGTGTGCATGTGTGTGTGTATATGTGTATGTGAGAGAGAGCGTGTGGTGTGTGTGTGTATGTGTGTGTGAGTGAGAGAGAGAGTGTGTGTGTGTGTTCATAATAGAGAGAGAAATAAAGACTGCACTCCAGCTACATACTATAATACTGCCAGAGGCTTCCCTTCACAGACAGATCCTCTCAACACGATCGCAAAGCCCGAGACGCCAGCAACAATAAACATAATTCAAAGTGAATAAAAAAAATAACAAATCATAGCCAGGCAAAATCTCTGTTCTGCATCTGAACAGAAATAACGGGCGGAAAATAAGGAACATTCCCATTGCGTTTCATCTGTTATGCATTCTTTCTGGACATGCTACTGTGATTGGCTGATTGCCGCACACAGATGGAGCCGTGTGTTATTATACAGGTTATACATTGCCCGGGAATTTATGAGTGTCAAAGAAAGAGAGAATGACATATTGCCTTTGTTAAGAGAATAATGGCCGTTAGACAATAGTCATTATTCCATCTGTGTGGACACGTCTGAAGCGGGTTTGGACTGGTGAAAGCCTTTTCTGATTAATAGCATGGGCGATGTGGTGCCTTATTGTGAGAATGAAGGCGTGACAGCTGGTATTACAGTCCTTTTCAAGACATCTCATCCTGCCGAAAAAAGAGTCTAAGGTTAGATGCGATAGCGGGTTATGAATCACATATTCCACCCTGTTATCGTTTATTATTTGGCAAAATTCTTCCTCACCCACCGTATGCAAGTTTAAGCATTCAATCTAAGCCGGGGTTGTGTCTGGGGCCATCTAATAAATCATAAACAGCGTCTCTGTGTGTAATAAAAGATTGGACACGTTTGAGTGATAAAAACTCAATTATGGACCGAAGCATCGTTTCTGGGAATGAAGCTGAACCCTGACCATCTGGGGTAATATCAACATTCACACACGCGATTGTTTTTGAAGCGGCCATTGTTGTGTGTGGAGTAAAACATCTGGCAACGTCACCCCCTATATGTGGCCCTGTTTGTACACTCCCAAAATGCATCCTTCTCTCCTCCTTCTTCCTTGAAGAACTCGCTGATCGGAAATGACTCTGGACTGATGAAGGTAATGCGGTGGAAAGCTTGCTTTGACCGATCTAATCATGTTAGATCGGTGATGACTTGAGTGGAGGAGGGAGCAAAGGAAGATGCATTATCAAACTATTGAAATAGGGCCTGTTTGTGTTTTTTTTTTTTTTCCTTCCTGGAAGCATTAGTGAACCCTTGGGGGCCTCGATCAATCAAGTGACCAGTAACTGTCCGTTGACAGGCTCTCACACGTGGCAGCAGAGGCCCTCTGTCTCTGTCAGCGCAGAGATACAGGCTCCTTCATTACGCAAATGGAATCTGCTCGCCCTGACTCTCTAACAGAGACAGTTATGACTGACCTGTCTGATCAATAGCAGATGCTTCCCTTCATTCAGGTCAACTTCATTTGATATAGGAAGAGAGGAGTAGAGGAGAGAGAGAGAGGAGGAGAGGAGAGAGAGAGAGAGGAGGCGGAGAGGACATGCAGGGGAGAAGTGGAAAGAGAGAATAAAGGAAAGAGAGAGAGAAGGGAGAGAGGGGGGAGAAGAGGATACGCAGGGGAGATGTGGGAAGAGAGAATATAGGAAGGAGAGAGGAGGAAACGGGGATATGCAGTAACTAAAAGATGAGGGTGAAGACTGGGTGAAAACAGGGAAACAACAAGGGAGAGAGAGAGAGAGAGAGAGACAGAGAGAGAGAGAGACAGAGACAGAGAGAGAGAGAGAGAGACAGAGAGAGACAGAGAGAGAGACAGAGAGAGAGAGAGAGAGAGAGAGACAGAGAGAGAGAGAGAGAGAGAAATAGAGACGAGGCGGGAACGTTTTACTGGGGTAAAAATATTTTTCTCTCCCCTCTCCAACCGACATTGTCTTAGTCTGACCTTTAATAATGTGGTGTTGTCAGAACTGCCGCAGCCTGCGTCTCTCCACTGGGCCTGGGCTAGCACGCTAGCACTAACGTCCGCGGCAGCTCCCGCTGCAGACTAATGGGTGTTCATTTAGGGTGGAGGAGCCTTGTTAGAGCAAGGCAGCGCCACATGAAATATCAGCCTTCCTGCAGCGTTAGTCTTCCTGCCGCCTGTCTCCCATCCTCTCCCCCAGGCAATGCATCACCAAAGATAGACCACGCCGCCGCATGTTGTCGTGATGATAGCTGGAGCTGCACCCCCCGCCCCCGCCACCACCACCACCAACATCACCCCCACCAATAGCTTCCTCTGCTCTTATCAACTGCCCCCCCCCCCAACCCTCCCTAGTGTAAGAAAAATCTCTTTCTTTTTGCTCCAGACACCTGAGTTGATTTTCATCATTGTTACCAGCGGTTATAAAGAAGGCCTCATCACCCCCAGGGTTCAGGGGTTAACTTCACTATCAGAGAGGAAATGAGAAAGAGGTGAGAAGAGGAAGGGGAAGGTGGGGGGGGGGGGGGGGTCTGGAAAGGGAATGCTTCGTTTGACCAAAGACAACAAGCCGATGGCCATTTTTCTTATTTTCCTGGCAAAAGATGAATGCCTTTTGAGGGTAGGATAGATGTGTTTTTGTTAGAGAAAGACGCCTTACACGACGCGCACGTGTGTGTGTGTGTGTGCTTGTATAACTGATGTGCGTGTTTGTGTGTGTGTATGCAGAAAGTGTAGAAAGAACAATATGTGTACATAGATAGATTGATAGGTACTTTATTGATCCCTGAGGGGAAATGAAGGCATTACAGCAGCTTACATCACAAACAACAACAAAATAAAGTGACAATAGAATAATAGAATAAAATAGACATCTGAAACGTTATATACAGTAAGAACAGTCCAGTATGATTTCACATCCGCCAGCCTGACCTGATCACCCTGATCGAGCCAGCCGGAGGAGGAGTTGTACAGTCTTATTGCGGCAGGCAGAAAATATCTCCTATAGCGCTCCTGAGTGCAACGTGGTGGTAATAATCTGTTGCTAAAGGAGCTTCTCTGCTCTGTCACAGTGTCATGTAGGGGATGGGAGGGATTGCCCATGATGGCCAGGAGTTTGGTCCTCATCCTCCTGTGTGTGTGTGTGTGTGTGTGTGTGTGTGTGTGTGTGTGTTCTTGTCTCCAGTCACTGACACCTGCTGGGATATATCTGGCACAACACCGTAACATGCCAATCACGCCGAAATGTGCCGCAATTTAATGAAATAGACTTCCTGTCTGTCATTTTTTTCAGGAAGAGGACACATTTTCATTACGCCGCCACCAAACATGACATTTTGTGGTGACAGAACAGCCCCCACCTCAGCCATCCACACACACATCAGATCCTACCCTGAACAACAACCTGCCACAGAGAGACTCCTCTGTCATTCTGACTACCCCTCTCTCTCTCTCTCTCTCTCTCTCTCTTCTGCTCTTGCATCCAATCTTTCCTCGCCCCTTTCTCTCTCTCATTCCTATTATCTCACCTTCTGCCTGTCTTGTCTTTGTCCCTCTCTTTCACAAAACACTCACCCTCCTTTTTCCTCACCCCCCCCCCCCCCCACACACACACACACACACACACCACCCCTCTACATCTCCCATTCCATGTGATAACTCTCTCTCTCTCTCTCTCCCTCCCTCCCTCCCTGGCCACTGCAGGTACAAGCTTTCGCATTAAAGCCAATTTCACGCTGAGCGTCCCGAGGTGTAGCGGCGGCAGCACCAGGGAGCAACCAGGGTTCCCTCCTTAAAGCCTCTGGAAGAGAGCTGCCGCGCTGCCGCCACTGAACAGGGGCCAGAGACAGAGGAATCAGGTCACTCAGATCTCTCTCTCTCTCTCTCTCTCGTGCCAGTGGGAGCACAAAGGGAGCTCTCTTCTGGG
>NC_139674.1:9723008-9730508 GCF_951799395.1 Argentina silus
ACATGCCATCTCAGCGGATCAATACGGTTTATGGCATGCAAATTACAGTGTGTATTTTCGTTTAGTACGGAAGTCTGGTACTGAATGTCAAAGAAGGTGTTCTGTCTGGCTGTGTCTGGCATATACAGACATGAGAGGCAGGCTTTTTCCCCCCCACAATTTTCATAACTCATGTTTATGTATGATTTCCACCTGTCAGCAACGATGGAGTAACAACAGAACTGTGGGGTAGAGAACACAATCAAATTAAACCTAATGACACGCAGAGATATTCACCAGAAACAGAGAGAAATGAGAAATTGAGACATCCAAAACAACGCCAGCGGGAGACAATGAAAGAGAGAGAGAAAGAGAGAGAGAAAGAGAGAAAATAACACCTCTTTTGGTATGACTGGATGAAGAGACACTTGGTTAATCACAGAATGATGATATTGTGATGGATTCTGACCTTTCTCGGCGGTATCATGTATGGAGATTTAATTAGAGAGCGGATAGGAAGCCGGTTAGAAAGAAGAACTTTTTTTAATGAATCCAGAACCTTCTGGAGAAGGAGGAGGATGTGGAGGAGACACTGAATCACCCATCATACACTGATTAAACTCCAATCACACGACGAGTCAGAAAGATGGCCGCGCATAACACAACCAGAGGTTGATCAAACACAGACGGGGAGGGGGGGTCAAGAGCATCATCAGAAAGATGAACATCAAACATGAACTTCAAATCCTGTCGAGGGACTCTGAGCTTCTTTCGAGTGGGGGAAGAGAGAGAGGTAGGGATGGAGGGGGAGAGGTGGAGAGAAAGAGAGAGAGAGAGAGAGAGAGACAGAGAGAGAGAGAGAGAGACTGGCGACCAACTAGAATCATCTAATTAATTGGAAATAATTTGGAATGTGAAGTCGCCGCGGATGACAAATGCAAGAGAATAGCCGATAGCATGCTACTTAATGACGTGTAATTAATGATCATTAAGAGAGGGGAGGGAGGAGGGGACACCAGGCGTCCGACAGGGCCGCAGACGCGACCTTGGAAGTCTACGCTCACTCTACAGGGGGGAGTCAACCACTGCACTGTCCGTGTCGACCGGAAAACATTGTTAGGGAAGAGAGGGAGCCATAGGAGGAGAGAAAGAAGGAGAGGGAAGGGAGTAGAGAATTTACTGCTCTTTGCTGTCTTCTGTTTTCTCTCTTTTTTTCTGCTGACACAGTGAACATCGGCGAGCAAGGAGGTTTTTTTTATTTTTTTTATAGGTCACATGCCACTTCACAATGATCTATGGATGCAGGGCCTTCACAGACTGATACTGTTGAGCAGGCATTATGGAGTTCAGTCGAGCGTGGCCGTTTGGGAAGAACGCTTCCTCTTTTTCTCCCCCTCTCCCCCTCTCCCCTTCTCTCTTTCTGTCTGTCCAAGCTCCTTATAGACGCACCGACAAGAGCCCCAACTGAAAAAAAATAAACAAATATATGTGACCTAGCAGAAGAGCTTACAAGTGTTTTATTGGTGTTCTGGAAGGTTCTAGCACTGCTGTTGATTCATATGGGTTCATACGGTAGCTGGTTAAAGTGACCTTTTTAAATGTAGCATAGCCTAAAATGGTTGTCACAATGATATTGACTTGCCATGGTGGCATTTCAATGATGTATTGGTGGTTCCATGTTCTTTCAATCTGGCAGAGGGAGGGGAAAGAACCCTCTATTCACAGTTTCATTCATATTATCTGCCAAAGAACCAATCGGATAAATGATAGGGAATACTGCCAGTTTCAGCCAATAGGCATGTTGTAAATGGAGATCCAATCACTTCATCCAGTCTCTCAATTAAGTTAGTCTTTGCTTATTCCATATCGGTCTCTGTTCTTTAAATAGCATACAGCTGCCAAGTCTTGCCCGTCGGGAGTATTCTTCGGGTATGACTTATCGAACATAAAGTTCATGTTCAAGGAAAAACATTGTGCCACTGCCAGATCGTGTTTCAAATTGAAGATGTATCTGTGACATGCGGAGGCTGGCTTCATCAGATCCATAGCATGTTGCATGGCAACTGATCATTAGCATGTTACATGGCAACTGATCCATAGCATGTTACATGGCAACTGAATGAGTTTTCAATGAGTTTGATGGATTGTTTAACTTCGCCTGAAAATGACTTAGTCAATTTAGCCCTCAAAAGCGTGCTAATATTGATTGAGAAACTGGCTGCTATGACAAGTATATTGAAGAGACCAGATCATTATGAACTCTGTAGTGGCGCTGATACAATGAAGCAGTCATACAAATTGCTCCTCATTTCAAAGACTGGCGCCATCTTTAATGAACTGAGGTAAAATGGTCATGGACTAGTAATAGTGGTAGTAGTGTGTGTGTGTGTGTGTGTGTGTGTGTGTGTGTGTGTCTTCATTAACTTCTCTAAGGTACAGGGTGATCTGTGTCTCTTTTAATTAACTGAGGTAGGCAATCAGTGTGTGTGTGTGTGTGTGTGTGTGTGTGTGTGTGTGTGTGTGTGTGTGTGTGTGTGTGTGTGTGTGTGAAATGTGTGATTTCTATGAAATGTATGTGACGAGTGTGTTAGTGTGTGCGCATGGGTTGCAGTGTGTGTGCATGTGTGTGTGTGTGTGTGTGCCGTCCACGTTGTGTGTGTGTGTGTGTGTGTGTGTGTGTGTGTGTGTGTGTGTGTGTGTGTGTGTGTGTGTGTGTGTGTGTGTGTGTGTGTGTGTGTGTGTGTGTGTGTGTGTGTGTGTGTGTGTGTGTGTGTGTGTGTGTGTGTGGCTCTACTCTGCTCCTCCGTACAGCCAGGGTAGCCTAATGAGCCTGGGGGCCGTTCATCCTCTCTTTAATTGGGGGAAAAACACATCATGTTCAAAATACAGACGGAGAGCTTGAAAGGGAGCGAGAGATAATCAGAGAGAGAGAGAGCAAGAGAGATAGAGAGAGAGAAAGAGAGAGAGAGAGACAGAGAAAGAGAGAGACCAGCCAAGTTTAATACTTGTAGCATCGTTTCATCTTTACATCTGCAATGATGTAGCCACAGAAAAGAAAGGCCGCAAGACTAGCTTTAGAAAGGCACTAATAGGGCATTATACTGTCCACATCTGACCGTCCAATTTACTGAACTGGCATTTCACAATGCTCTGTCTACATGCGTATGCATTAGGGGAGGCTGGTTGAGGTAGAAATTGGAGGACGAGCTCAATGTAATATGTGGACGTGGAGGTTTGATACCATCCCTCATTCTATTCCATGATTTATAATGAGCCTGTCCTCCGATTTCTACGAGCCTTATCTGACACGCCTTAGCCTAGTTCTACCTAGTCTACCACTTGCTATTTTTACCTATCCACCCTCCTCCACCATAGGCTTCCCCTGGCAGTCTACAGTGCTGAACGTCTACAGTAGCTGAACGTCTACAGTAGCTGACGCGGTCTATAGACTTGCCTGTGATGTTGTTTTGATACTGTATCACAGCTAGGCTAACGTTGGGGGAACGTCTTCCGGAAGTTCAGAGGAAAAACGAGAGAGAGTGGAAGAGGGACCCTCCTCGCTTGATCTCTCTCTCTCTCTGCGGTTCCGTGGTTCCTCAATTAGACTTTCATGAGGAGAAAAACCCGAAAGCAGCACCTGCTTCCACACTCTCTCTCTCTGTCGGCAGCCTTGTTTTTGGGGGGGAGCCGCGTCTCTCTACCTTGGCTGTGCTGCATGGGGAAGCAGGCAAATGATGACTTGAACTAAATTTCTGGCAATATTCAGATGCTGCCTTCCCTTCATGCATTATTTAAGGCGCGAGGAATTCATCTGAGACTAACATCCACGATTCTTGTAAAATCATCCATGGGATATTAGGGAGACATCCATCTCACACACTGAGAGCAGGTTGCCTCTCTCTCACTCCTGCTCTCTCTCTCTCTCTCTAGTGTTCCCCTAGTCTTTATCTCGTCATACAACGTGTTCACAACATTGTCAACAGATCCGAAACGACTTGTATTTACCTCTAATGATTCTCTAATGCTCTAGGGATGTGCCTTTAAGTTATGTCTGTTTGTGTGTGTGTGTGTGTGTGTGTGTGTGTGTGTGTGTGTGTGTGTGTGTGTCTGTTAATGTGTGTGTGTCTGTTAATGCGTGAATGTTTGAAGTTCCATCCCACTCTAAACCTGGTGCTAATTTATGCAACCCCCTGCTTCTAATACATCATTTAACAAACCTTCAGTGGTAATTAGTTTAGAGGAATGTTGTTTTCTTTCTTTTTTTTTCCTCTGCCGTATGATCAAACACTTCCTCCTGCTTTTAAAGGGGAAGGCCCCGGTAGCCATAGTTACAGGCGAGAAGGGAGAGTTAGGGCCATCCATCTCCCTGGCTGTGGTGTCTGACGGGGAGCCGGCCATACTGTGGCGCGTGCTGAAATGGCACCATTCTTCACCGCTAACCCCTGTGTCCTCCCTCACACTTCTCCGCCCGAGCCGCCGCTGATTTATCCACCCCGGAAACAACGGGGAGAGGCTTGTGCTGCGTGAGACCGGTCATGACACAGATAGAGACTGATTCATACACAAACACTGGAGGGAGAGGAACGAGTGTCATCGCTCTGTGATTTATATGCCTACATTCTTGCGGTTTGTGTTTTGCACTACGAAGACAAAGTTTTATGTTTTTAAACATGACTAATACACACCTGACAAATACAAATCAATCCATTGATCGATCGATCGATCAATGTTACCGTAGGAATCTCGACGCCCCATGAAACAACTTTAGGAGGCTTATAATGATTGAATGATTTCTAATGCAACATTGTCATCACCTGAAGTTGCCTCCAAAATTGTCTATATTATGTGTATCTTAACACCCAACTTTCCAAAATGACATCAGTACTATTGCATTAAACTGCAGGGAAGTGAAAATCATTCTGCTAAGAGCAAGCCATGCATTAAGCCCTACTGATGGGTTTGTTTACGTGCTAATGTGTGCTGCATAGCATGGGTGGAGAAACCCAGCGCGGTTCATTTGACCGTGACTGCAATTCAGGGGAACGTCATTACAGCAATAAATGGACTCTGAGAGGAAGGCAATTTCTTGTTTCTTCAGCCTGTCTGCGTTTTATCAGCAAGGTAATAAAAAAAGATAGCCACCAAAATGAGCTCCAGTAGCTTTGAAAGACTTTTTTTTTTTAAACAGCTGACATGTGATTTAACCTTGTTTTTTAAGGGAAAGCTGTGATCAAATGAAATGAATTATTGAATTGTTGGATGCTACAAACAGCGGAATTAAATTATGCTAATTGCGTGAGGTGTTTGTTTCGGTCGACTCTTGTTTAAGGGGAGAGGAGAGATACAGGATACACCTCATACTAATGGAATCACACTCCCACCCGCTCAGAAACATGGCATCTCTAAATACCTCCTGCTGAGCAAGTGTTAGTGTACTATAGAGTGTTAGTGTACTATAGAGTGTTAGTGTACTATAGAGTGTGAGGAGTCTTCTTCATCATCTCATCAATTGGAGAGAAAGCCTCTAAATACGTGCACTTCCTATACAGTCGCATACTCAAGATAAAAATGATTCTTCGTTGAAAATATCTCACTTATGATTTTTTTTTGCGTTATGATAATCCTGTGTTTTTATCCTATGTTGGTATAGTAAATAAATTCTTTACAGAGATGAAAACAGCCACGTATTTACAACGATGAGGCGGTGTCGTAGTCAGTGTATGGTACAGGTAGGTTAGTGATTCTCAGTCATCGGCAGTGTGTGTGTGTGTGTGTGTGTGTGTGTGTGTGTGTTATCGTCATATACTCACAGCGCTGCTGCAGGGGATGTCCTTGACCTTAAGCCAGGCCAGGTCCAGGGTGCCCTCCCCCTTGTAGCAGGACTGCAGCCTCTCCTTGATGCGTTCGTTGATCTCCCGCAGGGCGAACACGCACAGCGCCGACTCCTGTGAAGCCTCACGCGGACGCCTCTTCTGCCCCTTGGAGAAGACGGTGAACAGGACGTCGTCGTCTGGCCCCACGCCTAAATTGCGAGCCAAGATGGCACCGGCTTTGGAAAGGTAGGCCGCCTGGAGCAGGCGATACTCCACGCCACCCTTCACGCAGCCCAAGGGCACCTCCACGTAGGAATTGAACGCTGTGTCGTCTTTACAGAGGCGGACCAGTTTGGAGGTGTACACCTGCTCCCGGCCGGCGGAGGAGGAGCCTGCCGCGGGCCCGTTCCCCATCTCTGGCTGCAGCGTGAGGAAGTAAACAAAGTTCCCGCTTCCAAAACCGTAAATGTAGTAAATGTCGAAGTCTGGTACCACAGTGAAAGTATCCGAGGGGATCTTGATCATGGACGCCACAAACTCGTCATGGAACACGTAGGCGAACATGCCGTCCTCCTCAGAGTTGCGCGCCAGCTTGCGGCTGGAGATGGTGGGGAAGTACTCTGGCTTGCCGTCCACTGCCGTGGCCACGAACAGTTTGTCGGGCGAGGAGTCGCCGTACGACACGATAACGCCGAACACCGAACCGCTTTCGTTGACCCCTGAGAGGTAGTGCTCCTTCTTGTGGAAGGGCTCCCCTAGTTTAAACAGATCGTCCAGGCGGAGGAGTTTACAGATGCCCTGGTAGAGGCTACCGCAGGCTAACAGTCTGTTCTCCCTATAGTCCATCAGCAACATTTTATTGACGTTGTTGGTGAGGGAAAGCGGTTCGCTGCAGGGCTGGACGATGCGTGGTGGGTAGCACTTGCGGTTGTCCTCGTCCGGCCCTGTCTGATGGGACACCTGGACGTCTAAACCGGGCGAGAGTTTATAGATGCGGTTGACCGCTCCGAGGTAGACGTTCCCGTTGCGGTAGTCCACAGCCAGGTGGTTGAAGGTCCACTCTGGATTCTCGGAGCGGAACGTGCTGTAGTCCTCGTCCTCTTGGAGAGAGGCGGTGATGACGTGGGTCCCAGCGGCAACGTTGTGGGGCTGGGGGGGTCTGGAGAGGACAGTGGAAGTGGAAGACACAGGAAGGGCCAGGGCTGAGAGGAGGAAGCAAAGGGTCAGATAGGTCGCTGTCCTGCTAGTATGGGACTCCATTGTCCAGGCCGGAATTTGGGAGGGGACAACAAGCGGCGTGGTCCAGTAGTCTCAGCCAATCCGGGATCAGGCCTCTCTTGGGATTGAGGACATTATGTACCTGGAAAAGAGAAGGAACAATGAGACTAGAGCACAAAGACATAACATAACATTCTCATACACTGAGTATCCATACATACAGTTGCACACATACAGAGCATTGCACCTTTAAGAGAAAAGTAAAAGAGGAATGAGGGGGGAAAAAAGGAGATGGACAAACACTTACGCCATCAGCAATTCCAGACAAATTAGAGAGAGAGAGTGAGAGAGCGAGAGAAACAGCAACACAGACAGACAGACAGACAGACAGACAGACAGAAAGGGGAAAGGGTTTGCGAGAGTGCTGCTAGTGTGAATAGGGGTCGTTCTCAGAGGGGTAATGCATTACCCCCGGGGGGTCATCACCATG
>NC_139674.1:9740508-9755508 GCF_951799395.1 Argentina silus
GATTGTGTGACTGACAGATGCCTGAGGGGGCCGGTTGAGGTTGACCCACCCTGTTCTTTGTGAAAATCTCCCTCTAAGAGTGTGTTTTCACACCTATACAGCTCAGACTCGCTCTGACTCGTCCTCACAGTCTCTGTCACGCACGCACACACCCACCCAGCATGCCTGGGAGCCAGCCAGGACAATGACGGAGCCCATCACTGTAGGGAGCCCAACACTCTAGGGAGCCCAGCACTGTAGGGAGCCCCGCATCCCCCCCCCCCCCCCCCCCAAGCTATCAATCCCAGCCTTAAATGAGCTCATACCCCGTAGCCCTCTCACGACCTCATGTCCCTCTTCACACACACACACACACACACACACACACACACACACACACACACACACACACACACACACACACACACACACAAAACCTCTCACTATCGCTCTGACCAGAGAGACTACCAGGACTACACCAACTGTGCACTCCGGGTCATTCATTCAAAACATTGATATGTCAGTCACTCCCTCTATCTCACACGTACCAGGCAGTGGAGGTGAGGAGTGTGTGTGTGTGTGTGTGTGCGAGCGAGAGAGCATGACATGTGCGTGTGTAAAGTATGTGTGCACAAGCAAGTGCCTCTGTGTTTGTGTGAGTGCAGACGTGCGTGTTAGCGTGCGAGAGGAGCTAGCGGCCGATCGCGCCGTAAATCTCCCACACAAGCGCGGCGTCGGCGGCGTCTTGGGTCGTAGAGGCTGGAGGGTACAAAGAGGAGCCTTTGAGGAGGATGGGGCGGGACGGAGCAGGACGCCAGCCATGATTAACTGATTCAGAGCATCATAAATCCAGCCCGTCATCTCCTTGTGAGAGCATACAGCATCGTACAATACACACACACACACACACACTCACAAACACACACGCACGGACACACACAGACACAGGCACACACACACACACACACACACATCTCAAAGTAGTCAAATGTACTGTAGGACGATGTGGTGTGACTAAAATGCAGACAGACACCATCATCCGTCTCCAAAGAGACACTCAAGTGAAGACAACTGGCAGTGCATCGTAAGAGGATGTCACACTGACCTTTCAATGTTCTCAACTTCTGTTGCAGATGTTCATAACACAGAGGGAAACTCATGACATGATTGTGTCAGTGTCAATGTATGGGATATGTTTACTTCCCCCATACTGGCTTACACTGATGCCATCCGTTCTGCTTTCCATCCGTTATATCTTTCTTCTCCTTCTTTTCCCTCTGCCTTTCCATCTATTACCCCCTCTCCCTCCCTCTCTCCCTCTCTCCCTCTCTCTCTCTCTCTCTCAGCCTGTGGCATAAACATAGAAGACAGCTTTCCAAACCGATTCAGCCCAGGCCCCGGTGGCTTGAGAGGATGCAACAGTAATCCTGTATTTCTTTCCCTTCCTCCTTCTCCTCCCCTGCTTTCGTCTCTAAACATTTGGATAGGGAGCCGTTTTACTTAGATTTTCTGCATGCTTTACCTGATCGCATTGCTTTTCCCTCACACACGCACACGCGCACACACACGCGCACGCACGCACACACACACAGCACCCCCTGCAGCTAGCTGGCTGTGGGTTCGACGGTGGGTCTGGGACAGCCCAATCACGGCTCTGCCAAGAGAATCGCAGTGACAGTGCAGAACGGAGAGAGCGAGAGAGGAGGAGGGCTAAAAACAGCGCTTAGTGCTTTCTCCCCATTTCATCCTCCTCTGAGGGGATACATGTCCTCTTCTTTTGGGCTCAGATAGTGACAGGGCTGCTTGAAGCCAGACTACAAGAGGCTCACCTCACCGCGGCCCCAGGTTTGTAGCTGACGCTTAAAGAGCCGGGAGCCCCGTGTCCAAAGGAGGCTGAGAGGAAAAGAGTGTTATTCTGCGTCTCGGGAGTGAATTTGAGGACAGGGATGGTTCGGTACAGTAGGACTGGCGAGGGGAAAAAGAGAGGCCCAGCTCTCTCAGGTACTGTGCAAATACAAAGGGACGACACGGTTTCAAACTGATTCTTCTACATTTTGATATTGACATGAATCAATGAATACAGCCTAAAAAGGGACATGAAGAATGACACGCTCCCATGATGTCATAAACTGTTGCTTTTGATTGAATGACTATGTTTATGTGTTTGACAATTTGTAACATTCTGAACATGGGCAAGAGTTGTTTTTCAAACAAACAAAATGTGAAGTTGTCGGGACCAGTAGGGGAGTCCAGTCTTCCCAATCCCATTCACTTCCCATCCCATCACCACACGTTGCCTCTTTGGCGCCCCCTAGCATGTCTCCCCTAGGTGACAATGGGAACTGAGCTGATGGCACTGAGGATGGGGGGGGAGGGGGGAGGGGGGGGGGGGGGTTGGAGTCGAGCTAACAAGTCACGTTGCCATGGTAACTCATTTAGCTGCGTCGACGGTGACAGTGGGGTTGTGTGTGTGTGTATTTCGGCTGAAACATTCAATAGGACTACACACGGTCCAACCATGGATGAACACATGGACCTTGGTGACTGAACGCTCTGTGTGTGGACAACCACTCAGGGGGAGGGGGAGGGGGAGTAAACACACGCCTGTATCAAGGCTGAGGGATATCTAGGCCTTTGTCCTGCAAACATTTGTTGAGTAAACAAAAGTGTGTGTACTGTGATTCAGCAACGTCCACAGTGTGTCAGAGGTGAGGAAGACTCATGTGAACTAGTAATTCCTATCCACATTCGGCCATTATCACCTCCTTCCTTTAATCACACAATCACCACCAAAAATCAATACGGACGACTGATGAAACACAGTGGATTAATGAAAGGCAGGCGTGAGCAGTTCTGTTAAAAGCCAGATCATCAGAGAGGAAAACTCCTGACCACAGGGAGGCTTTAGAACCGTGGGTATTCATGATTGTTTCTCCAGCAACCGACGGGGGTTTGAACCCAGGTCTTGTGAGATGGAGTACCAAAACACAGACGTTTTAAGCCTGTTAAGCCAATGTCTGGGCATTAACCTGGGAAGGTGATCCAAGTGTTCCAAGTCTATGGCAGGTTTCCCCGTGAAATTGTCCCCAAACCACCGCCACTACAGCAACAATTCCCACCAGCAACACTGGAAGTGACAACAACACAGTGGGGTGGGGTGGGGTGGCTTCACCCTGTCAGCCTTGTCAGCCTCGCTGGAACAGGAACAATATCCCACGGTAAAAACATATGCTGGTGCGCCATGATGCCTTCTGGGCAGGGCAAGGCAAGGCAAGGCAAGGCAAGTTTGTTCAAATTGTGCTTTACATAAAATAATCTCTTTCAATCTCTCTTTCGATTCAATATGTTTTATTGGCATGGTAAGACACCTTACATTGCCAAAGCACACATATTAAATCTTTCTCTGTGTGTGTGTGTGTGTCTGTGTGTGTGTGTGTGTGTGTGTGTCTGTGTGTGTGTGTGTTTTTCTTTCTCTCCCTCTCTCTCTCCTGTCTTTAGCTTTGGAGCATGTTGTCTGCTGTCCTCTGCAGTGGCCCCTGGGGCGGTGGGGCTGAAGGAGGGTGGCTTGCCACCTTCAGTCCTATAAGAGTATGGAGGAAGGCTCCTTGATTGAATATAACATATAAGATGATGAGAAAATTGCATGGGGTTAAAAGTGTTTGAGAGACTGTGTGTGTGATGTGTTGCTCGAAAATGAGCGTGTATTGAATGGATTAAGGGTTTATACAGCAGTCGTTGATATGATGCTTGTATAGATTGAGAGCTTTGAGGCCAAGCATGATATAGATTGGTGTCAACTATGTGTGTTTGTGTGTGTGCTGTGTGTGCGTGTGTGTGTATGTGTGTTTACGTGTGTGTGTGTGTGTCTGTGTGTATGTGTGTTTACGTGTGTGTGTGTGTGTGTGTGTGTGTGTCTGTGTTTGATCTCGCCAGGCTGATGAAAACAGAATCACAGATGAGAGCAAATGGGAGCGACAAATGGTGTTAGAATGTCTGCAATTTTCTCACCATTTCAAGCATCTCAAACAAAACTAATGTATCGCCTTGCCACAAACACACATAAAGCCAAAAGTGACAGCTTATCATCTGCTGCTGTATCGCAGAAAATTGTTTATTCAAGTCAGCGTGATAGGGTTCTTATAGAGCCGCAGGAAAACACAATTTATATAAAACAAACACAAGATAATTATGTTCTCATACTACGAAATATCACCATCCATAGACAGAAGCAGGCAGAGGTGGAGGGAGAAACAGTCAAAAATAGAGGGAGTGAGAGAGAGATGAAAGGAGAGGGAAAGAGAGTTTGAGGGAGGTGGGGGGAGAGAAAGGAGAGGGAGAGAGAGTTTGAGGGAGGTGGGGGGAGAGAAAGGAGAGGGAGAGAGAGTTTGAGGGAGGTGGGGAGAGAGAAAGTGATAGAGAGTGAGATACATGCTTAAAGGGCTCACATGCTAAAGCTCTACTGCCAAGGTGACAAGATGTTCCAAACTGAAGGAAACACACACACACACACACACACACACACACGACCTAGGGGACCTGTCACTCTCTCACACACTCCGCTGAGTAAACCAATTCAGGAGAACAAAGGTTCTCATTAAGTTCAACGCAATGACACATATTGATTTCCCCCCTGATAGAATTGACTTTGCTATTGTTTGTAGATGCTCACCCAAGATGGAGAAAGTCCCTGGTGTCAAGATTCTTCCCAGCATTCAATGATTCCTTTTCTTTAATTAATTAGCTATAAGCTCCATATTGTGGTCAGTAACCCCTAACTCCGATTCTAATTTAAAAGTAGACAAAAATCACCTTATAGATCTCCAAACTGCTATTCTAATGGAATTTCTCAATTAAATGATATGCAATACACTGATCATCGAGTAGAAAACCCAGCATATCTAGCAAAACTGCCGAAATCAAAAAATCGTAAAAACTCTAATATCATCCTCATTACAGTCAATTCCAAAACTGCTTGGCCTCAGTATGATTTGGGAGAGAATGTGCTATACAGAACAGTTGGTGGTGCAGGAAGGAAATACGATTGGCCATCTTCAATGTGGCGTCTGGTTGGGAAAGTGGGTGGAGAGGGGGGTAGTGGAGGGTTTCTATTGGCCGGTCGCCTGTGTCTGGTAGCCTTCTCACTGCCCAGTAGGGGGGGGTGAGGGAAGGGGGGGGGGAGTGAGGATGGCTCCTCTCCCTCTCTCTCACACACACACACACACACACACACACACACACACACACACAGACACACATACACAGACAGACAGACAGACAGACACACACACACACACACAGCAAACAGAGAGAGCCATTCAGATCCTATCCACAGACGCATCATTCAGAGCTGACACGACTCATCTCCTGCTAGAGCGCCATTCATACCAGCTAGCTTACTGGGTCAGACACACAATCCTACATGATAGTGTGTGTGTGTGTGTGTGTGTGTGTGTGTCCAAACTTCCGCAGTGTCTAGGCTACGCTTCTCGGCATTCATATCATTGCGGACATTTCATTCATAGTTCTCTAGATTCTGTCACGTCTCAATTATCTGTATCTCACTATTACACAGCGCGAGATTCCAAAAAGGCAAGGCCGGGACAGAGAGTGAGAGTACATCCATTAGAGAGTCATAATATTGACAAGGCCACGCTCTCCGGGTCCAAACTCCAGCCGTAACACGGGCCAACAAACAGGGAATAGTATGTCAACATGAAGTGCTTACAGGCCGATAAAGCTGCAGTTTAATTCCTATAGGCAGCCTGATGGACAGGGGGACGGGAGCCAGGCGCCGCAGCCAAGAGATTCAAGGCTGCTTGCGGAGCGTGATTGTGACTGGGGTGTGTAGGGCTACTGAGACCAGGGGATTATCAGTGTGCCCGGGGACTAAATGTTTCCCCTTGAGACAGGGTGCAGGCTGTGGCGGCACAGGGTCTCACACACACACACACACACACACATCTGAGCACAAAGGCGCGCGCAAGCGCACACACACACACGCGCGCACGCACACACACGCACACACACACACACACTGCTAACAGCAGCAGCGCTCCAGCTACCCTGTCATCCATGGCCAGACTGGCACAGCGGTTCAGCGGTCCGCAGGTACCGCCACATCACCCTCTGCCAGCTGTTCCACTTACCCTGCCATCCATGGCCACACACACACACACACACACACAGACACACACAGACACACACAGACAGACACACACACACACACACACACACACACACAGGTGAACACTGGGGCTGGACCACAGACATTCAGCAGCTAGATCAGCCATGATTACTACAAGCTGCTAGCTACTGCATGGGCTGGCTGAATAGGAAACAATCTGAACTTAGATTTAAACAAACATTCTATCCTTCTGATATAAAATGTAATTGTTTCAATGTATGTTTCAGAGGACTACTTTCATCTCTGCCGACTGTGTTAGTTCATCCACTCATTGTAAAACTAATCCAGCACAACACTGCATAAAAGCAACGCACACCAACAGATGTACCCTTTCATCAAAGCCCAGTACATGGAGATTGTACAATATGAGACTATAAACCCACACTGCCCCTCTTGGTCTCCCCAAGCCAGACAAGAGACAAGCTCCCTCCCTCTAAACGCAATCACCTATTGGATGGAGTCTCACACTGCTCTCTACTATAGCCACTGAAACACATATAGCAGCCTTGTGCCGTCTCTAAAGGCAACTCATAGCACACATATACTGTTGGAAATAGTGTGATGAGAACACACAGGCTATAGTGTGACAGCACACACACAACTAACAGTGTAATGCATAGGGTACCGTCAAGTAAGACTGAGTTGATGCATTGAGGCTCAGAGAGAGAGAGAGAGACGAAAAGACGCAGATGCTGCTATAGTACGGCTCTGCATTCTGTATAGGCGAGAGCAGCAGCTGCTCTGAAGAGAGAGAGAGAGAGAGAGAGAGAGAGAGAGAGAGAGAGAGAGCACCACTACGAGTCAAGGACCTACATCACACTACGCAGAGAGAGAGAGAGAGAGAGAGAGAAAGAGAGAGAGAAAGAGAGAGAGAGAGAGAGAGAGAGAAAGAGAGAGAGAGAGAGAGAGAGAGAGCACCACTACGAGTCAAGGACCTACATCACACTACGCAGAGAGAGAGAGAGGGGAAGAGAGCTCTACTCTTTCTAAAGAGCAAGTGCTGTTGCAGTGACTGAGACTGGATATTGGCTATACAGTAAAGCCTTTACACAGTGTTGGCTGGGTGGCTGGGTGCTGTGTACATCTATATATAGTACACAAAGCTGTCAGCTTTCTGTCTATTGGACTGGTGCTCCAACACCCATTTCCCTGTCAATGCAGGCTCTCAACTGGGGAGAAGCGATGTCCATGAATGCTGTCTCTCACCAAGATTGCCGAAAGGCTATTGGCACTCACTCAAAGAGAGTTGGGCAAGAGTCATATGGTGGTATATTTGATATAGATATCCATTTAAGTTGTTACCCTCGAGCAATTCAGTATTTGGTGTTTCAAATTGTAGTTATTCAATATTCATTGTTATAATACATATAAGCCTTTCAGCAGTCCACAAAATGAATTGTTATACTCTACATATAATCTGGGTATAATCTTATTATACTTTGGGGAGGTATTTTGCTCTGTATGTTCCATCATGATTGCCATTTATGGAATTTCACGCCAATTTCCAGAGTATTACAGATGGGCTAAAATAATAATATTCTTTGAAGTATGAGTTGTTATCTCTACTGGAATATCAAACACTGAATGGCACACAACCGGACAAACGAAGTCTTGGAACTAATCTCATAAGCATCATATCGGTCATCATTATAATGTCTCTATGCCGAGTCCCTGAGTGGAGAGGCGCGACGCGCGGCAATCTTTCCCGCATCTTACCATCGGCGACCCCATACAGGTACTAGAGAGATATGCCATTTGAGGTTACAATTAATTGTTTATGGTGCAACGTGCGCTTTCCACGAGTTATAGCATGCATGAAAACAACCACACTTGGTGCAGGCTACATTGTGACTGTCTCTCTCAGCGGTTGTAGGGTAAGAAACATCAATTACAGTTGAATGTGAGAGTTCTTCGGTCATTGCGCCACGATATGAGGCTGAGAATCGTGGGTAGAAATGCGAAAAATACCTATTCCATATAATGCAATATATGACATGGCATACCGCATAGGGTAGCCGACTACAGGAAGATGTTTCTTGCCACACTGCGAAATTCTGCCACCCTTACCTTCCCTTATATATGTTACCTTCACCAGAGTTCAGCACGGGCAGACGCGCAAACACATTTGGGCACGTAAATGCTCAAAATGAATGGACTAGGCTATAAATGATCTCAAGCGCAAAGCGTCAGAAAAACGCACCACAACTGTACACAGAATAGCATGCAAAAAGAAATAATGAGTTATTAAAGCCTATTTAATATCAGGGATGCTATCTAGCAGTGATGGGAAATTTGTCAGGAGCTTTTATTTTATGAAATCCCAAACGCGCAAAGCGAGGATGGTGCAGTGCTCTCGGCACGGCATGGCAATGGGCTACGGCAGAGAACAGGTAACACGCCTTCACCTGGCGCAGAGGCATCCGCGCCGAATACTTCCAAAAATACATAGGAAAGACCTCAAATGATAGCGACGTTATGTCCCCCCCCCCCACCCCCCTCCCTGTAACAAGCCCGTCCTTACCTGTAATCGCTGCAGATATCAGTTCACAGCCGCAGTCGCATTGACACTGCGGATACAGGCACGTTCCGAGGAATCCCAACTCCTTTACTCCCAAATTAAGAGATGCGTAAAAATAAACGCGATTTGATATCCAAATCCAAAGGTTCCGTGCGGTATCTATAAGACTTTATCTTATTTAAATCCCCGTAAGCGATGGTTTCAGTTCAAAAGCAGGCGAATCCAGCGCGAATAGAAATAGCAGCAGACTCCCATCAACACTCCCGATCAGCGGGTCCCTCTTCAGCAACTATGCCGCTCCGAGTGCTCTTAGACCCGGCGGGCTCGCAACAACTCCCATCCCAGACGCGGGCGCACTTTATGCCTTGAAAACCGAACTGCACTATAAGATTCCGCAGGAGAGGACACTACTGTATAGAGCTGTGGGTCGGTGCAGAGCTCCTTGTGAACTGAAGGCGTTGTATGCTGCGGCGAACTGGGGGAGAGGGGTTGCTTCTGAGTTAGCAGGTTCGCAGCTGACACTGAGCAACTGGGCAGGGATTTGAGTCGATGGCGCTTTGCCGGGGTGCAAGGAGCGACTGTCTTGTTTTACCAACCCTTCTGACTCGCCCGCAGTGACATCTCGGATCGAGGGCTGTGATTGGACTAATTGTAAAATTTCACTGCCAGCAATCACAGAGCGCAGCTCGCATGAATGAGAGGCATATGCTGAACCCTGCAGCCGGCGAATGTATTTTCGATGTTTATGCAATGTATTCATTCTGGCGTGAAAGGGATTTGGCGATGCCAAAGGGGAATTCAGATTAATACAATACTCGGGTTGAAATGATCATCGGATTTGAATATCTAATCGGAGGATCATTTTAAGATGGAGATCAGGCGATGAAAACATAATTAAGACACTTGCGTAGAGTCAGAGGATTATCTATCTGTCATTATGCCTTTGATGATCTTTTACATGATTTTATGAATCAACGCACAGCCTAGGCCATCTATTAAACACAACTGGTTTTCTAATATTTACGATTATGTCATAATGTTTGTGTGTAAAGTGACATTCTTAGATAGAAATGTGACATTCTTACATCGTGTGACAGTGTGACATCTATAGGAATAACGTGTCAAAAATATTCTATCATAATAAAAACACAAAACATAGGTCTCATTCACAAAAGAACAGTGAGCGCACTAAATATTCTCAATGGTTGTTGTTGAACATATGGGTTTATAGTAGCCTACAGGGAATCCTTTACACAAATAACTTGCACATAAAAAATGTAAATGGCCAAGATTTAACTAAGTTGCTTAAGTCAAACACAGGAGTAAGCCTTGTCTAAACATAGATGACATCATGACCAATCGCAATAGTATTCACCCTAGCAGTGACTGTAATTCACATCCTATACCCTACCTGGGGAAATGGAGTACAGGCTACTTTGCTGCAGCATCCTCTCCTCCGTTCAGTGCGTCTGCCTCACTTCACAAGGGCGCCGCGCTTTGAAAAACTGCATCATAGCCCCACCTGCAGGCCAATCAAGAATCGCTCTTGGTTTTCAATCATTGCACCCTGAAAGATATATCGTATCAAACATGGAACCGAACTTGTATGTTAAAGCCATGACAATATTTGCTCGCTTGGTGGGCAGGTTCGTTTAGCCTTTAGCCACCATTTAACGTAGACTTTGTGTGAGATAATAGAAGAGTTAGAGCTCTAACTGTTACCTGGAATCCGTGTCCTCAATTGTCCGTCCACAGGTGCATCCGAGCAGCCAACTAATGACCAGGGAAAACGGTGAACAAGTGCCTAAAGCAGGACAACCTTGAACATTCTCGGCAAGACGGGCTTTCGAGAAAGAAAGTATTGAACGGTCATTATTCCCCGTTCAAAAGCATTAAGCACAAAATAGTGGTTGAAGGACATGGAGGTTTTTAGCCTGCAGCGGTCCGCTATGAGTTGACAACGGCACGCGACCGGCGTTTCCAAGGGGATGGGGTCACGAACGGATATTACGCAACTATTTGGATTTGTCAATCCCAATCATCAATGATAATGAGGGATACACGCTTTCAATATAAACATAGTTCAGTTTATGTATTTATTGGCTACAGTGTGTGTGTGTGTGTGTGTGTGTGTGTGTGTGTGTGTGTGTGTGTGTGTGTGTGTGTGTGTGTGTGTGTGTGGTCATTGGAAACTACTCAAGCCTACTTGCTTCATGAGACTACTGTCTGATATTTATTTGTAATAGTTCTTGATAATGTTGGAAAACATGAAAAGTGCAACATAATTAGATCAAAGCCCACTCCTTATCTAAATATCCAGGTTACCCAATAAGTTGAAACCGATGCCCTCTAACATGACAAGAAGGGCATATTAAATGTTTACAAATGAAGAGGTAAACTCAGAGGAATGTTGACCACCTTGTAAATCAATTCAAGTGCCATAAATCTACATTGTGCCTGTCACTGTGTATGTGTGGATGTCCAGTGCTATATCGGCTGCCATTGATTGAAGTGCGGGAGGTAGGCATGGTCATCTGTTACACTTTGGTCTTGGTGTCAGTTTATGGGGCTATCTGATGAATTCATTCAAAGATGAAAATGCACAGAATAAAGATCACCCAATCTATTGCTTGGAGTAACGATTGTGCCACAGAGCTAAATCAATGCTCTCGATATTAGATATTTTTCAATCGATCAATAAGGAAGCAGTCCATGGTAATGGTTATGGTCATGAATGCTCTGTGGCGTTTGGACCAGATAACCTTGCGGAACACTGGTCAGGACACTGACCTGTAAAAGTCAATTGCTATGTTTTCCCGACGCCTGTGTATCATTCAGTGTGTCCCACAAAACCAATGCATGGTTAGAGTATCGCACCAGAATACACACTGTTTCAATGAGTACTATCAGATGACACTGAAAGCAAGCATTAACACCAACATTCAGACTTACCGGTTAGTCAGTGAAGGCTGCTGGAGGTATGCCATTCCTCCCTCTGTTCCATGCATTACAATGAGCCAATTCTCCAATTTCTACCTCCACCAGCCTCCCCTGTTGTGAATGAGAAGAGTGGTAGGCCAGGGGAACTTCAGAAAGACACAATTCATATGGTCCAGGCTCTAGGTGGTGAGAGACTGGTAGAAGCACAGTAGCTCCTTTGTATGAGTACCTTTGTATGTGGCTTTAGTTAGCAACGCCAGTATCTAGGGTGTGAAGATATTATCAAAATCATTAGAGGAGAAAGTCAAGTCATGTGCCAAGGGCTGTCTTATCCTATATTGCCCAACAACTGCCTCTGATTGGTTAAGGAGAAGAGGATGTTAGCCCCACACTTTGACCTTTATCAGATTTTGTATAATTAGAAGATGGTTGAGTGGCTCAAAATCCAATCGAAGCCGTTGTCCACCCTGGAAACTAGCAACGTTCTCAGCCTTCTTATTGTTTTCCAGCATTAAAAAAACCGTCCCAGTCCTTATTTTTCCACAGACTGCGGACGGAAATGGATGCTGAGTGAACCCTCTGGCTCCTCCTATCTCTGTGAGCAAACATACCCGTGCTGCCTGACTTCCTCATTTGTTTTGCAAATGAGACTATGAATTATAGGGCAACATGAATGGCTTTGATCTAGCCCCTTTATAAAGAGTCAAGTGGGCAGGAGTGTGTGTGTGTGTGTGTGTGTGTGTGTGTGTGTGTGTGTGTGTGTGTGTGTGTGTGTGTGTGTGTGTGTTGCCAGCTGGCAATGTAATACCCCAGCAGCCCTTCCTGTCTTTTGGAGGTGTGTATGTGTGTGTGTGTGTGTGTGTTAGTGTGTCTGCGTCGAGAAGGAGGTCCCATCAAATTAGCTCAGTGAACCCCCTCAAGCACAGCTGTACGTGGCTCAGCCCTGAGCCTATGGGAAGCCCAGTAGTGCGGTTCCTCCAGAGCCTCCCTCCACCCCCACCCCACTGCCCCTACACACACACACAAACACACGACCCCTGCTCCTAAGCCCCAGAGACGGAACCATGTATCACCTACATAATAGACATTCATCACACATCTGTTACAGTATTACACAATACCTCAAGACCCTTACACCACTAAATCACACACAAACGGTGTATATGCTGGCTTTATGGTCAATTTCCAAGTCATTTCTATCCGGGGGACAATAATATTTATGGTCTGCCAATGGCGAAGCTGGATGTAGAGTGTCCGTCTTCATAAAAGAGTCCGGCCTCCCATTGGTTGGCTGGCAGTGAAGGGAAGCTGATTTCTAACTGATTTAAATCACATGAGAAACACTGGACATGTCATTCTGGTCTAGAGTAGCTCATCAGCGCTCAGAGTCTATTAGCATGTTACCAAGCGCATCACGTCTCACACACCACAGAGACGATGAATGACACTTTTAATATCTCATCGATTCTCATCTAAATACATTTTTCAATTTTGGGTTTGCCTCATAAACCACTGACCGGTAAATTGCATTTGTGCTGCATATATTATGTGCATCATGACATGTGTGCATGTGGATCACTCATAGCCTCATATCTTTCTGTGCATACTGATGAATTGCTGTCTTTGAACGTGTGTGTGTGTGTGTGTGTGTGTGTGTGTGTGTGTGTGCCTGCGTGTATGTGTGTGTGGGTGTGTGTGTCTGTCTGTCTGTGCCTGCGTGTGTGTGTGTGTGTGTGTGCGTGTGCGTGTGTGTGTGTCTGTGCCTGCGTGTGTGTGTGTGTGTGTGTGTGTGTGTGTGTGTGTGTATGTATGTGTGTGTGTATGTGTGTGCGTGTGTGTGTGTGTGTGTTCACTCACCCACATACTGCATCCATACTCCCTATCAGGCTAGCAGCTGCCTGTCTGTCTCTGTCCCTACTCTGGGGTCTGGGGTCAGTCCAGGCTGTGTCTGCTAGGCATCTCTCCAGAGAACCACGACCCTGTCCATAGAGATAGCCGTCCTCTAGCACTGCTCTAGCCCCCGTCTAGCCCCCCTCTAGCCCCCCTCTTGCCCCCCAGGATTACACACATCCCTCTTTCTCTTTCTGTATCCCTCTCTCTCACTCTCTCTCTCTCCCTCCTCTCTCTCTTTCTCTCTCCCCCTCTCCACTCTCCATGTTATCATTCATTTGCATGGCGTAGTAGCCAGTGTCTGCGTCTGTTTCCCCAGGCTAGGTACAGTGAGATAAAACGTGAGAAGGGAAGGTTTTGAGGCCAGTTTGAGAGCAGCAGCCACTCAACATCTCCTCTGACAACACCTAAAGCATGATCCGGAAATGTCTTCCTGGAGTTCGGAAAATGTTGCTACAGTAGACTGCTCTTGTGATGTGT
Source organism: Argentina silus (assembly GCF_951799395.1). Classification (NCBI taxonomy): domain Eukaryota; kingdom Metazoa; phylum Chordata; class Actinopteri; order Argentiniformes; family Argentinidae; genus Argentina; species Argentina silus. The sequence goes on from NC_139674.1 coordinate 9,754,500, forward strand.
ACAGAAGGAGGCTTCTCAGAACACCTAAAAACAGGCAAATGCGGGTTAGATGAACTCAGTACACTGTCCTACAATTAGCCAGCGCATCCAGTCCAGCTATCAGTGGCATATCCGTTGGCGTTATTCCAGGAAACAAAATCCTAGTTCCTCTTTCCAGTTCCTCTTTGGAATTCATCCACCTCTCTGTGTGTGTGTGTGTGTGTGTCTGTGTGTGTGTGACTTCCCTCCAGGGGAGGCTGGTGGAGGTAGAAATCAGAGGACAGGCTCATTGTAATGCATGGAATGGAATGAGGAAACATGTATGTTTGATACCATTCCTCATTCCATTCCATGATACCATTCCTCATTCCATTCCATGATACCATTCCTCATTCCATTCCATGTTTAACAATGAGCCCGTCCTCTGGACCTCCATTAGCCTCCCCTGCTTCCCAGCATGATGTCTGTCTACAGTATGTCTGTGGCAGCTGTTTATCTAAAAGGCTGCGTTCCTGCTTTAGACATTGTTGCCCTGTGATGTTTATTTGTGTCTTATATATTTAGAGATATTGATTCATATTTCCAATGTTTTTCTGTGACTGCTTCGGTTCATGTTCTGGATTTTTCCTTTGCTCTCTGACCCCTTCTGTATCGAGCAAACATTTTACTGATATGCGAAGGCACACATTGTTTAGTGCTCTTTCTCTCCTAGACACACACACACACACACACACACACACACACACACACACACACACACACACACACACACACACACACACACACACACACACACACACACACACACACACACACACACACACACACACACACACACACACACACACACACACACACACACACACACACACACACACTGATATATGGAATGGTACTGCATACTACACTCCCATGATATCTCTCTTTTAGGTGTCGCTCAGCAGCACCAGCAGCACCACTTCTCCGACAGCCTGTCCAACCAGACATTAAAGGGTCACTCCAGAATAATTGTGTTCATATATTTGTCACA
>NC_139674.1:9760508-9778008 GCF_951799395.1 Argentina silus
ACTTTTGTGTGTGTGTGTGTGTGTGTGTGTGTGTGTGTGTGTGTGTGTGCTCACAAATAAAACATCAAAAGACATAGAGAGATGGTAGATAGAGTCCAGGGGAGGAGAGAAGTGAGAGAGGGGAGGCGGAGAGGGGAAGCGAGGGGGGTTGATGTTCCACTATATTGGCCTAAATTCTTGCCGGTGGGCTCGGGAAGCGATGGGGGGTACCATGCACCATTATTACCAAGGAAGCACCTTCTGCAGGTGTGTGTGTGTGTGTGTGTGTGAAGGGGGGGGGGGGGGGGGGGTCTGCGTGTGTCAGCTAACAGCAAAAATCCAATCATTGTGGTCAGCCAAAGTGCTGAGCAGACAAAGCAAGGAGCCGTCCTTTGGTGAGTATGAACATGTTTCCATTCCCTTGTCTGTCGATTACAGACAATGAGCTTTCTGAGCAGATAAGATTCAGGCTGTCCCTCCGGGCCCTGTCCACGCACGCGCGCACACACACACACACACACACACACACACACACACACACACACACACACACACACACACACACACACACACACACACACACACACACACACACACACACACACACACACACACACACACACACACACACACACACACACACCCTACAGGGTTAAACCATCTACATTGATAAGACAATGTTATTCACACACCGTTCTAACCGACCGACATCCTCTCACTCCTCTACGGTGCCGTAATCAAAATCAATAACCGCCTCGGGCCTCCCGACGATAAATAAAACACAACAAGTTAATAATCCCCGTGTTAATGAGCTCTAGAGAAAGGTCAATCTAAGCTAAACAAAATAGTTCCTCCTTATAAATATGTAGCTGTGATTAGCATGAACAGGAGCGGGGTAATTAAGGCATCAGTCTGGAAAAGGCCTGTGATTAGCTCACACACTCAGGATAGGTTCACTCCACTGAAGAGGTCCTGCACTTGGTCTAATAAGGGAGCCGAGAGAGAGAATGCTCCTTTTGTGTTTTTGGAGATGTCTGTCTGTCTGTGTGTGTGTGTGTGTGTGTGTGTGTGTGTGTGTGTGTGTGTGAGAGAGAGAGAGTTCAGACAGGGCTGTATGACCGACAGTTCAGAGAGACATTCTGTCTTCTCTACCAGCCTTGAACAAAGGGCATCACAGCATCGCCCTCTCCCATACACACAAATGGCAGGCATACATGCAGGCACACACAAACATAGACGCACACACATACACACACATGAATCAATACAGATACAAAACCACAGGGCCTGCAGTCACCATATAGACAAGAGTGGAGTATTGACCTTGCGCTTGTGTGCCCCAAGGGTGTGTGTGTGTGGGTGCGTGTGTGTGTGTCATATTGATGACAGCTCATTTGGTCAGAGAAGAGGGCAGTGATCTCACCTCCTCTATACGAGCCATAGATATCAAATGGAGATAATTATGTTATCTTGAAGACAAAGGTTTGTGTTTGGTTTAGGGTTAGTGTGTGTGTGTGTGTGTGTGTGTGTGTGTGTGTGTGTGTGTGTATGTGTGTGTGTACGTGTGTGTGTGTGTATGTGTGTGTGTGTGTGTGTGTGTGTATGTGTGTGTTTCCTGGATGCCCTGAGGCACTTAATATCGGGCTATACGGATAATAACATTTCAAAACACAAAGTATGCTCATGTGCTTTAAGGTGCAATATTTCTCCTGCTGGCCCTCCAGCACTCCCTCTAGTCCCCAGACACAAGGCTATGGGGGGGGGGGGGGGGGGGGTTTCACAACATTTTCACCAACATGTTGGTCCTCTTAAACCAGACCTCACTGACTTAGTCCAATTCGTCGTTCATCCAAGAAACACCAAGATCAAGCAGACAACCATTGAGTCTATGGCGATCACTCTGGTCTGGTTGAGTATAGGCTGGACAGCATTGGTGGGACTGATATGGATATGAAAACTAGATTTTTAAAAAATATATTTTTAGGGAATTTCTGCTTTATTGGGATAGAGACAGTAGAGATTGACAGGAAGGATGGGTGAGAGAGAGGAGGGATGACATGCAGGATATGTCGATGGCCGGAATAGAACCAGGGACCTTGCGATGATATGGTATGCGCCTTAGTGTGCGACGTCACTGAGCACCCCGAAAACCTGATTTTAACATGCACATCATGCAAGCTACCTCTCCAGTAGTGTTGGGAAATTAAATCGAATAAAAACATCCCATATAGGCATAACAATTCCAATAAAAATCCTCTGGGACACACAATTACCGTTGGGACACACTTTGTTGTTTTAAACATGAACTGATATGGAAATTCTATGATATGATGGATATGGAAAAGGTATGCACATGCACTCACTCTGTACATATGGTAAATATGAACGAAACATCCACGTCCACACACCAAGCAGAGCTCACACAGTTATACAGTAGCCATCTTTGTAGCCTTCATGGTCAAACAGTGGAACTATGACCAAAACCTCCAGGCAGAGGCACAGTGTGACAACTGCAGTAGAGCAATATGTTGAGGGTGTAAAATAATTCAAATCCCCTTTTGAAGAGGAGAAAAACATTTTTACAGTTCTGGGGATAAGCGCTAAACAGGATTCCATTTTCCAGCTGGATGGGCTTATGCGGGTCCCCTTTAACAGGTTTAGTGGCCACTGGCTTATGATATTCATTCCTCTCACCAACATGAGGGAGAGTATATCTCCTCACTTCATCTGACTCGAGTCCCACGGACACAGAAGCATGTCGTATACGGTTATTCGGTGGTGTGGGAAATACTTTTTTCCAAAATGTCCGCCTTTGAAGACAGCTTGTGGACCAGTTACTGTTACGACTTCCGCATGGGCCTACATATTAGGTCGTCTCTCACCAATGACAACACAGGCACGTTAGACAGGCGTCATTTCACAATCAAGATTGATCAGTTGTGTCGCTGAAAGCTGGGGGTGGGGAGGTATGCCTGCAGGGATCACTGGCTAGCTATACCTGGAGGTGAGTTGTCATACGGCTGATGTCATAGTGTTTGTGCAGGTGTGTACTTGAGTTGGAGTTGTTCTATTATTAGTATTTCTATTGGTGTAGCATCCTCACCTGCACACTCTCTAGGCCTCGTTACGAGATCGTGTTTTACTTCCTTCCTCAAGGTCATCCTCCTCTCTACCACAGCTCTTCATTACCCTGTTCTCAATCACAAGAGGAAGAGAGTGTGTTGACGGCAATCTTGGCACTGGTAGTGCATATTTTTTCTCTCTCTCTCTCTCTCTCTCTCTCCTGTACCTGTACAGTGATAAATGTGCTGTGTATCACAATATCACCACCTATCCTGAACACAGACATATTAATTACCACCCTGATCTTCACTCTCACCATCTCACGCTCTCTCTCTCCACCACCTTCTTTCTCCCTCTCTCTCCATCACTTATGAACAGATAGGTCCTTTCACCATGGCGGCTTCTCCTTCGCCCACACAAGGACAATGCGACCGTGATTAATGCATTATTAGACCTCATTCAATTAACGCTATCCACTCAAACATTCTCATCCAGATCATATTAGCACCAATTAAGAGAAATGTCTCCGGGTCAATGGAGTTAACCTCTGGGTAGGTGAAAAAAAACAAACAAAAACAAAAACACTTGTAACTTTTCTTACACAGATTCTTTAATGGGTTTTGCTTCTCTCCACCGTCAATTCACAAAAATGAATGTGCTATGGCTTCCCAAATGTGACTGCAACACAGCTACTGGTAGATATGAAAGGCTGGGAGAGGGAGTGAGTGGGAAATAAAGGTAATGGAAAAGCATGAGAGCAAAACAAGTGGGTGAGATATACAGTAGAAGAGTAAACAAGCAAAACGAGTAAGATATTGAAAAGCAGAAAGAGAGGGAAAAAGAGACTCAGAGAGAGAGAGAGAGAGAGGGAGAAAGAGGGAGAGAGAGAGAGAGAGAGAAAGAGGGAGAGAGAGAGAGAAAGAGAGATTAGAGAGAGAGAGGAAGAGAGAGAGAGAGAGAGAGGAAGAGAGAGGGAGAGAGAGAGAGAGAGAGAGAGAGAGAGAGAGAAGGCTGATAACTAATGTGAAGGGGATGTTGGGAGGATGTAGCGGTGTGATGAATAGAGCCATCAGGCTAACAGAGCCTATAGAACAGGCTGCCATCTGCCTCCCCATTACTATAATGAACTGTGTGGAGCTGCCGCCCAACAGCCAGAGCCCCACCAGCACAGCTAGCGATGGCACGGCAGAGAAGGGCTTCTTGTGTGTGTGTGTGTGTGTGTGTGTGTGTGTGTACTGGAGACGGGGTACCCCTCCGAGAAGAGTTACGGCAGAGCGACAGACGCTTCACACCTCATTGGCTAACGAGGGACGCCAATCACCACCCACAGGTCCACCCACAGGACCGCCCCCCAGCCTGCCAGCCAGCCTGCCATTCACGAGAGGGAGAGAGGTGAGAGATAGAGAGGGAGATAGGAGAAATTATATTTGAAGGAGAAGAGAGAGGATGAGAGAACAACAGAGGGAGGAATGGAGGAAGAGGTAGAGATTGAGATGGGGTAGGGGAGGGGAGGGGAGGGGAGGGGGGGGATAAACCCCGGGATAGACACTAATGCAAATGTGATTGGTGAGTCATCTTGGAGAATGCTGCTGTTGTTGTGGTGTTCTGTCTGGATGCTCCTCAAGTGCTGCTCCGGGACTGAACCACCCGTATCAGAGACAGCAGCCAGCTACAGGTTAGACTCATTAAGAGGCTACACTGCCATTAAAACACAGGCAACTCTTGAAGTGTAGCACTCTCTTACAGCCAAGAATAGGGGGTGGGGGGTTGGAGTTGGTGGGCCAAGTAAAAGTGTGTGTGTCTGTGTGTGTGTGTGTGTAATCCATCTCAGTTCGGATAAAAACACACCCAGAGAGCCAGAATGCAGGGGGGAGGAAAGAGAGAGAGAGAGAGAGAGAGACAGAGAGACAGAGAGAGTTGAGGTGGCGTTTCCCATTGAACAGCTCACCAGAGATCAAAATGACAGTGAATTCCCAGCCTCTAAAAGGCACCAGAAAACACATAGGATTCAACCTTGAATTGGATCAAGGAGCGAGAGTGGAGAAAAACAGAGATAAGAGAGAAAGAGAGAGAGACCAGAGCAACGCTGAATTACCGGAGAGAAAAAAAGAGGAGAAAAAAAGAGGAGAAAGAAGGAGAGAGAGGAAAGAGAGATTAATAGCTAAACTGTGGTGTTCCTCTTCTCAGTCTTTGGTGGTTAATGGCGGTGTGCAGACCAATGTTAGAGGTGGCTTCCCGCTAATGTGAAGTGAACCTGGAGTATTTAATGAGGATCGTAGAGGGTTGACAGGGGGGGATGTTCAGGGGCAGGGGGACAGAGGACAAGGAGGACAGAGTGAGGAGAGTGGAGGCTTAGGGGGACAAGGGAGATCCCCCCCACCCCCATGCCCCCCTTCGCTTGCTCTAGAGACAGGGCAGCACCTGCTTTGACCTCCCAACCCCCTCTGTGTGTCCATCTCCCCCCAAAGTCACCCCCTATCCCCAAAAAGTCAGAGCAAAAGGGCAGCTGACTGGTAAGAAGGGATTAGACACACAAACACACACACACACACACACACACACACACACACGCTTGAGTCGAGACAGTTCAGACAAGGTTTCTTCTGAACCCATCTTCAGCTGGGGTAATGAACCCAAATGCCCCCTACACACACATCACGACCCACCCACACCCCCATGTCTGGTGAAGAGTGCAGGTGGCGTGGCAAAGCCGTCTTGTCCCTGGCAGCATTAGTGTGCCTGCTGGGAGAGAGGGAGATTGCAGTCCAAAAAGGGGGGGGGGGGGAGAGAGAGAGAGAGAGACAGAGAGAGAGAGAGAGAGAGAGATTTCCACTCCTCCACATAACAACTGGAGTGGCACAGAGGACTCAGATGAGAGGGTTACATTTAAATGTCTGAGAGCCGGGAAGAGAGAGAAAGAAAGAAAGAGAGAGAGAGAGAGAAGGAAAGAAAGAGGTGGATAAAAGTGTGAGACAGTGCTTTGGGGAGAAGTGCTCCCTCTCTCGGGGTCTCTTCATCTCTCTTCGTCTGTCAGGCGAATCATGGCTCTGTCGATGAGAAACAATCGTTCCTCTGAAACCATTACCATAACAATACACACACACACACATCACTCACACACACACACATCACTCACACAGACACACACACAGACAGACACACACACACACACACACAGACAGACACACACACACACACACACAGACACACACACAGACAGACACACACACACACACACACACACAGACAGACAGACACAGACCAAAGCCCTCCTTGCATCACACAGAATATTGATAGACACATTTGACGACAACTCTGGTATTATTCTTTTATTTCCCTCTGATCAGACATAGTCAGAAGTGATGCCGAATCGTGCAGATGAAAACAAAACAAGCAGATACATTATTAACATAACACACACACACACACACACAGACGAGCCATCAGACACAATGAACATGATTGGTGCGTGAGTGCGGGATAGTGCAATAGGAGGATAGTTGAAATGGGTTGGGTAGAATGAGATTGGTAGGGATGGTGTGTTTGTTTGGTGAATAGAGGTTTATTTCCATAAAGGTGTTGAGGTTGTGAGGGGGGACGGACTACTCCAAGTGTGAGCTTGTCGAGGGGGTGGGGGTGAGCTGGCTGGGTGTGGGGGGGTGGTTAGTGGTAGTGGTTCAGTCCGTGTGGATATGTCCACAGCGCAGGGAAGGCTTGGGTTCTGGTGGTGGACCTAGCCTAAGCCCCGCCAGCTGGTCTCACCCTGTGTCGACATGTCTCCAACAAGGCGGACAGTTTCACTCTGGTCTCCTTCTAACTGTTGCAACTGTGTTACGGAGCTACTCTTGGGGAAGTGGAACGGTTGTCCCCCCCGCTTCTTGGTAGGAGAGACAGACTTACAGGGTTTGGGGGTTGGGGAGGGGTGTTGGGTAGAGGGGTAGAGCGGTTGGGGGATAGATGGGGTGAGGGTAGTGGGGTGGGGGTAGTGAGGTTAAGGGGTCTATCTCTCTCTCTCAGGGTGGTCTATTTCTCTTGTGTCTCTGGTCTGGTTCTGGTTCGGTTCTCCTCGGGTCGGGGGTGTGTCTCTGGTGCTGACTCCTCCTCTACTCTTCATTTTGCGGTCGATAAACGGTAATGCCACACAATAAATGCCATTGGCTCCTCCTTCACGCTCCTCCAGCACCATGCTTTAGCCCCCGGTCCTCAACTTGTTCTAGAAGAAGAAGAAAAAAAGACAAACAAGAGAGAGAGAATGTGAGAGAGGGAGAGGGAGAGGGGGAAGAGGGAGGGAGAGAGAGAAGGGCCGGGGGGGAGGTGGATGTGATGTTGGCGATAAGTGCACCCAGAAATCCCTAACACGTAGCCCCACTCCCTGTCAATACACATTTGATCCAGGCTATTGCATCTGATACAACAGAATAAACCCTCCCAGAGAGGAGAGAGAGGGATGGAGGAGATGGAAGACAGGGCCAGAAAGAGAGAGAGAGAACGAGAGGGGGACTGGAGAGAAAGAAAGGAAAGAGTAGTCCTCTCTGATTGATTTTAGAGTTTAATTGATTAGATTCATGCATATCAGCGCCTCCCTATTGCTGTTCCAACACCAAGCGGATCAATTCAATCTAGACCCCACCATTAAAAAGGTTGACCCAAGTAATTATGTATACAACAACATTCACTCAGTTAACTAAAGCCATACCTAATTTGCCTGATCGAACTCCAAATGTGTGACTGATTGTGTTCAAAGAATGGCCAAATAGCTGAATTGATATGAATAGACATTAACTTCTGAAAAGCGTAGCGTCACAATAATGCTAATGGGCTTTTTCAGAGCAGAAACGTGTTAACACAGCAAAGGTCCTTAAGAAAGAAATATGATGTTGTTCCAGCTTTCAGATTTTAACATGAACCAACCCACTGACTAACATCCAAACAGGGAGCTTCTGGAGCTAGGGTCCTCAGAGAGCGAAACAGGGGATGAAGAGGTTTGAGGAAACGGGGGGTAAGGAAAGAGAGAGAGAGAGAGAGAGAGAGAGAGAGAGAGAGAGAGAGAAGCAGTCATGCGGCGAGAATGTGGAATGAAGGAGGGAGAGAGAGAGAGAGAGAGAGAGAGAGAGAGATCCCCCTGCGATAAACTCCTATTCATGAGCCTCTCAAAAGAGCGCCTATCCTCACTTTATCTGTCCTTCCATTCTGGCCCTCCTTCTTTCTTTACAGGCCGGCTAGTGGGCCCGGCTATCTGGGCCTGTTTAGCGCTCTATGCATTAGAAAGTGTGGGGGGGGGGGGGGGGGGGACACATAAAAGGAGCCGTCGAGGTCTAAATGTTATCGCGGCACGTTGATAAGGACAGCAGTAATTATCAGTCACAAAGGCCTGGTGATGACAACCTCACTGTCTCTCTCCACCCCCCCCCCTCTCTCTTTTGGAGAAGTCAATATTCCGAGCCCAGATTGTAGATTGTGTTATTATGGTCTGTCGAAGGGGTGTCTGGACTATGCTATCTAGGGCGACTCGTAACAATGGAGATGGCGAGGTAGGTCTTGAAGGGTGTTAGTGTCGTAGACGGAGTGTATTAGGGGGTTGGGATGGGTTTCTGAGTGCCCTTCATAGATAAACACGACCAAGGGTACGGATGAAGGTTGTTGAGGTCTGGGATTTGAACCTACAACCTTTTTGGGTGACTGTCGATGCGTTTGATCTTTGACCTTGACTCCTCCTCTTATTTCCTGCTCTGCTGTAGCGTGAGCTTTTGTAATTCATAACATAATAAAAGCATTTCATAGTATTTGTATTACTTTTAATAGCTTCCTCAAGGTAATTCCTCCTCTTTACTCTCGTCTTCTGGATAACCTTATCAGACACACTGTTTTATTTTTTTGCCTCGCCTAACGATTTTTAAACAAGCCTTCTCACAGAGAGAACATCGGCCAACTATGACTGCACTCCGATTGCGGGAAGCTGATAAAAACAGATTACCATATATTGCAGGCTGGCTCCCACAATTTACAACATCATAAAAGCGTGTTTGCCGTGAGAACGCACACTAACAGAATCCTGAAGAGGCCACAGGTAGCTCTCGCACAAACACAAATGAATAATACATATCTGTATTTACATGATGTATAGCTTTAAAACCGGCTGCCCCCGGCAACAGATTTAATACTAATACCCGAGAGAGTGCAACGGAACTGAGTTTTCTTGTTTCTTAAAACAGTCAAATCGTCGAAAAATCTAATAGAAATCCTATCTGGATGTAAATTGTCTTTGTGACCGGCTACTGTGGACTGGAGAGTGGGGCCTGTGGGGCGTGAGGGGAAGAAGGCCGATCATATCAACCCTGTGACATTACTATTACCATATGCAGCGACCCTGGCGCCTACAACGTCTTAGATCCTCCCCGACTCAGACAGGGAACGAGGACAGTGGAATCAGAGTGACACGGGCCAGACCTGGCCTTATTACATTTAACACAGACACTTAGGCAGCAGAACAAGCCACGGTGTCAGCAGGTATTATGGAAATAGACTTTAAGCCTGAACCTACACATTAGAGAGGGGTTTAGAGAGGCGCCAGTGGCCAAGCGGAAACGGCGGATGCTCCTAACGCAGGGGCGAGACAGACACAAATGGAGATGTGTGTGTGTGTGTGTGTGTGTGTGTGTGTGTGGCGAGCTGAGCCCCTGTATGCCAGTGTGTTTTATGACAGTGCTTTAGGATGCACACAGCTGAGGAAGTGGGCTGAGAGAGAGAGAGGTGTGTGTGCTTCATTTCATGGCACCATTATCCATTACTCTTATGGTGTACGACAACCAGTCATTAGGACACTCAGGCAGGGAATGGCTGTTCTAGAATACTTACTTACTACACACGACACACGCATACAGGAACGTAAAGACTACATCTGGTGTTTTGGCTAACAAATAAACGTCATCTTTGACGTAGCTACGGAAACACATGTCTATACAGTCCAGGGGAGGCTGGTGGAGGCTGAAATCGGAGGAAGGGCTCATTGTAATGCATGGAACGGAATGGGGAATGGTACCAAACGTGTGTTGATTCCGTTCTATGCATTACAATGAGCCCGTCGTCTGATTTCTACCTCCACCAGCCTCCCCTGTTACAGTGGAACTGAGCTGCTCTACAGGGAGATAGAGACGCAGGAACTTACATGTCTGTTGCCCATGACGGAGCATGCACATATTTGACATTCTTTTCAGAGAACAAAAGAGTGTCATTTAGGAATTGAAACAACATCTGCAACTCTTACACTGATATCAGATCAACTTACAATGAATGAAATAACATACAATGAATGTTAGTGGAAGGTGACAAAGGTTTTGCATAAACATTTAAGACCTTTAAGACACACACACACACACACACACGTAATGGGGCCCACCTGTTTGGCGTTGTTGACGCACTGCAGGTAGAGGGAGGCGATGTTGGAGCAGTGCAGAGTCTTCCCGGTGTTTTCTCTGTAGCACTTCAGGATCTGACCCTGCAGGTCTGTACACACTGGACTGACCTCATACCGCCTGGCAGAGAGAGAGGGGGGGGGGGAGAGAGAGAAAGAGAGAGAGGAGAGAGAGAAGAGAGAGAAAGAGAGAGAGAGAGGAGAGAGGAGAGAGAGAAAGAGAGAGAGGAGAGAGGGAAGAGAGAGAAAGAGAGAGAGAGGAGAGAGGAGAGAGAGAAAGAGAGAGAGGAGAGAGAGAGATTGAGAGAGAGAGAGAAGGAGCAGGAGAGAGGTAGATGGAGAAGGAAAGTAACAGACAACAGAGAGGAGCAAAGAAGAAAAGAGAGAGAGGTGCGAGAGGTAGAGAGGGAGAGAGGGAGAGAGGTAGAGAGGGAGAGAGAATTGATAGGAGGGAGGGAGAGAAGGAGACGAACATTATCAATATGTGGATTTCCAGCAGTCCGACACCAGGTTCCCACCACCATCCCCAGGCCCATCAGTGCTGAAACCCGGGATCAGCCCATCCTACGCTGTAGCCCAGGGGTCAAAGGTTGATCCGGCCAGAGAAGCAGCCTCCAGTGAGCAGTGACAGGCATGCCGATGCATCCATTACACCCTAACCCACGTCAATGGAAGGGCCGGAGGCCGTGTGAATGTTGTCAATCTATACGATGCGTCACAGTGAAAGGCTTCTCCTTGTCCCTCTGGAAACAACAGATCTCTCCCCTCTTGTTTCTATGCGGCTGATTGTGTTCATTCTGCTTTCTCCCATAGTAACGGCTAGGGACCACACAGCTCATCAATGTCAATATGGATGCTACCAGAAAGCAACATAAAGGACAAAACACAAAAGGGTAGTGCTCTGCTATTGACCCTTTTAACGACGAGGATGGTGATGATGACGACGACTGGGATAGAAGTGACCGCATTTGCTAAGTGTGCATCACCATTTAAAATCAGCTCCTTTGTTTTTTTTGTCCTTTCCTGGCCTTGAGACAACCCACCACGGGTGATATGAGGGAAGAGAGTATTGACTATTTAACTGGGCACCGCTGAATGAATATTGATTGAGCGTAGGTGGATCACTGGAGACATCTGATGTCTACACCCTATAGCTGTCACCTTGGTCATGCTAACTGGCCATTTCAGTCCTACGGCACCCAAGAGACTGACAGCTTTTGTCTCTTCACCAAGTGCTGAGCTAACCAAAATCCTGCCGTCTCCACAGGATGCACCACAGTGGGGCCCATATAAAATACCACTTTGGTGCTAGCCGTTTGCACCAACGGTACCCATATGCTAAAATGCTAGCTGCAGTGTTTTTGTACCTCAATGCACTGCTGCTCTTTCGCTACCACGGCGATGTCCTCTGCGTCCCAAAGCGTTAGCGTCTTTTCGCTCACCTCAGCAGCGGGGGGTATTAGCCGAACCGATGCTCTTGTGCTAACAGCTACAGGGTCTGTCTCTCACCAGTTACCACACACCATAAAACCCCATGAAAAACGACACCCCCTGCACATGCTACAGTAGGGCCATTATGCTAATGGTAGCGTCATCCTTTGGCGCACACCAACGCTCAGGACAGCGAGGGCGTCCCACTAAACGGGGCTAAGTGAGGGAGAGGGGGTGTGAATGTGGCCCTGTCAGCATCTCTGGAAGCCTTAGAGGGGTGTTAGGGGGGTGCAGCTGAGCCTCCACTGCCCCCTGTCCCAGTCAGGTGTTTGATCTGCCCCCTCGAGGGAGGAATCACCCTCCTGTTGGATATAAAACACACAGCGGCCACACGCCTCATTACCCAGGGTGCAATGCAGCAGGAAGCAGGAAGGGACTCTCTGCATATGTCCGCTGCCACATGGTCATATTTTTCCATCAAACGTGGGTCGGCCAATCCACAGCTACCATGTAGGTTGGTAGGGTAAGCCATTCATGATAATGTCGAGTAGGCTGTCGATCAGCAGGAATGAATTCTCTCAAAAATAACCAACCATGACGATCTGATATATGTAAGAAGTGGCGTAGCACACTAAGGCGCATACCATATCATCGCAAGGTCCCTGGTTCGATTCCGGCCATCGACATATCCTGCATGTCATCCCTCCTCTCTCTCACCCATCCTTCTGGTCAATCTCTACTATCTCTATCCCAATAAAGCAGAAATGCCCTAAAATATATTTAAAAAAAGAAGAAAAAAAAGAGGCTCTTAAACAGAGAGAGAATTCACTCGTTGCCAGAAGGCATGACATCCCCATTACTCATAGTCTTCCTGGTGAAGGATGACATTCACAGCAGAATCATTCCAGCAGCTCCTATAGACGACACCATTCATTCATTACACAGCCTATGGACTCCTTCAGGGACCAGACAACACATACACCCGCTAATTATTTTCTTAAGCGTTTGCGTTAATGCCAGGTGCAGCCGGCTGATACAACAGCAGTGTTTGTCATCTCTAATGGCTTTTAAAGAGAGGACAGAGAACTGGGAGATACTCCTCTCTCTCTCTCTCTCTCTCTTTTTTTTCATCCCTTCCTTCTCTGAGCGCCTACTGTACCTTCCATAGGGAAGCCTGAGTCAGTGGTTACACGCACACACACAATTGCAAACGCACGCACACACACAATCGCACACAGACACACACTACACAATTGCAAACGCACACACACACACACAATCGAACACACACACACACACACACACACACACACACACACACACGAGTCGTACATCATCCATCATTAAGATTCACATTAAGTCCTTGCCAGAGTAACACATAGAGGAGAGCAGCGAGAGTCCCAGCCTCTTCAATATTACATTAGTTTCTCCCTCATCATTTACTATACCTGCCTGCTATGTGCTGCAAAAGCAACTGAATCCTAAGGATGAGAGAAGGTTTGCAGTTGATTTTGTTGCTCTCAAGATGGACAGTATGTGTGCAAAATACCACACACCAAGTTCCCACAGAGTAAGATCTGCGATAAATGTAGTCAAAAAGAGCTATGAAGCATTCAGTTCCCATGAAACCTGAGTATCCGTAAACATGTCTCTCTCCCCGTGGGAATTAAAAAAGAGCAAAAATGCCTATTTTGAATGACGTACATGACCTTTGAAAAGGAAAGAGGAGGTTGTTTGAGCCAGTGGTTGGTTTTCAGAGCCAGATCAGACCTGGGGATAATTAGTTCTGATCCCCTGGGTCAGATATGAAAGGGTGAGGCTGGTTCATGTGTATGTGATGCTCTTTGTTCAATGCCGGTGGAGACAGAATGTCTCTCTGAACTGTCGGTCATACAGCCGCCTGAACTCTCTCGCACACGTGCACGCCCACATGCACATGCACACACGACCAAAGGATTCATCTTCAGGTCAAATCCATCTGCTGTCAATCAAAAGTCCCCTCTCCCCGCATGCCCCCCTCCCCCTTGAGGCTCATGGGATATTTAATAAAACTTCAGAGAGGGAGAGATTGAAACAAATGGAGACATCGAGCTGGAGGGAAGTGTGTGTGTGTGTGTGTGTGTGTGTGTGTGTGTGTGTGTGTGTGTGTGTGTGTGTGTAGAAGCCAGGCTTGGATGGACCCTGTCCCTGATCTTCGGGGATGGCCTGTGAGAGACAACGAACCTATGGAGCTGAGGGACAATAAATCTTAGTGGACATACAGGCGGCTCAGCTTGCACCATCACTACCAGTTGAGGTCTCCATACCAACAAAGCTCTACAAATATGAGATGGACCCCCCCCCCAGCCCCCCCTCCACCCACTACTCCCTCACTCCCCAGCCCTCCACCCCCACTGCCTTGATCCATAGAGGGAGAGGGGGGATGCATAGGGTTGTTATATATATATATATATGTTTAATATATATATACACAGTATAGTTTATGCACCCCAGCCCATAAATCACACAGCAGAGAAGGGGGAGAACGATATGACAGAGCGGGCTGGGAGACGCATTGAGATGAGATGCTTTATCAGACCAAGAATAAAAGGGGGGGGGGGGTGAAAGAAAGAGAGAGAAGGAGAGAGAGGTAGAGGAGGAATACGTGAACATGTTAAGTGCGACACAGCAGACAGGGGCCGGAGTGAGGAGGACAGGAGAGAGGGATAAAAATATAGAAAAAAAATAAAAAAAAAAAGAGGGAGGAAGGAGATAGCATGGAGCGGAGGGAAAGAAAGGAGGATAATGAAGTGCAAAGGTTCAGGGAGAGAACGGGGCGGACGAAGAAAAGAAAGAGAAAGGAGGGAGGAGGAGGGGAGCATATTCCACACTGCGTTACCTTTAGCCGAGTCTGCTACTTTAAAGACGTCTTCTAGAAGTGCGTCCCGCTATAGCACGTAGAAACAGACTGACTAGAGCAGGGTGGCAGAGGGAGAGAGTTTGTCCCATTTAAGGGGTAATAAAGCAGAACAGATTACCCTCTCTCTCTCTCTCTCTCATAAATCCCCCCCCTCTTCCTCTTCCTCACCCTCTTCTTCGACACTGCACCAGTCAGCACATTCAACACTGAGAGACCATGATACTGTAGTCTACCAGTGGCTATTGCTCCATGTTTAAAGACCTTATGTTGATCATAATAGGCATATGTTTTGAGGTGTATACTGGGATTTCCCTGGTATAGCCTAGTATGTCTGTGTTGCCCTTATGAGTACCATATTGCTTCCTCCAAAAACTGTAATGAATAGAAAAACAAACTAGATGTTTATGGTATGGTAACACGTTTACACAATTTTCTCTCCTGTTTAAAAACAAAAAGAAAAAAAAAGAAGTAATTTTTCCTTCTTCTAGCATTGTGAATGCCTATGGCCCCTGGTCAGAGCATTGATTACTTTTTCTTATGACTGATGGATAGATAATTCACTTCCTTAAACAAATGTATTCGTTGTAAGGTGCTTTGGATAAAGCCGTTTGCTAAATGCCATAAATGTAAATGCAAATTTAATGTAACAGTTACAAATATTGCTTCATTCTTTCAACAAAACACCATCAACCAAAACTGACACACTGTAAGAAGATCTATGTTACCACGCCGACGGTATGGATTACAAGAGGCCATATTGAGTTCTCAATCGGCACAAGTCTATTTATCATCATTTACAGGCACTTAAGGGTTAATAGGGTTAAGAGGTGAAGCCAGAGCCTGCTTAAAAAGCCCTCATGTTCTCCCTGCTTAAAACAGTCTGTGACAGAGGGGGGGTAAATAAATACAAATGATCCAGTTAGGGGAAAAAATGACACACTTTCCCTCTCATCGCTTTTTAAAGAAGACCTGACCCGCCATCGTGAAATCCATCAGCTTCAGAGAGAGAGAGAGGGGAGGGGAGAGACAAAGAAGTTAAAGTGAGAGAGACAAAGAAAGAAGAGACAGAAAAGGAGTAAACTAAATGACCTTTTGACCCACTCATGAGGGACTGCTTTACTGAAAGCCTTTATAATACTGTTGGTTCTGATTCATATGCTAGTGCTCTCCACACAAACCAATAGCCTCACGGTGAAAGAACATTATTTTTAAACCTAGACTTACCATTTTTCTGAATTCAAAACCACTGCATTGCAGAGGTGTACCTTTGTGAGTGTGTGTGTGTGTGTGTGTGTGTGTGTGTGTGCGTGCGTGCGTGCGTGCGTGCGTGTGTGCACCCTCAGAAGTTACAGTCAGTACATGTTGGCTCTTAAAAATCAGAGTGGAAGCTTTTAAAAAGCAGTAAGCTATTGACTTGTGCCTACTGCATTGACCGCCATCTTGTTGCCGGGGGTAAGTTGCCTAGCTACACAGGCCCATAATGGCTCAGGCTGTCAAAGGGGTTCAAGACTTACATCAGCCGGCGCTCTACCTCTGACTCCGAAAAAAGAAAGAACATTTCCTCCAAGAATCCGAGTGTTTAAATGCAGAGGGTTAAGTAAGGTTGGGTTGGGAGCCCCTATCTGTATTCTTGTGCAGCTCAGAGCATATTCAATGGACTCTCTCGACTTGTTTTGTTCCGATTTTTGTTTAATGACTATCAATATGCAGAGTCGTGTTATGCTTCAATCACACAGAGAGAGCAAAACTCACACTCTATGACTGCTTGGCTGTTGAATATTTATGTGAGCAAGGAGGAAGAGTGTGTGTGTGTGTGTGTGTGTGTGTGTCTCCAGGGGCTGGGAGGAGGAGACAGCACTGTGAAAGCTGACCTGTCCTGCCCCGGCAGCACCAACAATAGCATTATAAACAAAATAAACAGCTTTATATTCAACAACTTTTTGTTCCACGCTTCTCTCCAGTGTGTGCGTGCGTGCGTGCGTGCGTGCGTGCGTGCGGAGATGAGGACAGTGTTGGTGTTAAGATAATGGTTGAATAAATAAGAGGTTTATATTTTTTTCTAAATGACAGGAAAACAAAGTGAATGAAGAGGAGGAGGAGGAGGAGGAGGAGGAGGAGGAGGGGTGGCGGGGGGTGTAGGCGAATGACAGGCTGAAATGAGATTTCATTGTTTCTCTTGCAGGCCATCCAAAACATCGGGGACAGGGTCCCTCCAAGCCTGGCTGGCTACACAAAACATACAGTCTCTGATCTGATGACAAATGTCAGCATCAAGGAAAGCTCTTGGAGGGTTGTGGTAGTAGCGAGGGGGGGTGGTGGGGGGGGCAAGCCCCAGTCCATGGGGAACCATGACAAACAAGGAGAATAGCCATCTTAAACAAGGCCCCTAAAATCCCTAGCAAAGGTTACCACTGTCGGGTGGCTTAAGATGACAACACCCCCCCCCCCCCTCTCTCTCTCCCTCCCACCCACTCTTGATCTCCCTCTCTCTCTCTCTCTCCCACCCTTGATCTCCCTCTCTTTCTCACACCTCCATAATCTCACATCTATCATTCCCCTCCATGCCTGTCAGCCTGCATGTGAGACAAAAGCCCACTGGGTCACTGCCACCTGACACACACACACACACACACGCACACACACGCACACACACGCACACACACGCACACACACGCACACACACGCACACACACACACTTTTCATTTAACTGACCCTA
>NC_139674.1:9783008-9793008 GCF_951799395.1 Argentina silus
CACACACACACACACACTCAAATATACAGATTGGACGGACAGAAGACACACACACGTGCAAACACACACACACACACACACACACACGGAGGAGCAGACAGTATAATTTGGGTTGCTGTCTGTGATTAATGAGTAGGACAACATTGTGATTTCCCGCCGTCCCTAAACTGATTTAGAGGAGAGCTGAGCCCCTCCATCAGTGGACCACCAAAACACCCTCCGTTTAATTTGGCTGAAAACGCTTCACCACCCAAAAACTCCTATTTTGGGGAGAAAAAGACCTCAATTATAATTCTGGACCAATTATGGCTTGATTGGTTATCAAACCAAATGGGACATTCATTCTCAATGAAGAGCACTATAAAAGCGAGGGGTGCAATTCTTACAGTTTCCAAACTAGGCAACAATCTGTCCCTTTTGACACAAAATGGACAACAAAAGAGTACTTCAATTCCTACCCTCCTATTTACATGCTTCCGAGACATTTAACTCATCTACTGCTAAATAAGAAAGCCTGCAGGGGGGTGTCACAGACAAATGAAGTCATTATCGTTAATGCACTTGTGTGATATGGAGAGGATATAAGCTAACCCAAATGCAGACCAATGTTCAAATTAAAAAAGGCCCGCTCCCCATTTTTAATGAGTAAAACAAATAAAGCTTTTGTTAATGGCCTCTCTCTCTGTTATCTGTTCCCGAGCAGGGAGGCGAGGAGGGGGGGAGGCAGCAGCGGGGGGGGGGGGGGCTCCACGGCTCCACACAGTGTTACAAAAGGCAGGCAGGGAGTAGAAGACAGCACATCAAACCCTGAGACTGTCAAAAGAGGGTAGTGAAGGGAACGGCGGCCTGCCTAGACCAATCCCTGAAACATGTCTGGGACCACAGGAGGCTCAGAGACACTAAAGACATGCTGTTGGTTTCGCCTGGTGAAGGGGAGAAGACATCAAGGAAGCTTCAGTCTTTATTAATGTTGTTGCTCTTCCACTTCAAAAGTCTTTGATGTCCAGGACTTATGAAAATATGACGCAACAGGGGAACTTGGTTGGTGTCTGGGTAGATTCTAATGCATAACTGTACTATCTATAGCAGGGTGAGCCACTCCCTAATACACTGTAGAGAGAGAGAGTGTGTGTGTGTGTGTGTGTGTGTGTGTGTGTGTGTGTGTGTGTGAGATCAGCATGCGAGTGTTGCTGCATGCATGTTCCGACAGTATGTGCTCAGTCACTCTCTCTCTCCCTCTCTGTCTCTCTGTCTCTCCCACTCTCCCTCTCTCCCTGAATAAAAGTAAGAGTGGGGACAGCTCCTGCTGGGTCCTATCTACTGATAAACCTGAGTTAATTAAATTAGGGAGTGTGTGTGTGTGGAGAGAGACTCTCCCCGCTGCTCTCTCCCATCCGTCTGAAGGACCTCATTGGTAATGGGACATCCCCTTGTCTCAACCGAAGGACTGCTGAGTTCCAATCATGTCGCTCTCACTCTCACTGTGAGTAATGGCTGCCAACAACACCATTAGCCTATAGCGCTAACTCAACTTTAAAAGACCAGGCCCAGGGAACTTTCCGGTTTTACAACTGTTCTCAACGCCTGTGTGTGTGCGTTTCAATACGACGCAATACAACTCGGGCTACAGCACGTAGACGGACAATGAACAGTCATTGTCATCCATAGTCGAGGAACATTGTCATGCTGTTGGGTACAGAACGTAGATAGTTGGGCTTTCCAGTTAGGCTGGCAGTCTGGGAGAGAGCGTATCGATCAGGCTGGAGAGAGAGAGAGCTGAGCCATTACTGAGCCCGAACGCATCATCCCTGCATCTCTTCCTTTCATAGGAGTGTGCTTGAAGGACTACCAGACGGCTATTGTAGCTGTGATTGTATCCCACGGGAGAGGAGGAAAATCCAATTCCATCAATAGAGAGAGCAAAGGAGATAGAAAACGAAAGGGAGAAAAAAAAAAAGTCGGTGGGAGACAGAGAAAGCGAGAGCAAAAGAAGGAATACAGGAGAGGCGTTTCAGAGCAACGCTGACAGAAAGAGAAAGAGACAGGATGGCGATGAAAAACGTCAGGAGCGTAGATTGTTAAATATGAGATTGTTTTTACAGCAGGTGTTGAGTGAAAGTGTAATAAATATCTATATCTATATTGTTTTCAGAGGCAATTTGGGCAGTGTGGCCAATGAGCAAGGCCCACGGTGCACTGAGCTGTCTGGGCCATGGTGATGGCCTGTCACTGGGAGCCCTTTGATAAATGGCCATGTTGGATTGGAAGAGACGTGTAATATACACTCACCGCGCACTTGTTTAGGAACACTATACTAATACTGGATAGGGCCTCCCTTTGCTCTCAAAATAGCCTCAATTCTTCGTGGCATTGATTCTACAAGATGTTGGAAACATTCCTTTGAGATTCTGCTCCATGATGACATGATTGCATCACGCAATTCCTGCAGATTTTTCAGGTGCACTTTCAAGTTGTGAATCTCCCGTTCTACTACATCCCAAAGGTGTTAGATGATCCACTTACTGAGACAAATGTATTTCTTGTCAGTCGGATAAAGGCGTCTGCTGAATGCCATAAATGTAAATGTAATGTAAATGTGTTCTATTGGATTCAGATCTGGTGACTGGGAAGGCCACTGAAGAACACTGAACTCATTGTCATGTTCATGAAACCAGTTTGAGACAACTTTTGCAATGTGACATGGTGCATTATCATGCTGGAAGTAGCCATTAGAAAACGGGTAAATTGTGGCCACGAAGGGATGCACATGGTCAGCAACAATACTCAAATAGGCTGTGGCATTCAAGCGATGATTGATTGGTATTAACGGGCCCAAAGTGTGCCAAGAAAACATTCCCCACACCATTACACCACCTCCACCATGAGAAGGTGTACAGGTGTTCCTCCACCATGAGAAGGTGTACAGGTGTTCTCCACCATGAGAAGGTGTACAGGTGTTCCTCCACCATGAGAAGGTGTACAGGTGTTCCTAATAAAGTGTTCAGTGAGTGTATATCAGACTTTTATTCTCTCTCTCCCTCTCTCTGTTTCTCTCTCCCTCTGTGTGTGTGTGTGTGTGTGTGTGTGTGTGTGTGTGTGTGTGTGTGTCAGATGCTGGGAGGAGCCTGGAGCAAAAGGAAGACAGAGAAATGAGGAGAGGGAGGGGGTGAAAGAGAGGGGAGAGAGTGAGTATTGCAAGAAAAGAGAAAGAAAGAGAGAGAGAGAGAGAGAGAGAGAGAGATACAGGTCTGAGGATGTGAAATATAACAAAGCTGGGCTCTTAACCAGTATCCAACCAACAGTAACTCCTGTGGATTCCCTGAGCGATTCGCTTCACAGCAAGACAACATGCAATACACCCGCTATTGATCTGGAGTAACACGTCAAATAACAGCACCGTAAGCCAGTTCTCTCATAACAACACCACACGCACGCACGCACGAGCACACACACACACACACACACGTGTGCGCACGCACACACACACACACTCTCTCTCAATCAATACTTCTGGCTTTGTTTTTCTGACTGGCCTCCAAATTCTGTCCTGTGTGCTACTATTTCAATTATCCTGAAATACAAGATGAAGGATGAATGAGGTCAGATGAACATACAGCACCAGCTCGTATGGGAGAGTACATTACGTGGAAGGAAGTGTTTGGGGCCTGCGGCATTTATCATACCCATCATGTTAATCTGGATCCATAAATCCACAGTGTTTACTTGTGTTTGGTGCCTTCAGATTCTCTTCTCTCTTCCTCTTCATCCTTTCTCCAAGGCTCTCACTGTTTTCTCTTTCTCTCTTCCCCCTTTCTCTCTCTGTTGCTCCCCATCTTTCTCTCTCCATCCTCCCTTTACCCCCCTCTGTCTCTCTCCCCTCCCCTCTCATCTCTCCCTCTCTCTCTGCTCCTCCTCTCTCTGAGGTGGTGACGGTGGTTTGTTGACACAGGGGGGGATATTGCGCTGGGGGGGGGGGGGGGGGGGGTTTGTGTGTCAGATGATGAGCAGCTGTCAGGTCAATAAGGTCTTAAGTTAGTGCTGGACTTGGCTCAGATCAGTCATGTGATCACACCTCACATAGTTCAGGTCCTGTGCAGCTCAGCTGGTAGAGCTTGGCGCGAGCCACGCCAAGGGTGCGGGTTCCATTCCCGCCGGGACCCATAGAGGCAAGTGACCGTGAGTCGCTTTGGATAGAAACATCTGCTAAACGCTGACGAGCGAAACCATCGTTACCGTACGGTTTGCTTTTCCTCGTTCCTCGTGACACATCGACCGGCGCCCTTCTCACGCACCAGAAAATGGCCTCCTCTACTCTCTACTACTCAACCGCACCGCTGCCCTGCTCCAGCCAATACAATCTAATTAGGAACGGAACGAGACACCGTGCTCCGTGGTGATTGACCATTCTGAACACTCTCAGGGTGATGCAGTGTGTAAAAGAGGAGGATCTGGATCTGCGCTGGAAAAAGCCCCCTAAAAGACATTGCATTTTGTCGATGACCTTCGCTGAAATTCAAGAGCGAGTGTGTAGATGTTGTGTGTGCTTCCCACCCACACAAAGTCATGAGGCCCATCTCAGAGCATAGCCACTGTGTGCAGGGGTCAGCTGTAGGGCACCGTGTGGGGTAGTGACCCTTATAGGACTCCCTGCTAGGATAATTCTGGGAGCATTGTGAGGATGTGGGTAATAACTATTCAACCCTCTTCTCTCTCAGCTTGAAGAGACACAATATTGAGTTGAGTGAGATTGAGAGTCGGGAGGCAAAACGTTTTGCAGATAAAGTCTTTGACCATTGCTGCCTCACGAGGACACAGATTTGACCTGACATGAGTGCAGCGTGTGTGTGTGTGTGTGTGTGTGTGCGATAAACCCACATGTGGTCCCCCCAATTAAAGACTTGAAGCAGTGTGACAGTGTGTGTGAGGAAAGACAAACTGTTTTGACCCCTGCTCCCTTCACGGGGACACTTCCCCTACTGGGAGCAGTGTGAAGGTGGTGTCAGCTTTAGGGGACAAACGTATGCGAGGCAAAGTCTCAACCCGTCAGCCAGAGGGGACACGACACCTCAATGGGAGCAGTGTGAAGACGTCATTGTAAGTGTGTTGAACAGAGCGTTTGACCCTCAGACCCTCCGTAGGACACCTATCTTACTGGGAGCAGCGTGAGGGCGTCATTTTAAGTGTGCTATAGAGGGCATTTGATCTTTGGACCCTCCATAGGACACGTCTCTCACTGGGAGCAGCGTGAGGGCCATTGACAAGCGAGGACAAAGCACACACTGGGCAAAGGGACCTTCAGCTGGTGGAGAGAGAGAGAGAGAGAATGTAAGAGAGAGAGAGAGAGAGAGAGAGCGTGCTCACATTGAGGACCAACGTGAGTGTTTCACTTTGAGGACGGTAAAAAAGGGACAGGGAAAGCAGAGAGAGTTTGAAGATGCATCCCCTCTGTCTGCAGTGTGTCTGGACACAGTGGTGACTACGGTGGTTAGGCACATGACAGGGCCGCAGACCACCACTCTGTTGTTCAACCAAACTTTCCCTAAGGCGATGGAGAGGGGGAGGGGGAGGGGGAGGGGGAGAGAGAGAGAGCTGCTGTGTTCTGCTGTGAGCAGTACGGTGTAACACTGAGCAGTTTGAAGTGTGCTGTGTGGTGTTGTGTGCTGTGTTGCATAAGTATGTACTTTATCTGTGGACAACAATGTATTGCCATTTAATACAGTGCTATGTACAGTAGTGTGTGCTATGTAGTGTGCTTGAGAGGGTGCAAGTGTAGTGTGTATTGCAGTCTTACCCTCTCCTCTAGCTTGGCCACCTGCTCCTTGTAGAAGGCATCCTGCTTCCTCAGCTCCGCATCCCTGTACTCCAGCTGCTTGGCCTAGACACACACACATTTACATTACAATTATGGCATTTAGCAGACGCCTTTATCCAAAGCGACTTACAACATATATATCTGTCTCCGTGGGTGAATCATCTATCCATCAGTCATCAAAAGAAAAAGTAATCTATGCTAGGACACACACAAATACATCAGACACAGGATGAGACACACACACACACACACACACACACACACACACACACACACACACACACACACACACACACACACACACACACACACACACACACACACACACACACACGACAAGCCATTACTACAGCGTTCAGACCATGAATCATGGCAGACACTCGGACAACCAAAACTAAAGGACAGGAACAGACACGACACACAAAAACAGACAACACAGAAAGCTCCAAAAATCTAATCACTAAATGTCAGCAAGCCTTCTTCTATTTTCACCAAAAGCCTATATCTAACAAATGAGGATGGTTGGGGTGTGTTGGGATAAGGGGAGGATGGGGGGAGAGAGAGAGAGAGAGAGAGAGAAATGGGAGATGCCAAGAGAGAGAGAGAGAGAGAGAGAGAGAGCTTTTCATGCCCTCTATTACTTCCAAGGGCATCGGTTCATGAAGGGGTTTCTATCAATGTGTCATTCTGCGTGAGTGTGTGTGTGCATGTATGTGTGTATGCGTATGTCTTCACACACACACACAAAAGTGTCAGACACAGGATGGGATGTCCACACACACACACACACACACACACACACACACACACACACAGGAAGGGATAACATCAGGCCGTGTTACAATGAAACACCTCCCCTCTCTTTATTTACGACCCTGGCCCTATCTGCAGTGTTCTTTTCTACAGTGACCTTCAATAAACGCACATCTGACTCCAGGTGATCGCCCCCACGAGATAAGACAGAGACAGAGCTCCCTGGATATCAACCCCGCACCCTCCAGAGAACCCTATACACTTAGCTGTCAGGGGAGATAGCGACAGCATAGGCCAGTGTTTCTCTCCCTCTTTTGTCCCAAGGAACAGCAAGCTACAGCATGGTCCTTCCCCCTTCAAGGACGAGCTTAGATCAGCAGTTGAGAACTAAGCTAACTAAATCTTTGTTCACTAACCATCTAAAAAGGTGAGAGAAAATCTAAGGGACCCAGGTTGAGAGAGTGGCAAAAGCTCTTCTGTAAAGCAAATGAAAGAGGAGTAAAGTGAAGAATGTTTTACTCGTTCCTTTCATGAAAAAAGTGAAATTCTTGCATGTAAAATCCTACAAGGCATTAGGGACACAATGGTTGAGATATGATCATGTTGGAAAATGTGGCATCCAACTGTTAGAGGGAATATGGAAGGCATCAAAGAAAGGAAAGGAAAGGAAATGGAGGGCGAAAGGATAGCTTCAGTCTTAAGTACATGCAGAGAGAGAGAGAGAGAGAGAGAGAGAGAGAGAGAGAGAGAGAAGGGGGGGGGAGAGAAAGAGAGAGAGCGAAAGACAGAGACTTACCTTCCGTTCAATCTCCTGTAGTAAGGAAGCATTGAAAAAGAACAAGAGAAAGAGAGGAAAAGAGGAGAGTGCTGATTCAATATTGAACTTCTTCAATATGACATTTAAAGGGTTTAGTATTCAAAAGCGAGGGGTCACTGCCTGCACTGCTTGATGCTTGGGCGCGCACAGACTCTCTCTCTCTCTCACACACACACACACACACACACACACACACTTCTATATGCAGGGCGTCCTACGAGGCGGCACCAAGAGCGATAGCTCCAGCCTCCTCTTTAATCACTACGAGATGCCGGGGGGAGAGAATAGAACTTATGAAAAATCACGTTCAAATTCAATCACGGCAGCCTGATAACCATCTGTGTTTGGTTACTCAGTGTGTTTTGGGAATGGCTCTCTCTGTGTTCCAATGCATGATGAGGAGGAGGAGGAGGAGGAGGAGGAGGAGAAAAGTTCTATCTACGTACTCTATGCATGAGTACATACATACCACAGTGGGCAAGGTCAGAGAGTATTCATGACATTTTACACACACACTCTCACTCGCTCGCACGCTCAGAGCAAACAGGTAAGAAAATGCAGCATCAGAGGAATCATTGCAAACCTCAATGTTCTCCAACTCCGGCTACCACGAAAGAACAAACTGCTTCTCAGCTGCCAACAAGCCTCACAATGGGCCCACCATCACCCTCCTATTGTTGAATGCCAAAGTCACCATTGTGCCCCCAGGGTCCCATTGTAACAGTGACGGCCTCTATTCTACTGCGTGCCATTGTGACTTCCAGGGTCACCCTGCAACTCGGGACTACAGTGAAGCCACAGTCGCGATACGAGGGGATCAGACTGACTGCACAAGAGGTCAGCCCCCAACCATGAGTGACTGGGAGTGGAAACGGTGTATGAGTACCAACGCTGTGCAGGGGGCAGCCCAAACTGTTACACCGAGCCAAAAAACTGTCTCTGTTGGACGGCTCAATCTAGCTCAGAGAGGGGAACAGGAGGGGAGGGGGGGGGGGGGGGACTTTGTCTCGTCACGACACGAGTGTGTGTGCAACATCCAATGTTACGCTTAGGAGTGAATACAAAAGACTTCTGTCGCAAAGATGAAAACAAAGGAAACACACAAACACACAGACACCAAGACATAAATATAACCAAGACACATGGACACACACACTGATCCCAAACACACACACACACACACCCGGCACATGGTCTGTCGAACACACACACACGAGCAGCTGTACTCAGAGAGCGGGTAGAGACAAATGCACAGTAAAAGCGTAACTAAAGGGTTCATTTAAAAGGGGGAGGTTCTGACAGAAATGTGACACGCACACGCGCACACTCACACACACACACTCACACACACACACACACACACACACACACACACACACACACACACACACACACACACACACACACACACACACACACACACACACAGACAGCCACTCACAGACTGTCAGGATTACTTCCTGCTGATTAACCCCATTCAGTGGCCTTAAAGATAATCTAATCATACTAAAGGCCAAACAATGGGACAGACCTCCAGCACCACTGATACACTTTTGTCCTCCTAATGAAGAGGCGGCTGAGGGCGGGGGAGGAGGGCGGGGGGCGGGGGAGGAGGGCGGGAGGGAGGGAGGGAGGGAGTCAGTGAATGGGACAAGAAAATGGAAGTGAACTTGAAAGTGGAAGAATAGAGAGGGAGAATAAAAAGAGGGAAGACAATAAAGGTGATTTATCATAAGAGCTGTCGTCGCTGGCCACCTTTCCTCCTGACCCAGCCTGGCCCACTGGAACGCTTTCACAGCCAGTGGGAGGGAGGGAGGGAGGGAGGGAGGGAGGGAGAAAGAGGATAAGAAATAATAAAAAAAAAGACGATAGGGAGCACGGTGAAAGAGAGAAGAAAGAAAGACATTTAATGAAATAACGTTTTTTTTTCAGGGTTTTTACTTTTTTACAGAGAAAGGCGGGGGGGAGGGGGGGGGCATAAAATAATAAAAGAAAGCCAGACCAAAAAGAAAGTGGAAAAAAATCAAACAAGCAAAGAAAGTGAAAAGAATGAAAGGTCCGGAAAGAAAAGAGGAAAAAGTGAAAGACATTCTGTTCCATTTCACACATTCATGAGACTCAACAACACAGCGGAGTATCATTCAACCCCCCCCACACAAATACTTTCCTTGCCTGTGTCCCTCACTCCATAGCCACAGCATAGAGAGGCACAATGGCTGACGTAGCAGGCCTAACAGACCTCGTGGTCCGATTAAACGGATCGTTTAGGGGAGGGGAACGTCTCTGTGAATATCAATTAGTCGGCGTTGAATAATTAAGGTCGGCCATGTTTTTTAATTAGCCGAGTGAGTGCCGCAGTTTCGGCTGTGTGCAGAAAGTGCTTTGTCAGGACCCCTTCTTTTCTTCTTCTTCTCAAACTCTCTCTCTTTCTTTCTCTCCCTCGTTCCCCCTCTCCCTCCTTATAGACTTCTTGAGGTATAGAGAAGAAATAAAAATAACTTGTGCCGCATTGAGAGAGCTCGGAGCGTTGGCGTGGATGATGATGAGAGAGAACTGCATTATCTCATAAGCATGCACACACACACACACACACACACACACACACACACACACACACA
>NC_139674.1:9795508-9875508 GCF_951799395.1 Argentina silus
GATGCTCGTCAGCTCTGGGATTGATTAATTGGCTGATCGGGCGCCTGCAGTGTAAAACTGATTGATTGATCATCCTGCATTTGAGTTGCTTTTATCTCAGGCCTGCCCCCCCCCCCCCTCCTCCCCCCACCCCCTTAGGTAGAAAACCTCTGGAGAAGCCCTAGTCATCTGTCACTTTCACCACCAGGCTGCTTCTGAAGAGACCCTACTAGCTATTCATTACAGAGACCCTGAAGTGTGGACAAAACAACCTCAACCACAGCTGGGGGAGCCCATCCACAAACACTATTAGACAAAGAGTAAGGGGAGGATAGGACACAAAGAATGGTAGAGAGAGCGTGAGAGAGAGAGACAAAGAGAGAGAGAGAGAGAGAGCAAGGGGGAGTAAACTCCTTGACTTGAGTGTAGAGGACACAGTGAATGACCTAAAGGAACAAGGCCTTACTGCCATCAGAGGAGAGATTCCCCCATGGGACTAGGAACAACAGAGACAGAGAGAGGCTGAGGGAGAAGGAGGAGAGGCGGGGAAAACAATTCAGAGAGGGTCAATGTGATGCAGGAAAGGGAAGACAATGGAGGGGAATGGCTTTGAGAGAGAGAGAGAGAGAGAGAGAGAGAGAGAGAGAGAATGCCCTCAGGATGTGCTGGTGACATTGGACCTCACACTGGCTCTGACGGTACCAGCTCCATATGTCTGACCTCAGTCTGTCTGTGTCTGTGTGTGTGTGTGTGTGTGTTAATGCATACAGTATGTATCCCCTCCACCAGGGGGGTCTGCTAAGCCTGATGAGGTTGGGGGGGGGTGGTCATTTGGTTGTCCTTGGCAACTGTCAACATCAAGCCCACCTGAGCTAGTTCAGGGTCACCTCCAACCGACTGACCACTTCAATAGACCTCCTCTCCCTCTCCTTCTCCATATGCTTCTATTCATATCCCTGCCCCGTCAACATCACACTCTCTCCTTCAAACACACTCAACGCGCGAGCGCCATTAGCTAAGCCAACTGTTCACTTGCATCTCATCTCATTAGGACGTTTTCTGCCGGGAGTCATGAAGGAGAGAGATAGAGAGAAACAAACAACAACAACAACAACTTACAAACCCAGAGAATGTTCATGAAGCTCCATCGCTTGGCGGGGGTTCGCCAGAGTTCACCAAGCAACAGGAACGGCTCCCTCTGGACTACTCCCAGCGCACACTTGCTTCCCTAACCTTTGGGCTTCGACATCTAGCCAATTAAGAGGCAGCACGAGAGAGAGAGAGAGAGAGAGAGAGAGTTGCCTCGTTGAGCTGCCAGCAATTATCAGAGCCGTTTACTCACGCAGCTCTGTCGTGCTGAGACTTCAATAATAATTGTTTTCATTTGGAGATGGCGGTTTGGGGTTTTGTTGCTCGCACTCATCGCTAACAAACATACGGTTGTTGCTCTGTCACGAGGGGGTAGGCTAGTCACTAACTGACAGCAACCGACAGTATTGAAATGGAGTAAAAGTGAAGGTTTTGGGAGAGAAAGAAGATCAGTTGGAATGCTGATATGTGGAACGCCAGTTATCTGAGTAGGATAGGTTGCAGGAAAAATAAAAGCTTGTTGTCAAGAGCTCTTCCTCTCCCCGAATAGGTAGCATGAGAATCTCCAGGAAAGGAGTGCACTATTTCACTTTCACTTCATTCGAATGTGCTGCAGTTAATGCCAGTCACAAACTCATATTAAGACTATTAAAAGTATAACAAAAATGCAGGTATAAAAAATCATTACAGACCTACGCCAAACTGCACCCATGTTCAAAACCTGATTTGAACATGGGTGCATGATTTTTCTCCCTTGGGTTATATTTAAACTTCTTAACTACGCTTCAAAAATCACTTCCAACATCCCCTTAAAAACCCCCCGCTGTTTTGAAGCTGTAAACTGACTTTAGAATCTCTCTGTCAGAAAGCAGCTTTCCTGACACCTGCATCCATCCATCAATCGAAGCGGGCCGTAACTCAGCCCTGGCGCTGGCAGCCAGCCGTGCCAATTAGCGGCCAGGGTGAGGACCCGCTGCCTGTGCCAACCACAGGCCCTGCCAATTAGGCCCTGCCAATTAGGCCCGACCTCTGTCTGCCCAAACACTGGCTCCACGTGTGGGCATCACAGTTTGGACCAGGGGAGGAGCGGGTAGCTAGTGAGTAATGGCTAGCTGGAGACATTCACATAAGGCATCCGTAGTGTTACCTGGTAGTCAGCTGTAATAACGCTAATGCATCAGAGGAGGCTGGTGTCGGTAGAAATTGGAGGATGACGGGGGAGGTTGGTGGAGGTAGAAATCGGAGGATGGGCTCATTGTAACGCGTGGAATGGAATGAGGAACGGTATCAAACATGTGTATCAATTTGATACCATTCCTTATGCCATTACAAGCATTACAATGAGCCCGTCCTTCAATTTCTACCTCCACCAGCCTCCCCTGTAATGCATATAGGCTTGTTTAAATGTATATGCGCAACACACACACACACACACACACACGTATAACTACGCACACACGCACGAACACACGCACGCACACACGCAAGCACGCACGCACGCCTTACTTTGCTCTTCGGCATTCATACCAAACACCCACCAGGATTCAACAGAAAAGTAGAATCAGGTGAGCGGAGAGAGCAGCACCCCCGCGGCCGAGGGGGGGGAGAGGAGAACACACTAACAGAGATCTGAAGGACACTGGCGCTAACATGACTGGCAGCTTTACCCACATCCAGAAGCTCCTCACCCAACCTGACAAGAACACGACAACCGTGGATGTTTTGGGAAGATAAATATGTTCTGTTGGATGCAAGCAGAGCAGATGCAAACGCACGTTTTAAAGCCATATAGGGCTCAATATTTGTTTATTTCTTATTTATCTCATTCAAAACTAAAGACATGAGGTGAATTAATTTATATTTCCCTTGCTCCCCTGATGAAAATAAAAAAAAATGAGGGAAAAAGGATGCTGTTTTTCAAATCCCACCTCCAAGCCCGTCCAATTCAAAATCCAGCAGGTCTTCTTTAATACCTGGGAAATTAAATTGTAGGCCATTATCAGTACGGCCCAGTCGGCTGTATCTAAAGTGCAACAGCATTTGAAGTACACAGATTTTGCAAAAGGAGGGACATTTGCTGTAGACGGCACTTTTCCAAAAGAAGGGGTGTGTGTGTGTGTGTGTGTGTGTGTGTGTGTGTGTGTGTGTGTGTGTGTATGTTTGTGTGTGTATGTTGGGGTTCTCTTAAAATTGAAGCTTAACAGAAGTAATTTCCAGGCCAGCCAAGCATCAAATGAAAACACTTTAAGGAGCTGCGTAGGTACAGTGCAATTTTCCTGTGGCGCTGAGAGGGTGGACATGAGGAGAAACATCACATTAACACCTCCAGTGAGAGAGGAGAAAGGGCATGCTGACTGAATGCAAAATCACATTAGAGCCTGGGAACAATACTATACTACCACAGAGAGCAATCATCTCACTGCATAACAAGATAAACTGATAACAACAATATCAATGATATCATGATAGCAACAGTATCTTGATCTACTCTAAGCTAAGCTGCGATGCTAAACAACAATGTCATTTATAATTGGATTCAAACTCATTGGAGTTGGTTTGAAAAACATCCACATGCTCCGTAACACAATGTTTTCGGAGAGGCCTTCAAAGTCACCTGTCTGCAAATGAACAACCATTTGCGTTTCTTCACTGTCACATTTAGGCAAAGCAGTACTGGCTGAGAAACAGAGAAGCAGCACGTGCTACTTACTCAACTGCTTCTTACAGGAGGTGAGAAATCGACGCCCATTTTACGCCTTCTTAAACACATATTTTAAGAAGCTTTTGTGAAGGACTCAGTCTTTCCGACAAATCACAAAGTAACCCTGCCCGTTGGACAAAAGTGAGTGCCGGCCGGCCGGCCACTGTTAGAGCTCTGAAGATTGATGACTCTGGGTTTGATTGAAATGTCTGCCTCAGGGTTGGGGCCCCGTGTCTGGATGAAATGATGTGGCTCGTGATTGATTGGCTGTTCTGGGAGAGTTTGGTTCTGGAGGGCGAGCATTGTTGAAAAGCAAAAAAAGGATGGCAAAGTCTATGACTTCATTAAAGCATGCACGGATGGACGGAGGGGTTGTGAATGGGAGTATCAGGCCTTCACTGAGACCTGTTTGTTTTATGTGTCATACATCAACGTCCTTTTCTCTTCTGTTCTTGCTCAGCATACAGAACGTGATCACACAGGCTGGTTTGCCTAAAGCTTCTCACCTCCAAGGGCATTTACACATGTTCATGCTAATTGACATGGTTAGATAATTACGGGTTAATTTGTGTGTTAATGAGCCCACTACTTCACCCATTGACAAGGCGATGTTGACAATGCAATGCCATCAATTAAACAATCATATTCAAGCCTAACATCCCTGCTCCCAACCAAATCAGAACATCTCATCACCAAAATGGCTTGAAGAGATACAATAAATAATGGACTCTCCGTTGAGCTACTTTGTACTCTTTTCTTATGATGCATATTGTTATGATGCATATATAGTCTTCTTTTCAACAATGACACAACACTATACTACAACACATACACACACACACACACACACACACATTCTTTCAACCCCTCCATTGGGTTGGAGTCTGGTTGCTATTCTTGGTGTTTTGCTATAAATCAACCCCTCCATTGGGTTGGAGTCTGGTTGGTTTTCCAGGTGTTTTGCTATAATCAACCCCTCCCATGTTTGCGGCACTCACACAAGCCCCCTGAGTGACAGGACACATGTGAGCTTTCACATGGAACATGTTCCTGAGCTAGAGGAACCACAGGAGCCATCTTGTTGTGAGAGAAAACTAAACAATGCCACAGCCCAGCGCTGTGAAGTTCCAATTACCACTGTAGCCAGTGAGGGTTGCCGTGACTGGCGGTATGGGCTACACCTTAGGGGGAAATACAATGGCACAGCGGGTGGGGGGAGGGGGCATTCCAGAATGTTAGCGAGATTAGAAAGCAATAATTGGATTACAGCCTAAATACAGGTATTGGGGTTTCAATGATAAGCTAGATCCTCAAGCTTGTATAATCCACAGTGTAACAATACTAGACCATGAAGAGGTACCATGGCTTATGATACAGAATGCACACATACAGAAACAGAACATGCTTTGAGGAATGTAATCACCACAAATCCTCATTTTCAGTTCTATTTCAAGTATGACTAAAAGTAACCAACATACTACTGAATCTGTGTAATATGGCAGTATTGTGTTTCCTCTCAGCTTCAAATGGCCATCAGGGCAATTCTCCGAGAAGGACTGTGTAATTGGTGTGGCTAATGCTGTCGCGGTATGTGTACAACAGTGCATGGGGAGGCATTAGCCCTCACTAAACCTCCTCCATTGTGTGTGATGTACAGGGTTGTTGTGCAGGAACCTGCTGCCTCGACGTGACCTGCATCCTGATGAGAAGACCAATCAATACCTCGCTGGATCTGGAGCAAGCAGGAGAAAACAGCACAACAACGAGCCTAGCGACCGCAACCGCAGTGGAGCTGAGCTAACAGCGCCTGCTCCTAGTCCTCTTTGTCCGCTTCCTCTCCTCCTGTTTCTCTTCCCTCCGCTCCATTCCTCTCCTCCTGTTTCTCTTCCCTCCGCTCCATTCCTCTCCTCCTGTTCCTCTTCCCTCCTCTCCATTCCTCTCCTCCTGTTTCTCTTCCCTCCGCTCCATTCCTCTCCTCCTGTTCCTCTTCCCTCCGCTCCATTCCTCTCCTCCTGTTTCTCTTCCCTCCGCTCCATTCCTCTCCTCCTGTTTCTCTTCCCTCCGCTCCATTCCTCTCCTCCTGTTCCTCTTCCCTCCGCTCCATTCCTCTCCTCCTGTTCCTCTTCCCTCCTCTCCATTCCTCTCCTCAACCATCTCCTCCACTCCTCTCCTTTCCTACCTAGCATTCCAATCAGTCCTACACAACCAGTTTCCATTAACATGTCTCCATGATATCGTGTACGTTTCAGTGGCGCCATTCTCTGGTTATGTGCAAGCGAGAGCACAGTGAGTGGTATTCCATATATTCCAAAGCTCAATAAAAACGTGTTTCTTTACCATTGAAAACGCATTCATTATAATACTACTGTAGATCCATGGACAGGCTTGTAAGAACCAAACAATCTCCCTGGCTTTAATGGCCTCACAGTTAGACACAGAGAGCCATAATAAATGAGGCACAGGATCATACACCGTAGCTGAATGTAACATGCTGGTTCTACATGCACATACCAACCCCATTAACATCTATACTGGGCTGATGAATGGCCTAAGGCCATTTATATATATGCAGGATAAATGCAGGAGTGGGTTATTAAGAGTGGGGCTTGGTCCTGTAGGACAAAATGTTTCACAAACCATCTGTGCAGGGTCCATCTACTTGGTATGTGGCTTGGTGCTTAGTCCAGCAGCCATGCAGATCCCACGGGCCCCGGTTTGAAAATACCTATTGACTTATTCCAGCCAATCTAAACACATTTCACATTCCAATTACAAAACATGTTATTTGGTTATGACGCAACGCAGAATGACTTCAGTGATGAATCCATGTTTGTGGATTCATGTAGGTGGCATGCCGTACGGGGGAGACACTTCAAATCCTTTCACGTGCGGCGTGTGCAAATGTTCCAACCTCATTATCAAGAAAGTCTACATGGCTATATACTATTCTGGAATATCCATCTTGAGGCAAGTCACACTGAACAAGTTCTGTAATGAAACTCTCCCCCTTTTATTTTTGCCCAGACAAAAAAAAAATAAAAGCGCTGCTTTCCTCAAAGATGGATCAGAAACAGTCTCGGCAGCGATGAGAACACTGCCGTCCCAGAGCTAACGGAGAGAAATTACAATAGTGGAGGAGTGTGGGCGACCGCTGTCTTTTAGAGGAAAAAGTCCATTTCCAGTTGAAAAGAACAGCGGGTTTATGAAAGGGACTGACAGCCTTGACAATTACATGAGTAAGAGAGCGGCATGGACCTGGTGATAACCCCTCGGTTTCTATTAAACCAGAGCACTCTAAAGGAATTCTCAAACAGAGAGAAATCATCACACACACTCCACACTCCCTCCCACAGAAGAGACTCCCCTCTCTTGCTCTTTGCAAAGGGGCTGAGAGAGTGAGTGTGTGTGTGTGTGTGTGTGTGTGTGAGAGTATATGAACACTAAATTTGCATGCGCAACCTACTCTTTTCACACCCTGCTTTTGGTCTCTTTGGAGGCATGTTAAAGCCTGGCAATGGCCCTGGGTTAGCCTTGGGGCAGGGAACAGGGTTTTAATCGCCACATCAGATATAAAATGAATGTCGGCACTGAAGTGCTCTCTCTCACACACCCGCACGCGCACTTGCACACACACACACACACTCTCTCTCTCATCACTTTGAAGACGTATTCTAGTGATCTGCACCCATCTGCTTCTCAAAACTGTGAACCAGTTGTTAATCTTGCCTACCAGTCCCTAATGGTACTGCTAATTTGGCAGAATTAAACACACACTGTAGATTCTGCACAAAGCACTGAGTAGACGGGGGAAAAAAACTCAGTTATCACACATGTAAAACAGTTGTGGTCTATGTAGAAACATGTAGAACATTTCAACTCACTCAACCTTGACAGACCTACAAGCACGGCTGGTGGTCAAGCAAACAACACTTTCTGGAGTGATGAGTAAGGGACCACTGTGGTAGTTCCTCCTTCCATCATTCAACAGCATCCAGATAGTGTTAGATGGACTTCGCCTATCGGCTACGTGGATTCTCTGACCACTGTTGACCACTGTTGACCATTGTTGACCACTGTGTCTCTGGACTACTGATCACAAAGCCATGGCTTGAGCGTAGTCTTCCCTACTCTCTCTGCCACGTACAGTACAATTACTCAGGTGGTTGGGTTTGAACCACGCTCGCTTGATAAGCTACCTTGCCTGGTACCTGAAGACTCTACATCCCCTTCCCTCCCTCCCTACCCCCTCCCTACCCTTCCTTCCTTACTTTCCCTCCCTCTCTACCTCCTAAAAAAACCCACAAATCTAATTACAGACAACAAAGACCAGAACAGCTTTCTTCACAGAAGCTGAAGGCATATATCGGCGCCTCCTCCCCCCCTCCCCTCCCCCCCCCCCCTCCTCCCTCTCCAAATTTTTCTTTCGATGTGATGGGCGTTCCAAGTGAGGGATCCCTGATACACTCGTCCCGCGGCATAGAATCACAGTCTCTCTCTGTTGTCCGGCCCCCAAAATGATTCATTTTTCTATTACGGCGATGAGTGTGTGAAATGAGCTATATAATCAATAACATAGGTGTGTAAACAGAACCTATTCTCCAGGAGAAAATGGGCTCCTTTACCTCCTTCTGCAATAATCTGCAGGCTGTCGAGGTGATGGGGGCGATGCTCGTCCTGCCTTGTGTTTACAAGGGCAATTTACACACAAAGTCATACAGTACCCTGCTGAAATGAGGGTGTGCTTTCTCAAGTAGGACAGGATAAAAAAGGGCAGTGAGATACAGAAGGGCACTGTGGAAATGTTTGATGAATTTGTTTATTATAACCAAATATGATAGTCAGAGGCAATTATGGTGATACAACGCCACAATAATCATCAAAACAAGATGGTTAAAAATACCCTGACAGCACCCATGCCTTGTGTTTGTGTGTGTGTGTGTGTGTGTGTGACAGTGTTTAATACCATAGACCCCCTGCACTCCTGAGCTCTCTGTCCTTTGTCGCCGTGGTGACAGCTTATTCCAGGGGTCTCGGAGTCACAGCGACTGCTGGCTGATACGTGAGCAGGGTCAGAGGGGTAATGTGTGTGTGTGTGTGTGTGTGTGTGTGTGTGTGTGTGTGTGTTTGTAGGATCACACAGTCCAGACAGCTCTATGGATTTCTGCTCAGGGCTATGCTCATAGTCTCACACCCTTGACATTTGTCACTGGTCCAGCCGTGACCTGTCGGTTACGTTGGAAACACTGTGTGTGTGTGTGGCGCGCGTGTGAGTGCGGTACATGCGCACGATCAGCAAATGGGAAAGGGAAGAGTGAACTTTACGGTAATTACCATGCAGAACTGCAAATCCTGTACATTTCATTTCCAAGATACAACAATATACAAACTACTTCCTCCTACAAAACTGTTCTAATAACAGTGCAACACATACTATGTCCGCCCCTTTGACATTTACAGAAAGGTCCAGTTTTCTGAGTCTCTTTTTTGCACTGACATTCAACTGTTTCAATGTCTCCAAGGAGGAAGCCATTTCTACCCTATAGTTGTAGTGTTCAAGAAAGGCACAGCCCTGCGGTCCGGAGAAAATGTGAATATTATCTGCAGATCCCCATGGAGAACGCTAAAGGAAGAGTGAGCTAAAGTTGGCGAACTTCAATTAACTCTATAAGAGGTTTTTATGATGGTAGGGCTATGTACTACATTAAAAAACATAGCATGGTACCAAAGATTACAGAGAAAGCCCATAGTACTTCTAAGTCTTTGGTTATGGGAATAGTGCTGCCTAGGAGGAGCTCAGTATGGACAAGGCCACTGTCCTTGCCTCCTTATCAAAAGGGATTGGAGGAGAAGATCAGAGGGGAGGAACCTCTGCCCTTCTCCTCCAATCCCTGATGAGAAGGAGACGAGGAGAGAAGACTTGAGGTTCGCCCAAAGAGAGAGAAATCAACTCTAGTCATGGAGAGCTGTGGGTGGCTGTGCAGGCTTTTGTTCCAGCCCTGCACCTGCATCCACTAATCACCTGATCACCACAACCTTGGTCAGGTAGTTGAGTAAGAGGTGTGCGGGCTGGAGGAAAACCTTGCACATCCACTAGCTCTCCAGGACCAGGACTAGTGACCTCTGCCTTCAGGGACGAGAAGCAAAGACGTTTGGAGGCGGTAAGAAGGGGTTGTGTGGAAGGGGTAAGGAGGGTAAGAGGGGGTTGGGGACTCACGTAGAGCTGAGCACGATGCCTCTCGTCCTCGGCGGTCACTCTCTCCCTCAGGACAGCTTGCTCCAGGGAGTCCTGGGCCGTGGCCCTCTCCATCTCCAGGATACGGCACACCTCGTCCCCCACATGGGCCTCAGCCTCAGCCAGGGCAAAGACCTGCGCCTGGGCCTTCTCCTGCTCCAGCCTGGGGAAACACACACATAAACACACAGGCTGAACACACACGCAGACACAAACGACAGGGGGCGACATTGCAGAGTCAGATGTTAAGAATGGCTTTGAAGCAGCTTCTGTGAAGGTTCAGAAGGAGCCAAATTGAAGTCTTAAAAGTAAAACCTGTTCATTTCTAATATGACAAACATATTAGAGACAAGTCAGACTTGAGTTTGGTCTCACAGTCACTCAAGGTTTGAAGACTAATTTAGACGACAACTTTTCCCCAAATGAGGACAACAAACTGACACATCAGAGCGTAGTGATATTGTGAGGGAGGAAGATGGAACGATGCGACTGTTTGAACCCTGTCACTGGGTAGTTATAGTTGCCTAGCAACACCCTCACCGCTACAAGGCTGCCTTGATTGGTGGTGAAGTGAAGGAACGTCTGTGAGAACCCAACTCCTCTGTTACACATCAAGAAAGAACATAACAGAACCCTATCGCTGAACTGAACTCCCAGAGCAGAGATGTTGAAGGTTGCAATTGCAATATTGA
The DNA here is from genome assembly GCF_951799395.1 of Argentina silus. Lineage (NCBI taxonomy): Eukaryota > Metazoa > Chordata > Actinopteri > Argentiniformes > Argentinidae > Argentina > Argentina silus. The sequence continues at coordinate 9,806,202 of NC_139674.1, forward strand.
CTTTGTCAGTTATAAATTATTTAGAAACCTACAACTCACGTCATGGAGATAAAAACATGCAAAGATCCTGAAACACAAACAGCTTGGCGTAAAATGATGAAGGCTATCAACTTGCAATCAGATCACTGTTTAAATACACACACGGTCCACATAGTATAGCAGTCAAACGAAAAATGCATTCAAATTCCACCAACTAATCCACTGATAACCAATCGAACTATCCACCAAACCCTGGGACCCTACAGATTGTGTATTTGTTGACAGGCTCTCGGTGAAATGATCATATAAAGGCCTTACTAGTAATATAAAAGACATGTTGACATGTGTGAATGTCAGACAGCTGGGGCACAAGGGGTGACATGACATGTTCCTGGGGCTGGAGGAAGTGAAGCAGAGAGAGAGAGAGAGAGAGAGTCCAGCCATGTCCAGTTCACAGTCCACTGAGCTGCACACGTCAGCACTGGCCATCCATCATGGGGCTCTCACACACGCAGGCAGGTAGGCGCGCGCACGCACACACGCACAGACACACACACTCACAAACACAGCCACGCGCACACACACACACACACACAGGCACGCACTCACACACAGGCCCGGACACAGGCACACACACACACACACACACACACACACACACACACGGACACAGGCACGCACGCACACACACACATGCACACACACGCACACACAGGCACACACAGGCACGGACACAGGCACGCGCGCACACACAGGCACGGACACAGGCACACACACACACACACACACACACACACACACACACACACACACACACACACACACACACACACACACACACACACACACACACAGGCAGGCATGTACATGTACACACACACACACACACACACACACACACAAATAGGCACAGACACACAAACAGACAGACACATCTCTGTATGGCTGTGTGCCCACCGTACTATGAGATCATCTTCATGGCCCCTTCCCTCCACCAGTTGCACAAGACTCCTCGCTGCCACTGCTAATGCACCAAACCCAAGGAGCTAGGGTTGCAGCTACCGCAGCTAAAACCCGACCATTAGCACGAGCCAAATGAGGGAAACTCGGACAATGGATGAAAAGTCCAGACCGCGACAATGAGAAGTAATACCGGGGGGTGGGGGGGGGGTTGGGTAGGGGGGGGCTTGATCCTGAAAAAGTAAAGGCAAGCAAAACCCTCTTTCAAGTTTCGATCTCCCACCTCCATCCAGTAGTGCAAACCCAAGCAAGACTATCGGCAACTGGACGCTATCTATCAGACTCACCTCTATTGCTTTTTGATCATTATTGCCCGTCTTGGGGATATTGGACACATTTTTCATTTGCTGTGTGGAAGATTGGCAAGAGAGAATGGTGTGGGCGTGCGGGCGTGCATGTGGCCGTGCGTGCGTGTGTGTGTGTGTGTGTGTGTGTAATACATGTGCAAGAGGAAAGAATGTCATCTTTCTGGGGAATAAGTGGAGTCTTGCCCCCGCATCCAACACAGAGAGTATAATCTTTGGTAAAAGAAGTGGAAGATTGGCCATTGGCCCACACAGCTTTGGATGGCTCAGTGGAGTGGAGAGAGAGAGCATAAAAGAGGGGTATTGAGCTATCATCACTGCAGAGAGGAGTGTGTGCTCCTCTTCTCAACACAAGAGACGCACCCAAACACAAAACACTGCTTTTAGGACACAACCTTGGAAGGAACTACTTGGAAAGTGTTTTACTTTTGGAGAGTCTTGGAAAACAATAATAAAAATAAAAAAAAACTGACAATTCAGAAATGGATTCAAGAGATTTAGCATAATGGTCACTACAGCAAAGGTCAACATAGTACCCAGTCTTATTTGCAAAACAGACACCATTTTCACCTCCATTAAAACCAAATATCAAAACAACCACTGTGTCAACTTTCAACAGCATAATTCCCCAAAACAAACCCCCATCTCCATCTCCCAAACCCAGACCACTCCCTCTGTAGTGCCTCTGCTCACACACCTGTCACTGCGCCAGCCAGCCAGCCAGGCCCCTGCGTCTTCATGCCTGCCACTCGCTAGCAAAATGGATTCTGACAGACCTGCATAAAACTCAGCGGCCCGCCATAACGCCTCTGAACAAAGCCGTTTAAAGGCCCTATGCAATATTAATGGCTGAATAATGTCGGTGAATGCTGAACATGAATTTTTAATGAGAAGGATGGGGGGGGGTTCACAGTAGGGTGTAAAAGAGTCTGGAGGCTGGTACAGCCGGAGGATGACTATATATAGCTGTCAGCCCCAGTGATGACCCCTTTGGCCCATTTAGGCCCTAGGCTAAGGGATAGCCCTAGGCTAACGCTAACCTGTGGGCCTAAGCCAGAGCACAATGTCTCTGTTGTAGGCTGAAAGAGTATGCATCTGAAATAGTATAAGAAAAAATACAAATATCTTGTGAGACTTTGACTGAAAATTATTAATTGGAAACTTTGTTGTTTTTTTCTTCAGAGCCACAGGCCACACAAGTTGCTGTGAAATGAATTAGCTTTTTGGGAGGTAAGTAGAAACAAAATATTTCTGCTTTGATTGTCTGTGTCGGGGGCAGAGGCAATTGTACCCATTTGTGCTGTTGTTTACAAAAATACATTAAAGTGGAGGGCAACACACACACACACACACACACACACACACACACACACACACACACACACACACACACACACACACACACACACACACACACACACACACACACACACACACACACACACACACACACACTTTGAAATCCCCGGAGAAAGGCAACATAAGGAAACGTATCAAGTGTGAAATGATCTCCAGTGTTGGAGCCTAGGGGCATAGGCTGGTCATGTGCTTCTCCTTTCTGATGGTGATGGTGATGCTGCTCTGAAGAGTCGGAGTGTGTTGGTACCTCAGCGACCTCGCCATGGGACAGACGAACACACTCCTGATGATCAACACATTCTGTCAAACAAACTGCAAACTCATCAACATGTTGGGAAGGCTGCATTGTTTAAACTGCAATTCAGCTATGAGAGAGAGACAGAGACACAGAGAGACAGAGAGACAGACAGGCAGACAGACAGACAGACAGACAGACAGACAGACAGGCAGAAAGAGTGAAAAGGTGTGAGGAGAGCGGGTGAGAAAGAGGGGAGAGACTGGAGAAAGAGACTAGAGAGAGTCAGAGCAAACCAAACAAATCTGTCCTCAATCATGAAGTCAGCTCCACAAGTAAATAAGGACGTGAAATGGCACACTTAAATAACACACTTTAAATAAGAGAGAGAGAGAGAGAGGACATGGGCGTCTTGAGAAGGTCAGTCCTATCACTGTATTACCCAGCAACAGTGTATGGATATGTCTGCCTTAGCAACATTCTGCAATGACAAGCCAAGAAAAGAAAGAGGCTGAAATAGGATGATGGTACAAAATGATTGCAATGATAAATGACAAGGTGGAAAATAAAGAGCTTTCCTGAAAAAGTTTTGCCCTGAGAAAATGTTTGCACCTCGAGTTTGAAGTGTCATAGTAGGACTTTGACCTTGTAAGAGTGTAGACACACACACACACACACACACACACACACACACACACACACACACACACACAGTGGCACTCGCACAAAAGACACACCTACACACACACACACACACACAGTGGCACTCGCACAAAAGACACACCTACACACACACACACACACACAGTGGCACTCGCACAAAAGACACACCTACACACACACACACACACACACACACACACACACACACCCACACACACACACACCCACCCACACACCTAGAACAGCTGTCATGCCTTCCTGGGGCCTCCGGTGGCAGATGTGGTGACAGAGAGAAGTTGAGGGGCTGAGGACCCTGTCTGGGTGTAATCCTCTCTGAGCCTCTTTCTTCCCACAGTGCTTATAGGGGCCGCGCAGCGCTAGTGGCTAACGACGGGCGGGCGGCGGAGTGCTGACACGGCAGAGGACGAGCAGAGAGAGGTAGAGAAAGAGAGGTGGAGGAGGAGAGAGACCTTGCTCTCTCTTTCTCATTCTGCAGTCGTTCTGCTCCAACGCCTCACAGAGAAGCCTCAGCTTGGAGGCAAATCTGCTCCCTGCAGCCGCCAGAGTACAAATGAGTTAAGGCCGCACGCAAATGAGCACACTCCCCACACACACACACACACACACACACAGGTTCTGAATGCAAGTTATAGGCCCACAGTCCATGCTCTGGATTTTAACTCTTCCTCCATCCAGTGTGTTCTAGGTTCTGATCTTGGCTCTGTGGCTTAGATTGTGTGTGCTAGGCTCTAGTTCTGGTTTGGGTAGTGTGTGTGTGTGTGTGTGTTCTGTTTGTTTCCTTTCCTCTGTGTTCTAGGGGTTCCTTAATGGTTCTGCGTTCTGGTTGTGGGTTCTGAGAGGCAGCAGCTTCACTGCAGATCTCGAAAATTCATGAAGCATGGAACCATCTGGCCGGCTCCGCGCTAACTCACACACACACAGATGTGCACACACACACACAGAAACACACACAAAGATAAATGCTGCCTATTAACAACCCCTGCACCAGCCCACCTGCCAAGACCTGCGGAAACATGGGGCTACCACACACACACCTGAAATGAAAAAACGAGAGAGAGAGGGGAGGGGGGACACGGTGGAAGGAGGGAGAGCAAGGAGGAGAAAGAAAGAGAGGATGGTAGGGCAGGAATGAGAGAGAGGGAAAGGAGAGGAGTGAATGGAAAAAGTGAACCAGGAATAAGACCACAGGTCATTGTAACTGGTAGTGGCAGAAGCACACTACAGGCTTGACTACGGATCAATACATTCAGAAAACTCCCCATAGAGACTATTTCAGTCATTTTATACCACAGTGAACTGAGAACACAGCCGGTATGAAATAATACAGTCCAAGCAATGATACCTCAATTTCAGCCAACGCCACAGCCACAGACACCCCCTCACCTGCAATAACTAATACGTGTGGGCATTTTTCACCACACTGGGAGAACGTGAAATACCATCACAATTCAATTACCTTTGACGGCCGAGCTGAGAGAAAAGTCCTCTGTGCCTCCATCTATTTCAATTAAAAGATAGCAGTGGACCTTTTTCTCCAATAAATACAAATGAATAGAAAACTCAATGGGTGGGGGGGGGGGGGGGGGGGACATTCATATAGATACTAGGTGTGGAGACGTTACCGTAAGGATGAAAAATGAAAAGGAGTGAGGACAGGGGAATGATTTTCAATCTGAGAGAAGCCTGACGCCAGGCAAAGTGAGGAGAGGACCAAACTACTGTAACCGCCTTGGGAAGTCACCCAAGACCTGTCCACGCAAAGATTCACTCTCTAATAGCTACATGAAAATCCATGTACAACACCTCAGAGAAAGTCATCGAAACTGACTCCCGCTCTTCTTTTCCCCCTCCTCCATTTTGAATGTGCATTATGAAGCGTACTGGCATTTCCCAGTTTAGGCCTTGGAGTGAGTCACAAGGCACAAAGTCCTAAACATAGCCCAGGACATGTTCTGTTCCCCCCTTCAGGTCCCAACACTCTTGGGTTCTTCCAAAGGCAATTGAAAACACAAACATCATAAAAAATAAAAAGCCAAGAGAAGTTAGCGGGGAACAACATTAAGGGACATATTGATTCTGTCCATCCAAGCAAAGCATCATGGTCAATAAAGCCCCTACTTTCCCTTAATGGCGTTGCCACGGAAATGCGACAGGGCACTTTGGTCCCATCCCTGTAGCCTCAACAACAATGGCATATAAGGAAAAAAAAAAAGCAGATCCACACTCTAAATTTTCTTTTTATGGCTGACAGAAAATAAATGTCATCAATAGCAATTTGTCCAGGTTAGTGGTCGAGCCTGACGGGTGCCACTGGCTGGATCAACAAAGATGACCTGACGTTTGCGGTTTTACTGCTCACTCCGTCATTAGGGGGAGAACATACTGTGCACGCCAGACACACACACACACACACACAGACACACACACACAGACACACACACACACACACACACACAGACACACAGACACACACAGACACACACCAATGGAGAGCACTGTTGCTGGCAAGCAGCTTAACTGATGATTGCTTATTTATTCTGAGTGACTGTTCACAAAAAGCTCGAAAAACATGAAGAGGTAAACGAAATACAAACAAAACTGGAACAATTGAGCCATCTTCGAGCGAGCGCGCGGCGTCAAAACAACCACAATGAATAGAACTAATTGCGGGCGCAATTTGAACACAAACCGGCACGCTTAGGCCTACTCCACTGAAAAGAGGTCAATACTCAACTTCGCAAACAGTTAAGCCAATAAAAGAAGAAAACCGTCTAGAACCACACTATTCTTTTAGCAATGAATAGCAACCCCTCTAAAATTACACTCCAGGCTAATCGCTAACCTAATGCCACCACCTCCCATTCTCTATAGGGGTATTTCCCATATACTGTATTAGCCTAGTAGGCTACATTAAGCGGCTAAACGTGTTTCTCATTCACTCCTAGTCTTGGAGCATATCCAGACCCATTAGAGGGGAATGACGTGTTTATCAGACATTATGGCACATGCACCTGCTCCATTGTGGAGAGGACGAGAGGAGGAGGAGGAGGAGAGAGAGGGAAGACGCTCAAGTTGGAACCCTGATTCCTCATCAGGGCTGGCTAATAGATCACCGACTCAGCGCCCAGGAAATTACCTCAGAATGGCGCCCTCTCTCAGGCATGATTAATTGATCCAGGAAAAAGGGAGGAAGGAGAAAAGGGGGAAAAAACACTGATGTGTTTCGGAAAAAGAAGGAGATTGAACACACGACAGGGAAGGAAGGACGACTCTGACCTTTTCGACTATTAATGAAATAGAAAATAGTCATGTCTTATCATGTGTTTTTTTTCCCCCCATTTTGTTTGACTAGGAGGGTGTGGCTCGGAGATGAGGGGGTGTGGCTCAGTCCCATATCGGTCCATGTAAGGTCAAGGGTCAGGAACGGAGCTTACGTCCTTCAACAGAATCCACTTTTCCACGGCCACTGCTAATTTTCATAAAGCTCATGGTGCACCAGAGTGGCCTTCTCTAGGCATGAACAGGGTAGGCTATATACTATACTGTAGTGGGCCAGGGGAGGCTGGTGGAGGTACAAGTCAGAATAACAAATGATACAATTTGTCATTCCATTCCATGCATTACAATGGGTTATGGTTAGGGTTCCATCCTCCGATTTCTACCTCCACCAGCCTCCCTTGTAGTGGGCAGAGTAAGGCTAATGTGGCAGTACTAAAAACGGAGGCTAAACCACAGTGGTTTTCCAGGGACAGTATGACTCACCATGCGTGCAGCTCCTGTTCGGCCTTGGTCCTCTCCTGCTCCAGGCCTTTCTGCAGGTCCTCTGTGATCTTCCTCCTCAGCTCCTCTTCATCAACTACACAGGGGAGAGAGAGAATGGGAAAGGTGCACTGTGTTCCAGAGTGGCACGCGTGTGCGTGTGCGTGTGTGTGTGTGTTTCAACGTATGTGGAGGTGTGTTTCTCTGTGGCTGTGATGAATGTTGTCTTTACTGCCGTCAGGTTTGTGTGTGTCTTTAAAGTTTGTTTGTTGTGAGCAATAAAATGTGATGGCAGTGTGTGTGTGCGTGTGTGTGTGTGTGTGTGTGTGTACTATATACGTATGCTTGCAGTGAGGTTAGTGAGGTGCTACAGGCCTCTTGCCCCGCAGGCTCCCTTGCCTTATGAGGCATAGAGAGAGAGCTGAGGGGAGTGTGAGCCATATCTGCTGCGCACCAACAACCACCTGTGCTATAAAAACCTCATCTCACACTCACACACACACACACACACACACCTACCCTTACTTTTCCCTGCTGCCTTATATTCATGTCACTGGCGTCATACATGTTTGACCGCGTGTCTCCTCTGTCCTATCTTGGCAGGTAATTAACCATGAAAGTAAAAACGCAGCGAGCTAAGAGGCCAGAACGTGCTCTGAAGGCAGAAGTGCTATGCAGTGCGCCACTGCAGTGCAAGAGAGGGAGAGGGCAGGCAAGCGGGTGGGTGTGTGTGTGTGTGTGTGTGTGTGTGTGTGTGTGTGTGTGTGTGTGTGTGTGTGTGTGTGTGTTACAGATTACTCTACTGCCTTAGAGAGATGGGATTATCCTATTGTCAGACCCTATCATTACCATGTAAACCTGGTCACAGATGCATGCCGGTGAAGGACACACAGACACAGTCAGATCCAGAGACTGAATTAATCAAGGAGGCCTAGCCCTCGCCCATATAATTCACTGAGGAAATTCATTAAAAACAGCCTCATTTCATCAAACAACTTCCTCCTCTGTTGACTTAAAAGTTGGAAACTTGAGAGAGAAATGCTTCACGGAATAACACCTAAGAAATCATTTCACCAAAGCCCACTTCAAAACGGGCAACCAGACGCACTTGGTACATCCACATTCCCGCTGGAGAAGGACGAAGAAACCTACTCTCCAACCTGCCGTCTACAGCAGAACCAGCCCTTTGAGAGTGTGCTTCGTGACTGGAGCTTGTTCCAGCCCCAGCTCCAGGAGTCTGCGGGGTATTCCCCCTTTGGCCCTATGAGTAAGAGGACCTAAAATAAGAACCTCTTCTCTAGTAGAGGATGGAAGGATGGTGCGGGTAGATGGAGCTTCTCTTCTAGACTCAGGGTTCTCCCCAAAGAACGTAAGAGTGGCGCTGCGCCACGCTGTGAACTTGCCGGCGCCACGAAGTAAACACTTCAAGGCAAATTAAACTTATATCTAGCAACGATAAGCGAAACTATCTTTGAGTGCCAAAAGGATCGTTGTTAAAAGCAAAAGCGTGATGATGTTCCTCAGTGAATTCAGTGTTTTAGCAGTATTTCTTTGCGCATTTTAGACATAAACGTGAGGCGGGTTTTGATAATGCAACCCAGCGCCACGCTGTTCAAACATTCTATTCTATTCCCTATGCCTTTAGGTTCAGTCCGCTCCACCTGAGACTGGTGGCCTTGACGCCCCCCCCCTCAATAAAAACACTTCTAAGACATTAAAATGACAACCAAACCAGTTACATTATCAACAAGAGCCCTGAGTGCAATACACACTGTCAAGGCTTCTCAAGGCCAGAGATAGCTGCTTGTTACCGTGACGATGCCCGGGCTGATACCATATTTCACTGCAGGGGTTGGCATGACATTAATTAAACAGCGGGGTTGGGTAATGGATGCCGGGGTTAGGAGCCTCGATGCGTCTTCTCCCCGGGACGCTGATATTTGATAAAAGTGAATTAAAGATACACTCCTGATAGCAGATAGAACTCCACAGGTAGCCTATCGGAGTCCTGGATGGATGCAATGCAGGTCAAACTAATTTCTCACTGTCTCTCCCTCTCCCTCGTCCTCTCCCTCATCCCCTCCCTCCCTCCCTCCCTCTCTCTCTCCCTCTCTCTCTCCCTCACTCTCTTTCCTTCCGTCAGTCTCTGTCTTTGCATCAGAGCGTCCCAAAGGTACAAAAGGCCATTGGGGTCAACAACAGTCTGCAACATTGTTCATTTAAGAGAGCAGACTGGAGAGGAGGAGGGAGGAAGGGAGGCATGTGCACAGAGGCACCTGCCCCGTTGCCCTGCCACTCACAAAGTACCCTGCTCGGTGGTGGAGGTTTTTGTATAAAAAATGGTTGTTGTGTGCAGGATAGGCCCATCGCATCAGAGATCATCTGGAGGTCATTAAAACAAATAGGCAGAGACTGAGACTGTTTAGACTATGGAAAAAAAACCTGTGGAATCATCACATTAGTGTTGACATAAGCCCTGGATGTTACACTGGAATTGGTCTGAATCAACAGTAATTGTGCTCCAGTCATTCAGTCTTTCTTTTGCAGCTATGTACCAAACTGCCTTTTAAAAGTCCACTACTAAAACACTCCAACTCATCAGTCATGTTCTCCACATACTTCATCATTCACTCCTAGGGGCTCTCAGTGAGAAGGCCCACCGGGTCAGCCGCAGAACGGGTTCTGATATGATAAACACCGTCTGGGGTCCTTGAGGAGGCCGGTGGGGTCAGAGACAATTCCAGATCGACAGGGACCCGTGTCAATCCTCAAGTAGGACATGTAAATGTTAAAGAGATTAAAAACTCATCATCTTTTAAGATTTTTTTTCTTCTCCTCCACCCCCTCTCCTCCCCAGGAACCTGGAGAGTAGCGCGCTCTTGGAGGGAAGATAATAGACAGAGGCAAATTGCGTTTCTCATCAGAAGTTTCATTAACCCCGGGAACCCGCGCCGAGGGCATAATCTGTAACATTACCACTTCCTCACACTCCCACTCAAACGAGCCTCTGCACCTTTCCAACCTTCCAAACTCTTCCGTCGCTGGCCTGGCTGTGGCATTCTTTTATTCATTTGATTTCCTCTCTCCCTGTAATTTAATCATCACATTTTTTTACAATAACTGATCATTTTCCATTTCAGATGGAGACAAGGGAAACCATTTTAGTGGGGAAATGATATGTTAGAAAGGTGTTACATTGGCTACACTTTCCTCCTTTCTCTCTCTCTGTCTGTCTGTCTGTCTTTCTCTCTCTCTCTCTCCATATTTAAGCAGGCTATTAGGCAGACGCAGTGTGTGGGCGCTGCCATATGAATATTTATAGTGCATTGGAGGTGTAGGAGGCTCAACCTTGACCGTAGTGTAATCAGCAGCACACACCGACTCAGGCATGATTTAGAGACAGGCAGGGCCGCAGAGAGTCTAACTCAATACCCACCACTCGTGGGCACACATAATCAATGCCCCCTCATTAGGGTCGCGACCTTCCGGTATTGGGCTGAACCTGGGTGACTTTTAACGAGACGGGCGCATATCCTCTTTTTTTTTTTTGCAGCTGGGATCAAAGCTTTAGGTTGACTTTTTTGCTCTCTCCTTCAGAGTTGGTTTGTTAGTCAGCATCTGAAGAACATTCTGTGCATCACAGCCATGACACAGCTTTGAAAACATTTCCTAATTCAATGTCATTTGACACACTGAGTTATTATGAAGAAACATTTCACGCAAACTGGGACTGATCTGTCACAATAACACACTGCCTAGCAAGGCTAGCCTTGCACTTACTAGCAGTTGTGAATAATAGCAAAGCTGCATCCAATCTGCTGAGGTTGTCACACCCAATATACTCTCCAAAATCCTCCAAAGCATTTCACTATATCAATTACGGCTGTATGCGATGTACGTGATAAATACAATTTGATATCAAAACAAAAGAGACCAGGATGCAGATGTCTACCTACTGTACGACCTCACAGAAGACGAAAAGTGAGGGAGAGAGCAATCTCTTCTTCTCCACCTCCTACACAAAGCTCATTAGCCAGATGTGTGTTATTGGTGTCAGGCTGTCTTATTACAACTGGGCGATGTGGGTGGGAACAGACACACAACCCTCTTACTCCCAACCCACCCAAATACACTCCCAACCCACCCATGTCCACTCCCAACCCACCCAAATACACTCTCAACCCACCCAAATACACTCCCAACCCACCCAAATACACTCTCAACCCACCCAAATACACTCCCAACCCACCCAAATACACTCCCAACCCACCCATGTCCACTCCCAACCCACCCAAATACACTCCCAACCCACCCAAATACACTCCCAACCCACCCAAATACACTCTCAACCCACCCAAATACACTCCCAACCCACCCATGTCCACTCTCAACCCACCCATGTCCACTCCCAACCCACCCATGTCCACTCACAACCCACCCATGTCCACTCACAACCCACCCATGTCCACTCACAACCCACCCATGTCCACTCACAACCCACCCATGTCCACTCTCAACCCACCCATGTCCACTCTCAACCCACCCATGTCCACTCCCAACCCACCCATGTCCACTCTCAACCCACCCATGTCCACTCACAACCCACCCATGTCCACTCACAACCCACCCATGTCCACTCACAACCCACCCATGTCCACTCACAACCCACCCATGTCCACTCACAACCCACCCATGTCCACTCTCAACCCACCCATGTCCACTCTCAACCCACCCATGTCCACTCCCAACCCACCCATGTCCACTCTCAACCCACCCAAATACACTCTCAGCTATAGCATGGTAGAGACTACTCAAGGGAAGGCCTTGACACTTGTGTGGGTGACACTTTCATCCAAATCTGAAAAGTCACTTCTCCCTTCTGACATTTTGGAAAGAATTCCCTATGTGGAATAACAAGTTTTTTGGAGCTCAAGCGTCAGTTTTAAACCAACCCGCCTGTGCACTGGAACTAAGACACTGGTTGCAATTAGTGAGCCCTCTTGGTCTTTTGTGACCTTTCCTCAACGTCTTGACCATCTCAAATTTCCTATCGAGTGCATTACTCAGGAGGTGCACAGGAATTAGAACAGAATGACACAGCACCAGGCAAAATGTATTAACCTGGTCTCTCACTCAGAGAGACTCGTCTATGAAAGAAGTCCTCCACTGACCAAAAAGGACTCTGAAGAACATTCCCTAACTTAATATTGCCAAAATGATTCAAGTCTAAGCATCAGACAATTTTTCATAATATAGTGTCTGAGAAATGCAGTCCACACAAAACAGATACAATTAAGTGAGAGATTGCTGTATGTATCTTTTAATCTGCAAACCAATTAACATGGACAATAGGGAGCGATTTTTTGACAGAAAGAAAAATGGAAAACCATTTTGAGCATGGTCAGGCGTTAATGAAAACACAGATTTACACAAAAGTGTTTCTGTTAAGAATGTGTGAATAAATGACGTTACCACACCAATTGTATTAACAATGTTCTGGAATGAAACGCTTCCGCACAATCAAGATAATTCACACCAGAGCCACAGCATTGCTAAAAGAGTTGATAAGTGGTGGGGATAGTTTTGTTGGTTCAGATGAAGACGACAACACCCCCCCCCCCCCCCCCCCCACCCCCCCCCCCCCCCCCACCCCCCACCACCACACACACACACACACACACACACACACACACACACACACACACACACACACACACACACACACACACACACACACACACACACACACACACACACACACACTTCCTCCTCTTCATAATTAGCTCTGGCGGTTTGTTGTGTGAAACTGCAGAGGTGTAGTTTTAATCACCGGAGTCAGTGCGCCGTGGCTTAAGTTGGCCTTTTTTTAATTACCTCTCCAATTGTGTGCCGTCAAGGATGGGGAAACCTCGCCCACCATTGTCATCTGTGTGAGAACCCTCCCACGTTCCTATCCTTTCCTGTCTACTGAACAGGTAACATGTGACCGTCCTCTGTCTAGGCCTCCGTGGTGGGAACTGAGACAAGTATGTTCTGTATGGTGAACAACTTGCAAGACACTAACTGAGCCAATACGCCATTTTGAGGGGGTTGAACGCCCAACATTCAAAAACTAGGAAAAGAAAAGGGCTACTTGGCTAGAATGGAGGGGCCTACATTAATTGCAGCATCAATTCATTAACAAGTAAGAATTAATCGTTCCATTAATGGTTTGGTGATGGCAATGAATCATAATATGAGAGGCCATTGTGAGCAGCATTCTGAGAGTGAAGGCTAATTGTGATTTAAAAAAAAAAAAAAAAAGTTTATTCAGTAGGCTGACTTAAAAGTACTCGGTCAAAATACACAAAAGAACTAGGCTTAACTTTGAACCTAAGCTGACTACTACCCTACTCAAGCTGTCAATGCACCAGGTATACAAGTCCAGAATCCGATATCAGTTGGTTAATACCAGCAGACAATGCAGCTCTCAAGAGCCTCAACTCTCTGTCTCTGATCTTAGTGTAGTGAACTCATTGACAGTGTCAGTATCTGAGGGCATGTAGGGTATATGCATGGAGTCGCTAGGACCAGTATTCTGGTGCAGTACTCACCTACTGGTGCTGCTGGTGGAGGTGGTGGGGGAGGTGCAGTTTCTGGTTCTGGCTCTGGGGCAGGAGGAGGAGGAGGAGGGGTGGCAACTGGTTCCACTGCAGGCGGGGGAGGAGGGGCTACTGGTTCCACTTGGGGCTGAGGAGGAGGGGCAATTGGTTCACAAGGGGGCGGAGCAACAAATTCAGGCAGCGGAGGCGCAGCTATGGGCTCCACAAGCAGAGGAGGCGGGGAGAAAGCTTCAGGAGGGGGCGGCATGAGAGCGACAGGCTCAATATCAGATGAGGAGATGGTTTCCATTGTAGGAAGGGCCATGGGTTCCATTAGGGAAGGAGGAGGAGGCGCTATGGGTTCAATGGCAGCAGGAGGTGCTATGGGTTCAATCACAAGGGGAGGGGGAGGTGCTATGGGTTCAATCACAAGGGGAGGAGGAGGTGCAAGCAGAGCAATGGGTTCCATAGCGAGAGCAGGGGCAGGAGCAGGGGCCAGGGGTTCAATGGGAGCAGGAGGAGGAATAGGGAGGGATACCAGCTCAACAGGAGGAGGTGGCAGGGTTACCAGCTCAACAGGAGGAGGTGGCAGGGTTACCAGCTCAACAGGAGGAGGTGGCAGGGTTACCAGCTCAACAGGAGGAGGTGGCAGAGTTACCAGCTTAACAGGAGGAGGAGGGAGGGTTACCAGCTTAACAGGAGGAGGTGGCAGGGTTACCAGCTCAACAGGAGGAGGTGGCAGGGTTACCAGCTCAACAGGAGGAGGTGGTGGGGAGGCCACAGGCTCAATAGCAGCTGGGGCAGAAGGAGATGGGATCACCATGTCAATGATGATGGGAGCTGATACCTGTTCCATGGGGGGTGGAGGTGGAGGGGGGGCCACTACCTCCATGACAGATGGAGGTGGTGCGATGGGTTCTATGGGTGGAGGGGGAGGCAGTGGGGTGGTGATGGGTTCAAAGGGGGGAGGCACTGGGAGGAGGAGGGGGGAGGGATCAGCCACAGGGGGAGGTGGGGGGATTCGTGGAGGTGTGCGGGGGTAGAGGGGAGCCGTGGGCTCCTTCATCCGATTGATGACATTCTCAGAGAGCTGAAAAAGAAGAGAAGAGCACTTGTTAGAAAACCAGGGGAAAGACTTTCCATTTGCATTTATATTACAAGGTATGGGTAGAACTGAACACTTATTTTTTGCAGTTAAAAAGTTTTAGTCTGAGGATGATATGAAGTTGAAGGTGTGATCTTGCAAGGCTACAATTCAACCGTTGTACTTTAAAGTAGCATACAGCAATGGGTAGGCGGCAACCTATGAGAGTAGTGCCCATATGTGATTATACAACCTTATCCAACTGCAACAGTAGCTTAAATATTCAATCTTCCTATCTAGGTCTATCAACTTACAAGCAGTCCAAAACCAGGACTGTGGAAATTATCCACAGTTATCTGCAGAAAAACACGTCAATGCTTGTGAAATGGGAGGGGCCTTGTATTGTTGTGTTGGTGTGCACCAACACGTGTGACACGTCTGAATGACAGCCAAAAGAGACAACATGACAGCCACAGAATCTTATAAAAGACAACATTGGCTTTGGTAGGCAGTGGCTAAAGGGAACTTCACACCAAAGTCTTATCGTGTAAAGCCTCTCTATATTTAACTAAAATTGGCACGCAGTGACTCTGCTACAGTTCAAACCTGACACGTGACAGGGAATAAACAACAACATTGTCTAGAACATCAAAAATGTGTTTCAAAAATACATGCGTGACAGCTGGAACATAATTTAGGACATTGAATAAAGACATTTGCAGAGACGTACTGTACCTGTCGGCCAATGTTGGTACAGTAGGTCATTCATTGACACAAGATCAAGAGCACCCTACGCCATATCATAAACGTCAACATCACACTGACAGCTAGCGAGTTGGCCTGCTGTAGCTACAGCATTGTCACAGGGTTTTCATTGATTAAATAGTAATTGCTTGCACACACAATAATCTCGTTGGAACAGTCGAATGTCATTTCGGAATCCAATTCTTCATTCATTGTTGTACCACTGCTTTCTGTCACTCACCCTTACGCCCTTCACAACAGTGATGTTGTCATTCTCATCCGACTCAAAGGAGACGCGGCGCGTGCTATTGTTAGTTCCCATCTCAATCAGCGAAAGCGACAATCAATTACATACAATGGAAATTGTTGTCATCCACCTGTTTTTAGTCAAAATGATCTATTCACCTAGCCGGTAACAGGGAGCTAGGCCCGCACGCCTCTGTTTCACCCAAGAATAGATACACTTCCGTAGCATGACATCACTGAACAAGAAAGGATGTGTTCATTGGAGAAGCGAGTCCCCGTTGTGCAACAGTGGTGTTCATTGGTTACGGAATATTATAGACGCTAGACAGAACTAATCAGTCCAACGTCGCAGAACATGTTTCATAAGAGAAAAGCCCAAATACATGACTGAAAAGAAGCAGAAACAGAAATTGCAAAACAAGAGAAAATATGACACTGAATAGATCTACAATAGGCTATATTTTGTATTGTAGTTTTTTTCAACACAAATATGTCTAAATGTGGATATACTAATACCTTCTTGTATCATCACAGCCCTGAGAAATTCCAATGCAAAAGCCCTCTAAACTACCATGTTACAATTGGCATTGACATAAAGAGATGTAGTACAACATACAATACATATCTTCCATACATTTGATCATAAAATCTAACGTGTGCGAGTGAATATTTCAAATAGATACTGTAAAATGGGCAGGTTAGTAGGCTCATGTTGACAGCAGTTGGCTTACACACACACACACACACACATACACACACACACACACATACACACACACACACACACACACAGCACGTTTCCATGTTTTTCTGAATAGTTTTCAAATGTGCACAATGAAGCCATGTCGGTAAGAATCACAGCAAACAGTGGGAGACGCATTTTCCCAAGGGAATCTCTTGACTCCAGACATTCACCATTTGGTAACTGATTACATGATAAACATTTACCCTGGGCAGCAATGCCCTCAAGAGCACACTGCAAGCCAAGAGTACTATTGTTCACAGAGCTTATAAAATAAAAGATTGAATTGAACAATGCACTATAACAACTACCAGTCAGCCTCTCCTGGTTACTTGTTACTGTAAAGATAAACAATAGCTGTGTCTAACAGGCTACTGATGCTGATATGTGTGAGTGGGTTATATCTTACTTGGCAGCTATTGATGAGAGTGTTTTTATTCTATCCTGAAAAACAATGTAGTGGGAGGGTTAGTTACTGTGTGTGGGTGAGATAACTTAATTAGAATTTATCTTTGAGATGATGTAACAGAGAACATTTGCAGATCCTCCATTGAATAGACATTTTATATTTCATATTTCATTTTGTACATATTGCATATGCTGTTACTATAGAAACCAACATTGTACACCTTATTTATACAAACATCTTTTCACATTGTCTCCCCTCCTTTGATGCAAGAGTTCTAATTGGTTTGGGTAAACTGTTACTGTATCAAAAAACCCATCTCACTCCTTTCCCCAATTTCTTCTCTGTAGGCCATTAGTCACTGATGTGTCATCTGCCTGAGTCTTCTGCATATTCATCCTTGTTCTGCAGGAATATATTTGTATTTGAAGCAGGGGAGGCTGTTGGAGGTGTTTGATAACACATATGTTTGATACCATTCTTCATTCCATTCCATGCATTACCCGTCCTCTGATTTCTGCCTCCACCAGCCTCCCCTGATCTGAAGATAGTACAGTATCCACCTTAGTAAGATAGTATACTCTGTAGTCCTACCATACAACTTTATACACCTAAAACTCAGATGTGAACTGTCCAAAAAGTTCCAAATGAAACACTGAAGGAGCACTAAAAGTTACAAGGGACAGGCCCTTGAGGTATGGCCCTTGTCCTTAACACTGGCAGATGTCACTCACAGCAATCATTTAGTCGACATCTGCAGACCCTGCTGAAAAATAACCTTGGTGCCATGTCATTAGATAAGAGGGCAGGAGATTATTTGGAGTGATGGGACATTGGCTGCAGGGAGAGGCGATGATAAGAACTTTAAAATTAAACCTGGCCCTGGGAAGCTTGCACAGTCAAAAGAAATAGTGGCCCCGCACCATGCTGTGATTGTTTCTTTTTTGGAGGGAACACAAAGATCGCCCACAATGTTATCTCTGCAGTCCACAGTCACATCAATCAGCACAGGGGCTGCGGGATCGACCCCTTTCCCTCCAAAATCGATTCCTTCTCCCATTTTGTTTGGTACAGCAGAGATTGTCAGAGATACAGAGGAATAGTTCCACCAAACACACCATTATATGTCCTAAAAACAGAAAGCCATTAACACACTCACACATAATCACTCACACACACACACACACAATCACACATACTCTCTCTTTCTCACCTGTCTCCCCCCTTCTCTGCCTCACTTTCTCTCTCTCTCTCTCTTATTTAAAGTGTGTTATTTAAGTGTGCCATTTCACGTCCTTATTTACTTGTGGAGCTGACTTCATGATTGAGGACAGATTTGTTTGGTTTGCTCTGACTCTCTCTAGTCTCTTTCTCCAGTCTCTCCCCTCTTTCTCACCCGCTCTCCTCACACCTTTTCACTCTGTCTGTCTGTCTGTCTGTCTGTCTGTCTGTCTCTCTGTCTGTCTGTCTGTCTGTCTGTCTGTCTGTCTGTCTGTCTGTCTCTCTCTATATAGGCTTTATTGGGTGGCGAAAAGGACATCTGAGGGAGTATATGTGAAGGAAATTAAAGGTTTACAGTTTGGATTATTTGGAGGTATAGCTTTGTTATTATAAACAATCTATCAGGGGTACAGTAGTACTTAGGATGACACAGTTCAAGCAGGAGCTTGGAGCATGAATGTTTTTTACTTTAGGGTAACAGTAATCTTGAATATTCGTTTTCAATGCTGTCTGGCTGGATTGGGAGTTTGGATAGAGGTAGAGTCTGTTTTTAAAAATAATATATCAGAGATATTGCTACAGTAAGATGACATACTCTAAGAAGAGCCATGTAGTATTTAGGGTTGAGAATTTGCAGGCAGGTCTAGTTTGCTTCCATTCATGCCCTTTAGGAGTTTAGCAGCCAGGTAATATTTCAGAGACACAGCTAAGATGACATACTGTAAGAAGAGGCTTGTAAACCTTCACAACATGAAACTATACACCATCCTAGAGCTGATAATTCTAAAGGGCATGAATGGTATTACAGGCATACTAGACCTGCCTGTAAATGTTCAACCCTAAATACTACAAGACTCTTCTGAGAGTATGCCATTTTAGTTGTACCTCTGATTTATAATTTAAAACCCCAGATATCAAGCTTTATCCAAACTCCCAATCCAGCTAGAGAGCTCTTATGCATGATCTCTAAATGGAATGGAGGAACCCCCCCCAAAAAAACATTTTACTTGCATCTGTACTGGTCAAATCTGAAAATACATAATTTTCAGTTTTCCATTTACTGACATTGATTTCTGAAATTCTAAAATTAAGTATATGTTACAAAAAAGCTTTACAGGTTACTGATGCCCTATGAGGTTACATAGAGGCCCTATGAAGTTTCATAGAGTATTGAAGTTACATGGAAGCTCTCTCTTTCTCTCTCCAGACTAGATTACTGAATGGGTAAATGCAATGCCATAATTTATCTTCCTTAATTGTATATTTATTAATACATTTCTGAGGATATGAGGCATTTTAATTTGAAATTGAGTTCAATACTGTTGGATGCCAGTTGTATTAGTTGATAGTGATACCAGAACAGATGTCAAATCAAATTGACAAATTATACATCATCATCATCATCATCATCATCATCATTACTACCACCACCACTACCAAAATCATAATCATCATCAACAACATGCAGCTGAGAGTATGACTTTATCAAAAAATATAATTTTGTGTTGATAAAAAAACGAATGTGGCTGTATCAAAAACTACAAAAAACAAAAGCAGACCTCGAGTTTTTCGACTACAACTCCCAGATTATTAGAGGAGCTTTCACTGCCGAAGCCGTTCCTCACCTCTGATTGGCTTGGCTTGTCCTTCTGTTTGGGTGCAGCAGCTGGAAAAATGGCAGCTGATACAGGGAGATACAGGAGTGCTGTAAGCAAAAGCAAAGACCCTTCGGGCTTACTTATCTCCGTCATAAGGTAAGCTGACACAAATGTATTGTTCAATGATACTGCTAACATTGGGAGCGTTAGTGGCAATTGTTTTGAAGCCTATTGTTTTCGGCCTGTTGGATAATGAAGCTCGTCAGCTAGCTAGCATCTTAAGTTAGCTAGCTACATCCTTCCTGTGTCAAAAATGACAGCTGAGGAAAGGTTTTCCTATTCAGTCGGATAACATCCTTTATCTTTGTGAGTGTTGTCTTGATAATAAACTCTCCTATACTAGCTAGCTTTATGCAAGCTATTGAGAGGAAAACACTGCAATGTTTACCAAGATAAAAGGTTAGCTAGCTGTTAGCACGCTGTGCTACTAGCTGTTATTGCTTTATGACTGTCACATAGCCTGGTAGTACACACCCACTCGTGACTGATATTCGCTACATTTTGGGATATTCTGCCCCTTATTCATGATTCAATAAATTGCTTTGGCCCTGGAGCAGCTTTGCTTTTGACCGTTCAATTAGTTTGTGTGTGTGTGTGTGTGTGTGTGTGTGTGTGTGTGTGTGTGAGAGAGAGAGAGAGAGAGAGAGAGACATAGATATTCAGCTAGTTGTAAAGTATAGCCACAGTAAACAAATGGACGTCTCTCTTAACTGTATGCTTTTCGCCTCAAGATGACAGTTTTACAGCTGTCACTTACTGTAGAGTCTGACTAGTCTTAGTCTGACTTGACAAAGACTGCCTCACCTTAACTTTCTCTCATTTCCTAATTTGGCAAATGCCACTATCTGCCTTTGAACTAGATTAGTCAGATTTAGCCCAGCCTAGGTTACGGTGACGGATGAGGTTGCATCTTAAGGTGATGGTTAGGGTTTCCAATGTCAACATGTGTGATCATGTGTGAGGAAGATTATTTGGGTTGATGGGGCTGCTCAATATCCATACAAATTAACTTTATTCCTGAAGCAGCGATGGAAAACTCCAAACATGGCACTCTGCATTTCTGCTTAGTGTGCAGGTACACCAGAGGGTCACTGTAAACGAAGAAGCAGATGCTTCTTCAGAATGCAAAGTTTTCCACCGTGGCTTATGGTATTAAGTTAATTTGTATAGATATTAAGCAGCCTCTTTGATATTTCCTGGGGCCAATGAGAATCTCAGATGATGGGGAGTACGTGGATACATTAAAACCTGGGATAAGTGGTAACGGTCAGGTAAGGGCACTCATGGTTGAATTAAGTCGCAAGCCATTACGCCGACACTCCATCCCATGAAATGAGATGGAGTGTCGTGTCGGAGGAGCTAGTGTGCATCATCATGATCCACTCAGAGGAATGAGCTGCAAACATCCTCTCGCCAGTGTTTAGTTGTGAAGAGCTGTGAGACTCCAAACTGTTTTCACGACCTGCTGTCAATAACTTTAGCGAGGACCCAATGTAATGTGAATGAGACAGTCGAGTGCAGAGGTTACCGGAGGCCAAGTCGAGGGCCATGCACATGAAAAGTTTTCCATCCCAAAAGGTTCCTTCCTTGAGGGTTTGTGGGAGGTGACAAGAAATTACTAATAGAGAGAAACAAACATTATTTCGCCGACAGCATATTACTAACAAAGGAGTGCAATCCAATGTGCTTTCCTAGACGTCACTAGAGAGCTTCCAGAGGTTCTTAGTAGTCACTCTGGCCTGCTCTCTGTCCCTCCGTGTGTAGGACCTTATCCAGCAGCGATGACGTGCAGGACAGAGAGACTGAGAAGGGCCGTCTGGAGGAGGCCTTTGAGAAGTGCGACCGAGACCTGGACGAGCAGATCGTCCAGCACTACGCTGAGCTGACCACCGCCATCAGAACCTACCAGAGCATCACCGAGCGCATCACCAGCTCCCGCAACAAGATCAAACAGGTGAGAGGGAGACACACAGGAACGTATGAACACACACACACACGCGCGCGCACTCACTCACAAGTCTTTGAATAATGTGTATTTGTAGTGCGAAGCGGAGTGATGGTCCCAGGGAGTTGTTCACCAAGGATGTTAACGTGTGTGTGTGTGAGGTTGACTCTGACACCTCCATCATTGATCGAGCCTCTGGGATAGCACATCAGAGTATTTCACTGTGTGTGTGTGTGTGTGTGTGTGTGTGTGTGTGTGTGTGTGTGTATGTGTGTGTGTATGTGTGTGTGTATGTGTGTGTGTGTGGTTAGTGTGATCTACACACAGAGGTGTTTTGGGTTAATATGACTCTTTCGACAGCGAAACCAGCTACTGAACACGAGCCGGTGTCTCACCGCCATGACGACTCTTCCTCCCCCAGGTGAAGGAGAACCTGCTGTCGTGTAAGATGCTGCTCCACTGTAAGAGAGACGAGCTGAGGAAGCTGTGGATCGAGGGCATCGAACACAAACATGTCCTCAACCTGCTGGACGAGATTGAGAGCATCAAACAGGTCCCTCAGAGACTGGAGACCTCCATGGCCAGCAAGCACTACCTACATGCCACCGACATGCTGGTGAGTGTGTGTGGCGGGTGGGGATGGAATAGTGTGTGTGTGTGTGTGTGTGAGCGCGTAAGGGTACAGTTACAAGTTACAGGCACAGTTTGCAAATATTGAATGAAAGCTTGTTGTACCGGAGGTGCAAAATACCTAGACTGTATTTGATAAATAGACGAAACAGTGTTTGGTTTTGGTCAAGCCTCATAGTTATGTCTTAACGACTAGAAAGAATGTTGATTTGAATGTTGAATTTGTGGACGTCTGTGGCTCAGTTGGTAGAGCAACGCGGAGGTTGTGGGTTCGATTCCTGCTGGGACCATATATACTGAAAGGTATATGCACTCTCTGCAATGTAAGTCGCTTTGGATAAAAGCGTCAGCTAAATGGCATATTATATATATATATATATATGCCATATATACATATTCTTATATATATATATATATATATATATATATTCTTATATTATGTATCACAGTGTGTATGGGATCCTAGCCTGTTTGATTTGTTGTAGAGCTTGTAGGCCCGACCTCCCTGCGACTGACTCGGATCCCTGCCTTCTTGCCTTGGTTTCTGAAATTCCCACACAAGACTGTCAGCGTCGATTACTGTACACAAGGTGTTTCAATTTAGGGCTCAGTCAGAGAGAGCATGCAGAGAGAGTTCTCTCTCTCTCTCTCTCACTCACTCACTCACACACACACTCTCTCTCGCTTGCTCACTCCTTGTTTTCTCCCTCTCTTTCCATCCCTCTGTCTCCGTCTCTCTATCTCTCTCTCTCTCTCTCTTTCCATTCTCCATCCTTCATCCTGTCTCTGTCACTCCTGCGAGACTCCCTGATGTGTTCATTCCCGACATGCTGTCACTCATTACTGCACTCATCTGTCAGATTAACGTCTCCCTTACTTTTGTGTGCTCTCTCCCTCCCTCCCTCCATCCTCTCCTCCCTCCCTCTATCTCCCTCCCTCTGCCTCCCATGCTTTCTCACCCCTTCTTTCCTCCCGCTCTCTCCTTTCTCTCTCTCTCTCTCTCTCTCTCTCTCTCTCTCTCTCTCTCTCTCACTGTCCTCATGGCAAATAGAATTCAGAATGCTCTCTCTGTGCCTCTAAATGGCAGTGTTACCAGACCCCATGGGGTTAGCAAGGGACAAGACTGTCTCACATTCCAAAAAAAGCCTTACCTTCTCTCTCACCTCCCCTCCTCCCATCCCCCCCCCCCCCACACACACCTACCTGCTGACACCCCCCTTGGAGCCCAGTGTGCACCAGAGAGGCCAGTGATGGGCTGTCACACAAATGCAGTCCCCCTCTCCTCCCCCCCTCCTGTGAGTTTCCCTCTCCCTCTCTCCCCCACTGCTAATGCACAGGGGGCCTCATATCCTTGATTAGCTTGACAGCCAAGGCTCCCTAACGATGTTAACCAGACCTTCTTCTGTCATCTTGATCCACTGGTAATGAGACACACACACACACACACACATACACACACACATATACATACACACTTGCCGAAACACACACTCACTAATGCACTCGCATGGACTCAGATATGCACACCGACTCGCACGCACGCACGCACACACACAGTTGGCCTTGATGCGTACACTGTTCACACACGCCCATACACACGCAGGCATGCAGAGTTATCCTATTAAGCTGATGGGGGCTGATCATGCACTGCATTAGCACATCTTTCTGCTAATGTGGCTCTCATTTGCATCAACACACACTTGACCCGTGTCCCCTCTCCCCCTCCTTCCCTCCGGCCCGCCCCAATGATACACATGACTCTCTCCGGAGC
Source organism: Argentina silus (assembly GCF_951799395.1). NCBI lineage: Eukaryota > Metazoa > Chordata > Actinopteri > Argentiniformes > Argentinidae > Argentina > Argentina silus. The sequence continues at coordinate 9,830,571 of NC_139674.1, forward strand.
GCTATCATCCCGCCATTAGCGCCCTTTCATAGAAAAAAACACTCATTTACCGGCATGAAGATTTATTAAATATAAACACGCCATAACCACCCCTGCTAATGAAAATGAGAAGGGGGGGGGGGGGGGCTGAGATGAGAAATTAGAGTACGAGGGATAGAAAGGTGGAGGGGAGGAGAGGATGAGAGAGAGAGAGAGAGAAGGATCGACGTACTTTGTAAGTTTCCTCTGCGATGCTGATATGCTGATGACTTGTCCCCGTTCTGAATGCATTACTGTAGGAGTGGAGGAGCCCAGAGGGAGGACAACACCTGCTGTTGGTGAAGCATTACTATGTCTAATACCCTGTCCTCTGGTCCAGACACCCCCACAACGCTGATATACAGGTGGAATAAAGAGCCCCTCATGATCTACTCGCAAACATTAGGGTACCATCTCAGAAACTAATTGTGTCCGCAACTCTTTTTTTTTTTTATGGCCGCAGAAAATATAGGCGCTGTGGGGCATTGATGAATGATGCCCAAGTGTGCGGTTTCCTCTCCAGTACCGTTTTATAAACTCCTAGACATCTTGTGCAATGGCTAATGTTCTCGAGAATTGGTTCTTGTGCTCTACCAAGGTCAGAGGAGGCTGGTGGGGGTAGAAATCGTGGGACAAGCTCATTGTAATGCATGGGAGGGTGTATGATACCATTCCTCATTCCGTTCCATGCATTACAACATACGTGCAGGTGTTCAGAAGTGTGCTGAGAGGAATGACCAGGTGTGTTCAGGTGCTCTAAGGTGCAGTATTCCCAGGTACTGTACTGTAGTCCCATGTGTGTTCAGGTGTATCCAGGTATATACCAAAGTGTTTTCAGGTGCTCAAAGCTGCTGTATTCCCTGTGCAGGTGTCAGCGGTGGATGCTCTGGAGGGCCCCCTGCTGCAGGTGGAGGGACTGGGAGACCTGCGGCTGGAGCTCCACAGCAGGAAGCTCAACATCCACCTGGTCCTCATTGACGAGCTGCACCGCCACCTCTACATCAAGTCCACCAGTCTTGGCCACAAGAACAAGGACAAGGGACGCACAGCGGGGTGAGTGTGTGTGTGTGTGTGTGTGTGTGTGTGTGTGTGTGTGTGATTGAGTGTGTGTGTGTGATTGAGTGTGTGTGTGTGTGTGATTGAGTGTGCGTGTGTGTGATTGAGTGTGTGTGTGATTGAGTGTGAGTGTGTGTGTGTGTGTGTGTGTGTGTGTGATTGAGTGTGGGGCTTTGTCGGCCGGTAAAAGGAGACCGGAGTAGAGGTCAATCCCATGTCCCACCAATTGAAATTTATGAAATTTAATACAGGGATTAATTGAATTTGATTCATTTTATAGACTAATTGAAATAACATTGGCCATGGCCCTGCTCCATAGCCCAATTTGGGGCTTTTAACTCCCATGCATCACTCCTAAATGGTCCTGAATTAGTAAAATTGAAAACTCATTGATATTGGAGGACAAAGGTTAGGGCTAGTTTCCCAGACCCAGACTAAGATAAATCCTGGACCAAAAACCAGATTCTTTACAGAATCTACAGACTGTAAAACCAGATTTTTTACAGAATCTACAGACTGTAAGGCCGGTGTCCCAGGCACAGATTAAGCCTAATACTAAACTACAAAGCAACGAGGCACAGGATGTTAAAGTTTTAATGTTGTGCACACTACAAAATTCAAGTGAACTTGTTGGGTGCCTGAAGTGTGTGTGGGTGTTCTTTCTGCTTTGGAAAGTGATTGCATCACTGAGAAAAATGTTTGTAATCAACCAATTATTGCCGACACCATCGTATTAAACAGGCCGCCCTCCCAACACCTACTCCCCCATTCCACACAGGGCAATTAGACACCACGTCTTTTTGTCCGTCAGTGTTTTGCACTTCCCTGCTCTAAACTTCGTAGGGGACCAAAAATGTGGCTGTCACACCACTTAGTGAAAACAACGCTAATTCATTCAAGGGAGCAGGAGAGGAGAGGGAGGTAGAATGATAATATGTGTATTTGTGTTAGTTGGTCTTCGTCAACAGCCTACGCACCTGTCAGGGGGATATAACTGACGCCCCTGTTAGAATGCCATAAGGACTCGAGCTGCAACCACTGAGCTAATTCCTATGTGCAAAGACGCAAGCGCCTAACGCATTAGGCTAATGCAGGTCGGTGACCTCATGAAGTGTGTTGTTTTGCTGCTGTGTGTGTGTGTGTGCGTGTGTGTCTGTCTTGAGAGTGTATGTGTTGAGAGTGTGTGTGTGTGTTTTGAGAGTGTGCCTTCTGATATCTGTGTGTGTGTGTGTGTGCACACGCGATTGTTTGTTTGTGTGTGTGTGTATACAGCCCAGTAATTATTGTTCTGTGCTCTGGCGGGGAGGAGTGATTTATTAGTTGGGTTCAGAGAGTGACAGGTTATAGCCTCTATACTGAGGAAGGCGGTAACAACAGCCCACCTCCATGTGCCCTACCCACTTAGCAGGGCCAGTTTACACTGCTGAGGGAAAAAGTGTGAATTGTTTCCAGTTTGCCAAGACCTGTTAAGTGGTTCATTGCAAAGCTCAGCCACACATGATTGTGTTTTTTGAGAAACAGGGACGCTTTAGCTCAGACCTCTGTCTCTGCAGCATTGGGAGGTTGATGTTATTGTAGGCTATAGGCTACCTTTATCTACCACGTTTGATGATGGTGATGGTGGTGCAGACGCCAATTAGAATCTGCACGTTGATGTGGCCGATGATGAAGATGCCGGCATTAATGAGGTCCCTCCTAATGTTGTTGATTGTGGTATTCTCTCTCTCCCCCCCCAGGGCCACAACTAAAGACACTTCTCCTCTGTCCGTGCTGGACGTCAGCACTCTGTCCACCCCTCGCAAGCTCATGGACTCTTCCCAGTTCAGCACCCCGGGGACCAGCAGCGGTAAGAACACTGCAGAGAAAAGGGAGATAGAGGCAGAGAGGGAGGGGTACATAGAGTGCAGTGTAGATGGAAATGGGAAATACATATAGCTTACCATAAAGAGACAAAGAGGGATCTTGAAAGGTCAGAGATAGGAAAACAGGAGGGGTGAAAGGAGAGGTGGAATGGCAGATGAGGAAAGCTATATCCACACATGGGGGTGACACAACGCTACAAAACCACCAGTGGTCATTCACTGTCAAAGGACGATGGCGACTCGACAAGGCTTCGGGCGATACAACCCTAACCCTAACCCGTTAAAACAAAGCCTAACCCTAACCCTTTTTTTACATGCTAACATGCACCATTGTGCACCGCCACCAAACGCGCTGCGCGTGACGCGTAGTGGAGTAGAACTACCCATGCCCACCTCGCCAGAGTCACGGGACAAAATGGCTGTGTGTGTCGACGCTGAAGAGAGGAGGAAGGAGGAGGATGAATAGACAGAGTGAGATAAATGACGAGTTAAGAGAATCCATCATTCATGATGGAACTTTCTAGTCACAACTTTTACTCTGGCAACGTTCATCGCGATAATGAAATCATTAGTGGGGATCACACTGCACACGCACACACACACACGCACACACACCTCCCAATCCCCCACACACACACCCCTCCCAATCCCACATACACACACACCCCTCCCAATCCCACATACACACTTAACTTAAAGTCCCCTTTTTTTTTTTATCATCTGTGTGTGTTTTATTCACGCACGCGGCACATACATCACAGCGTCATTAGAGTGTTATCATGCTCCATACATTCCCACAGCCACATCATAATCAACCCAGCCCCTCCATATGTGCCATTAGTCACCATGCATCACTGTCAGCACTGCAGAGGGAAGAGCATTCATTATCCTCATACAGTAGCTCATCTGTTTATGGTGCTATGGGTGTGTGTGTGTGTGTGTGTGTGTGTGTGTGTGTGTGTGTGGGTGTGGGTGTGTGTGTGTGTGGGAGAGTAGCTTTATGATTTCCATATCTCATATCCCAGAGCTGTGGACCACAAACAAGATGATTAAGAAAAGGTTAATCTCATCACCCATTCCCCCTAGATATTTCTCCATCTCGCTATCAATCTACTGTTTATATGTCTGCACCCACACTCTCTGTGCCCCAACCACCCCTCTCTGTGCCCCAACCACCCCTCTCCCGCCAGACCTTTGTGTCATCATGCCTGCCTCATCCCCCACCTCCCTCCCTCCCTCTCTCTCTCTCTCTCTCTTTCTCTCTCTTTCTCTCTTTACGCTGTGATGGGAATTCCTCCCTCCCAGACACGCTTAATCTGACATGCTGGCAGTTCCCGGTCCCAGTCCCTATGCCAGCCCCTCACCCCCACCCCCCACCCTGAGAATCAACCATTGAGCTAATTACCTCAAACCCCCCCCCCCCCCCCCCCCCCACACACCCTTTAATTGCATCTGTTTTGGGGGGGGAATTTACTAACGCAGGTAGAGAGGACCCACTTAATTCCCACCTAGGGCCTATGTCATTCCCATCACTAACTGCAGTTTTCCTCCGCATTACGCTAAAATGCTAGCAATTAGCCGCTGCTGAGCCCTAAGTGCCGTGCCGTGATGATGAGGACAGTCACGACTGCCGAAACGTGGCTTCCATCAACGGCAAAGCTCCGGCTTTGTCTAATGGCTTCGGCGCACCTCATTTGTAGATGGTAATTGTGGTAATTATAGGCAAACTACAGTCGGAAAAAAAATACATCCAAAGTTGAAAGTCCATTAAGTTGCCATAAACATTAACTCTCTTAACATTCTCCACATTGAAGGGAATTGGAAGTTGCATCAGACAGAAATTTGCACTGCCACTCACAATTTAGCCTCTAATACGGCTAGGCGATATGGAGAGAGGGAGGAGGAGAGGAAGGGGTGGTTCAGGTGTGAGGAGGAGAGAGGGAGATGCAGCAGCATTGCTGATGGTTGTAGTAAGCAAAATGATCATCACAGAGTTAAGACATGATGTGTGTGTGTGTGTGTTTTTGTGTGTCTTCCCGTGTGTGTCTCTCCCTCCCCACCAGTGCGTGAGCTGCAGCAGCAGCAGGAGGCCCGTGAGGCGGACCAGCTGACCGAGGCGGACCCGGAGGAGAACAGTGCTGAGTTCATGGGCATCCTCATCAAGGGCCTGGCCAAGCTCAAGAAGATCCCTGAGACCATCAAGGCCATCATGGAGCGGCTGGAGCCCGAACTGAAGCAGATCCTCAAGAGGTCCACCACCCAGATAGCTGACCACGCCTATCAGAGAGGAGAGAACCTCGCCCAGGAGAGCCAGCCTAGGTCAGGATGGAGGGATGGGGGGAGGGGGGGGGGGGAAGGGAGGGGGAAGAGGTTTGGGTTGGGTACCTTTGTAGTCTTACACAATCGACCAGCTTTGCTGAGGATGGAGGGAGCAAGCGAGGTAGAGGATATGAGGAGAGGGTAAGGGAGGAGGATGGAGGAGAGGAGACAAAGGCATGGTTTGCAACCAGGGGTTTGCGTTTCATCCTTGAATATGGTTTGGTACACTCACACATCCAGCCTACGTGACACTGGCTATAGTGTAGAGGTATGGCAATATGTCTCCACAATGAGCAAGACAAACAAACCAGTGGACAAGGAAGTTTTGCCTTGTTTTGAAACTTCTGACTTCTCTTGTGTTTTCGTAGGAAAATTCATTTAGATGAATAGCTCCTTCCTACAGTATCCCCCCTTCCCTCATTCCCCTTTACAGAAACACTAACAAAGCACCCAGTTAAAGCTTGCCTTCCCCTCTAAGTAATATCTCTCCTCCAGTCCTCTCCCTGGATCTCCTCGCCTGTTTTCTCCACCCTCTATTATCCCCTCTCGGATCAATTGCAGTCGTTTCTCCACTGTTATTCATAACTCCCTCATTTAAGGAAATGGAGAAATCCATAAAGCCAGGACCCAGGACGCTGCATTTCCCCTCAGCGTTCGGCAGTAAAAGAGCAAAACAAAAGATGCTGGAGAAGAAGAGAGATAATGATGGCACTTAAGAAAGCACTTACCCTCAGCAGAGATGAACACTGTTTTATTTATCTTTTTTTCTTTTCCCCCTTTTTTTTATTTAAATTTTTTTTTTTTTAATGTAGTCTTTTCCATTGTAGCTGTTGTTTCAAGAGGCTGTGATTGGTTTAGCCCTCTTGACAGGAAGCATTGTGGGTAGGCTACATAGGCTAGCCCTTACGTCTGGGCTGTATTCGTATTCCAAAAAAGGTTTCTCCCTCCTCCTTCCGTCATTATTCACTTGTCTTCACTGATCTGATGGCGCTGGAAAGGTGAAAGTGGGACTTAGCTTACAGTCCACCGACCCAACTGCTGTCGACCTGCAAAGGACAGAGAATAACTTGTTGGTCTGAAATGCAGCCATGGGGCTACTGTACTCAGACAGTCAACCAGGTATGAAACACAGTGGAGGTGTTGGGACTGTTGGGACACACACCTGACCCAGACCATGAAAACAGGCACACTGCTGCTTTAAACACACACACACACACACACACGCACACTCACACACTCACACACACAGGCAAAAACTCACACACGCGCACACACACACACACACACACACTCTAGACTTCGAACCATAGGTCTCAGTCCATTGGTCCTGAACCATTTAAAAGGAAGGTCTTGTTTTCTGTCAGAGATGTTCAGTCAGGCCGTGGCTGCCTCTGCTTGCTGAGTCTCATCGGTATGAGGCCGTAGCGTGGCTCATTCTCAACCCTGCCTTCTCTAGATTTTACTTTGTGTGTGTGTGTGCGCACTTTGTGTGTGTGTGTGTGCGTGTACATGAGTGTGTGCGTGGCCATGCGCGCGTGTGTATGTTTGCTTGTGCGAGTTCAACCAGGGGCCTGTTGCTATGGAAACCCCCACCAAAGTACCGGAGGAAAGGCGTTCATGCGTAATGCGCACACAGACAGAACGACTGACGATACCCAGCCTACTGCACAGTGTGACTAACGGATCCTGCAAAAATGCCTTACTTTCATGAGGGACATTCCTTTGATTTCTTTGGTTTTGTATATCAGCGTCTGCTCATCTCTTATCAGAGGAATGCATGTTGATAGGACAGGTTGATGTGTTGAGATGTTGTTTGGTTGGTTAAGATGTCGTCTTCATCTGGAGTCCGTAGAGATGGTCGTTGCAGCAGGTGGCTTTGGGGTCAGAGAGGAGGGACAGGGATAGAAGGGGTGCTGGTTTGTGTCTCCAGGCGGCCTGGAAAATCAGGGATCGTGAGATGTGATCTCCACTCAATGGTTAAAACATTATTATTACACTATGATTATCCTGATTGACATGCGCATGTTTTTGACCGTATCTAATTTTAAGATGTGGTGGTTATTTATTTTGGAGCATTTGTCAGATGTTCTTGGTGGGTGTCAATCCAATAGAGCACCTTTGGGATGTGGTGGAACGGGACATTCGCATCATGGATGTGCAGCCGACAAATCTGCAGCAATGATGCTATCATGTCAATATGGACCAAAATCTCTGAGGAATGTTTCCAGCACCTTGTTGAATCTATGCCACAAAGAATTAAGGCAGTTCTGAAGGCAAAAGGGGTCCAACCCGGTACTAGCAAGGTGTACCTAATAAAGTGGCCGGTGAGTGTGTGTGTGTGTATATCTATATCTATATATGTATATCTAAATCTATATATCTATAGATATAGATATATATCTATCTATCTATATATATCTATATATCTATATATATATATCTATATATATATATATATATATATATATATACACACACACACTCATACACTGACTAATTCAGACTCATACACACACACACACACCCAGAGTAGCCGCTTGACTGCTTTGCGTGATCGTTCCTCGCTCCAAAGACCCTGTCTCTTGGCTGTTCATCACCTGGGTGTCTGTAGTTTTCGATCATTCTGGGAAATGAGGACCAGGATTCCGGGGAACTGAGAAGATGGATTAGAATGGCCTCTCCTGTGAGATAATGAGTAGAACACTGGGCAGCAGGGAGATTTATCACACGGAGCGCAGGACGGGAAAAGAAAACGGGTACAAAGCAGATGGAGAATGAGGTGACGAGGTCACATCTCAAAGCCTGTGTGTGTGTGTGTGTGTGTGTGTGTGTGTGTGTGTGTGTGTGTGTGTGTGTGTGTGTGTGTGTGTGTGTGTGTGTGTGTGTGTGTGTGTGTGTGAGAGAGAGAGAGAGAGAGAGAGAGAGAGAGAGAGAGAGAGAGAGAGAGAGAGAGAGAGAGAGAGAGAGAGAGAGAGAGAGAGAGAGAGAGAGAGAGAGAGAGAGAGAGAGAGAGAGAGAGAGAGAGAGAGAGAGAGAGAGAGAGAGAGAGAGAGAGAGAGAGAGAGAGAGAGAGAGAGAGAGAGAGAGAGAGAGAGAGAGAGAGAGAGAGAGAGAGACAACCTTTGTCACATTGTAGCACCACACCACACAAGACACGTTCACGGAAGCATAGCTCATCCTGATTTGTGCGCCATCCCACCCATTCATAACATTTACCCTCCTCGTCTGCCAAGCGTAGTGACAGACATCCAGCCCAACGCCCCCTAGTGAAACATCAATCTCTCTCTCTTCACTCTCCCAGCTCTTGTCGAATGAATGCTCCTCTCTGCGCCTCCCGCCAGGAGTCGGCCCAACCTACTGCCGTAAATAAAGTCAGGAAGTGTCCCTACATCCCTTGAAAACAAAACTCCGACAGATGTGCGTCAGTCCTGGAGGAGCCTGCCGACTTTGACAGATGCTGCTAATTGTTGTCAGACACAGCTGCCTCTGTGTGCTCGCGAGGCCTCTGCCAACACCCCTGCTGTCCTCGCTGCTCACTGTTGAATAGAAAGCTAGAAATTACCTGGATGAGTTTCGGTTTAGTGTCTGATTTAAGTCAATGTAAACATATACTCTGTCATTTTTATTCTGTTTGTCTGCGCTCTTGCAACTTGAGATCCAACAAATACATTTGGGGCAAAAAGCAAAACAAATGTTTTCATAGCCCAAGACCCACAACAACGCTTTCTAAACAAGTGCAGGGGCAACTTTTTACTGAAAATGAAAGTTACTGAATGCAAGTACATTATGAATCTAAATTATGAATGTTTCTTTTTTTTCGTATCTCTTTGCTCTTGGGAAAGCTGTTGATATACTTGAAATGTATTGAAGTGCTTCAGTACAGCAACACCAGAGTTGTCTTCATTACCAGCCAAAATGAATTCACAAAATATTCTCGCGTTGAAAGTTTCGTCCTTGTGTGGTTAATGACTGTAGAGCTTACAGTAAGTGCCATACTGAAGAGCAGATATTAGCCAAGAGCTTTGAATGATCAATTCAAATGTAGCATTCCAGATTGAGCTGAAGGTCAGCATGATTATCCCTCCGCATGAGTCCATCTAGTGCTATTAAATAGAGAGTAGAGTACGTTTTAGATCGAAGCTGACTGGAGTGATGGGAGTGTGAGTTCTGCTGACCAGTCTGATCCAGGACCTGCTGCTAATCCTGAAAGAGACGAACAATAAAACCTGGGATAGGTTGATAACCGTAACCATCAGAAGGAGGAACAAACAAACAAAACGGATCCCAGATCAGTACCTAGGGGCAACCTCACTCCACTCCTCCTGCAAAGTTCACTGCCTCTTCCTCTGACTGCAGCTCCTCACCACAGCCTCTATCTCTGCCGCCCTCTGCAGGCTGCTGTTGGAACTGCTGGAGTTGCTGTTTGACAAGTTCAACGCGGTGGCGGCGGCCCACAGCGTGGTGCTGGCCCACCTGCAGCAGATCGTGGTGTCGCCCAACAGCGCCCAGGAGGGCATCAAGCTCTACGAGCAGGCCGACGTCTCCGCCAAGATCCAGACCGTCCTCCAGGTGAGTTAGTAACACACCTGGACGGGGTGATTCATATTTAGTTTTTTCTAATCAGATTCAGTGTGTGTAGTTGCTTTCGTGTTTTTGACATGGAAGCGGGAGGGGGGGGGGGCAAAATATGCAATCTCATTCTCAGTCGCCTGATTGGATAAACTGAGATGTTTATCCCCAAAATGTATACCCCAAGACTAATGTTGTGTGACGGCCCCGTCTCATCATACCACTCTTAAGGTTCAGCTCTTTTTCTGTAGATTGATAGTGTAGTAGCTTTGTAGTCCTCTCAGTGTTTCTCGGAGCTCCAGCTCGGAGCTCCAGCTTCGCCCCATCACTCATATGTAAATGGTTGATACCCCGACGCTACACCTCACAATGAGTCTCCACAGGAGTCCTCCGTGTGTGTAGGATACACATTTCTACCAACGTTAACTAGCTGTTCCCTAGCCAACGCACCCTCAGGCTTCTGTCTTGGCTGGTTTCATCACGCCTATGTTTCATTGTCACTCGACAGTCATTTCTACGGTTCGTTTCTCTCTGTAATCTGTCCACCTACACACTGTACGCAGGCTTACAGAGAAGTATAACATCGAACCCGGTGCTGAGGGCTGTATGATATCATTCTGACAGCGAGGAAATGGTGAAAAAAAAGAAAGAAAAGAAAAGCTTGATTGCCTGGTTTAATTGTAGTTCTTTAATTGGCGCTTGTTTGCGCTCCTGTGTTTACTCTCTGCTCCAGTCTCATTGGTTGAGGAGATGAGCAGCTGTTGAGGTGACCTATGGTGGATCCCTGAGGAATGCCCATGGCTCCCAGCTCTCAATGACTACTACTGTGTGTGTGTGTGTGTGTGTGTGTGTGTGTGTGTGTGTGTGTGTGTGTGTGTGTGTGCACGCCTTTATGTAAACTGCTCTTGGAAGAACATTTAACACCTTTATCATAAGTGAAAAAGTGAATGGGAGTTTAGTGACATTGTTGTCAGTTTCTTTGTCTGTCTTCTTTTTTCTTGGCAGTCCCTCCAGGAACTACCCTGATTGATCTCCAGAAAATGGGTTCATTCATTTTGTGTGTAACCTACTCGTGCTTGCACTTAGCCTCAGGCTTCCTTAAGAGAATTTTTTTTATTTCATCATACAAATCAATCAAAATGAGTAATGAGGACAACTTTGTTATTACAAGGTAATGGTTCCTTTTACTTCAAGGTGGAGTTTGGTCATTATTTTTGTATTTAACATCACTTCAGGAGTCAGTCTTTCTTATTTAGCCTTGTGGAGGTATACCGTCGAGGGACTGAGTGAAGAGTTGACAGCTGCATTTTTGCTAGTTTCCCTCTCTTTTTTTGTACTGCTCTTTTCCTATCTCTATTTTTCTCCCTCACATCTTTCTTCCCTCTGTTTCATCTTGTTCAGAATTCTCAGAGGGCTAGAGTCCTCTCCCTTTGCTCTGAGAGAGAGAGAGAGAGAGAGAGAGAGAGAGAGAGAAGGGGAGTGGAGTGGTGCAGGCTGGTATTGAGTAAATGGGCTTGTCATCACTCCATCAGCCCAGGTGGCGAGGAGTCAGACTTTGACCTTGAGCGTTTTTTTTTTCCTTCCCTCTCTATCTCTCTCTCTCTCTCTCCCTCTCCTCCAAACCACTCAAAGCAAAAAGCGGCGGCACCGCCGTGCCAACTGTTGCTAAGGCGGCCCCACACTCAGCTCTCAACAGGCAGGCCTTGGGCAGCTTTGAGTCAGGAATGAGTTTGGCCAAAGACTGGCTTTATTGGAAGGAATGAGGGAAGGAAAGAAGGACAAGCGTTTTGTCTTCTATAGCATTGATGAGCGATGGCCCTGCATTCATGATTGGCTGTGAATTGGTCTTTTCACTTAGCTGTGATTGGAAAGTGCTGGATTAACAAAGTCTTTTCATGGGCTGAGAGCTTGTTCATTGATTGCCTGTAGCTTTAGTCACCAGACGCAACATTCTAACAGTGTGTAGAGAGTGTAGAGGAAGGCAGGTCGAGGGACGGCACAGTACAGCCTGTTCTCAAGGCTAGTCGGAGGGATGGACTGATGGACTGATGTATGGAGAGAGTGACAGTCTAAGAGGATGTAATAAATGTTAAGGCCTAGGTGAGAGAAGAGAGAAGAGTACCTTGTATACTTACAGTCCAGAAGCTTGACTTGATGGGCAGGTCGTGTTCTGGGTCAGGCTATGGGTTGTCTGTTAGCTGCACCCGCTCTTTAGTAGGCTGGCTACTCTCTGCTGTACATCCAGTAGGTTTATCAGTTGTGTAATCTGCATTGTTTCACAGTATACATGTATAGTTAATGGTCTCATGCCACTTCTTGTAAGACTAGGGTTGCCAGCCAGGTGTCCCAACCTGGCAGATGATGCAGTACAATTATGGCCATCATTTGAATCACTCACTCACCCCCCCCTCACCTCTCTGCTGCAATATTCCCCAGGTCATTGTTGGAAATGACAACATTTAACTAAAATTGACCGGGAGAGGGGAGAGAGAGAGAGAAGGAGGGGGGGGGGAGAGAGAGAGAGAGGGAGAGAGAGGGGGAAGAGAGAGGGGAGAGAGAGAGAGAAAGAGAGAGAGAGAGACGTGCTAACACCCAGTTGCCAGGGGCTCCTTGCTCCCCCGTCGCCGCGATGCGCGATAATGTAATCTCTTGATTAGAATACTCATTATGGGAAATGAGGTTTTCTTATTCAGTCACTCGTGTTATTATTTCCTGGCCGATCTTATCTTTTTGCGAAAGTCTCATTCCCTCCCTCCCTCTCTCCTCCTCTCCATTCTCTCGCTCTCTCGTTCTGTCTCTCTCTCTATCCCTCTCAGTCCTTCGCCCCTCATCTTCCTCCCCCTCACTCTTTTCCTCCATCCCTACCTCATCTCCCCTGCCCTAGCTCCCTGAGTGACAAACTCAGAATGGGTTCAGTACATGCTGCACCTGCCACTCGAAACAGTGTAGATTCCTGAGGGAGGCTCTCGCTGTGGCTGCTCTTTGCTCTGCCTCTCCTCCTCATCCAATAGGTGTACTAGGGATGTACCCATGCTCCCCAACTGTGCCCAGGTGAGTGTGTGAGGAGTGTGTCACTTCAGGTGTGAAATGTCCCCCTGCAGTGGCAGATAATGCACTGCTGTCTCCTGTTAGGCCTAGTTCAGTTGTTTCAGAAGACAAGCAGCTGTCTACTAACATCTCAGCTACTAGAACCTCACACTGGCTCTGGTGTGTGTGAGATGGGTTTTGAATCTTGGTTAGCTGTAGATTAATGAGTGCCATTTTGTGCCTTTTGTCTCCTTCCCTCCACCCTGTTGACTCAGACTTAAAGTGTGTGATATGAAACATCTTTGCAGACGCCATCCTTTTTGTCTTGTAGCCGTTGTATCTTGTTACTCCCCTTCAATCCACCTTGTTGCAGTTCATTCAATATACCCTCACCGGCCACTACCTCACGGTACACCTGTTCAACTGCTCATTAACGCAAATATCTCATCAGCCAATCACATGGCAGCAACTCAATGCATTTAGGCATGTAGACATGGTCAAGACGACCTGCTGAAATTCAAACCGAGCATCAGAATGGGGAAGAAAGGTGATTTAAGTGACTTTGAACGTGGCATGGTTGTTGGTGCCAGACGGGCTGGTCTGAGTATTTCAGAAACTGCTGATCTGCTGGGATTTTCACGCACAACCATCTCTAGGGTTTACAGAAAATGGTCCAAAAAAGAGAAAATATCCAGTGAGCGGCAATTCTCTGGGCAAAAATGCCTTGTTGATGCCAGAGGTCAGAGGAGAATGGCCAGACTGGTTCGAGATGATAGAAAGGCAACAGTAACTCAAAGGTTGGTGGTGGTGGTGTAATGGTGTGGGGCATATTTTCTTGGCACACTTTGGGCCCCTTTGTACCAATTGAGCATCGCCACAGCCTACCTGAGTATTGTTGCTGACCATGTCCATCCCTTCCTGGCCACAAAGTACCCATCTTCTAATGACTTCCAGCATGATAATGCACCATGTCACAAAGCAAAAGTTGTCTCAAACTGGTTTCATGAACATGACAATGAGTTCAGTGTTCTTCAGTGGGCTTCCCAGTCACCGGATCTGAATCCAAGAGAACACCTTTGGGATGTGGTAGAATGGGAGATTCACAGCTCGAAAGTGCACCTGAAAAATCTGCAGGAATTGCGAGATGCAATCATGTCATCATGGACCAGAATCTCAAAGGAATGTTTCCAACATCTTGTGGAATCAATGCCACTGAGAATTGAGGCTGTTTTGAGAGCAAAGGGAGGCCCGACACAGTATTAGTATAGTGTTCCTAATAAAGTGTTGTGTGAGTGTATATACACACAAATACACACACACACACACACACACATGGAAACCACTTTTCTTTTTCCATTTTGAGAAGTGTGGAAACGCATTGACCTTTCCACATGACATACCTGGAGACGGACATGAGAGCTGACAAGAACATGAGGGACACCCAGTTACCCGGCCGGAGTTGAGACTTCCCATATAACGCTGAGCGGTTGGTCCGGGGAGGCACAGTATGGAGTAGGTTAACATGAAGCTTCTGAAAGTCAAGATCCGTGTAGTGGTCTCAATCCCTGTTTGGAAATGCTGGAGATGTCTCCCCAGTGTGTTTTGAGTGTGGAGATATGGATTTTGACCATGAAAGACTGGGTCGTAATTGGCAGTATTGGTGTCGGTTTGGGAGTGTTCTGTACTCTAGTAGTGTTCTGTGCTGTGTCACATTTTTAAAGTGGCTTTCTTAAGAGATGCACTGGGTGAATAAATGGGTAGATTATTTACTCCCACAGCCGTATTATTTGATTTACAGTTTAAGTGCACCATCACTTCATGCCTCCCTTTATGTTCTTCATGACCTTCAGATTTTTTTCACCCTTTTGTCAAAAATTGTCCCATGGTTAGAAGCACTGAGTAGCTTTCAGTGGATGTGCCCCGACTAAAACTCAGTCGGCTATATCCAATTGCTTTTGATACGATTGTCTGCATTGCGTTACACAAATCAAACTTCATGTACTGAACTCTGATCCACTTTGACAACTTTTGCTTGAGTTTCCTTGAGTCCAAGTCGTCGCCAACATTCTCACGTGCCTGGGAAATAATCAAGGAAGCGAAGATGCTTTTTAAATGCAAAGACCAGACACTCAAGGCGCCATCAGGTAATTTGAGAAAATATTTCAGCAGAGACCGTAGTTCAAAAGGCCCTCCTGAATCCTTCACATCGGGATGGTGTTAATTGACCTATATTTGGTATTGAGTTGTCACAGTCCTTTCAACACTGTCTGCCCTTTGACCCCTTGGCCACCCAATCAAAGGCATCCGAGTTTGTTAATTAGCCTGGCAATTGTGCATTCCTCTATGATGGTGTTGTCTCTGTGAAGGCTCTTGCGTCGATATTCCAGTGACTCAGTGAGTTGAAGGCAGATAACGGTCCTAATGAGCAACTTCTGGCTCACTAACAATCAAGAATGGACATTTGCTGTCGGTTCTCAAAAGAAACCTGGATTAGGCTCCATTCGTTGCTAAGCATATCAAAACAAAGAGGAAACTATAGCAGGGGGCAAGGGGGTGGGGTTCTTTGAAAAAGCCATCCAAATAAGGCTGGAAATAGAGGTATGAAAAGTGGTTGCGATAACGTCTTTGGTTGGGTGTTTCGGTCCTGCCTTAGGATATGAGTTTTTGACCCAGTGCACCTCGAGTCCAGACGTCCACCCCTCTCTGTTCAGATACAGTGAGAGCCTGCGGCTGGGCATGCACTGGATGAATACAGCATAGCTTAGCATCTAGAGATTAAGCAAGAGACAAAGAAGAGGCGTATGTGCAAAATATATAAATAAATATCGAACTATACAGGGGCTTAAATATGCAGGCCTTCCTCCCGGCTTGTCAGTGGAGTGAAAACAAGGTGAAAATTGAACTGCCAGTGAACCAACCTGCAGACAATGATCTGCTTTAATTAAATATGATGCGTTCAACATCGTTGTGTTGTTCTCACAGTGTTTTAATCAACGTGTCACTATATCCCCTCCCTGAGGTGTCATATTTACATATTACTGGAGCGCAGTGGAATCGATAGTGTCTAAACTGCCTCCTACCCAACCTGTCTTGTTTCGGAGGAATAAGGAAGAGAGATTCAAAGCTGGATGCTTAAGTTATTCTTCGATGACTCTGACTTGAATGCTAAATGCCCCTTTTTACATTTGTTTTGAATGTTGATTCTCAGCCCCCTGCTGTCCTGCAAAACTATGGCATTTTCTCTTATTCGTGTTGATACATTTAGTGCAATGACACTTAATGCTGGTGTGTTTGTGCACAGTGTCTTGAGCCGTCTGTCGTTTGTGTGTGGGTGTGTGCATGCGTTTGTGGGGGTGTGGGTTCACACTCTTGAGGGTTCCTGCTATGCAGAAGGGTCATATTGATCATTTGTATGAGAGGATGGTGTCCATGGAGACATACTCTCCATGCCATTTTAATACTTTAATAGACTTGCTTTTCTCTAGGGATGCAACAATACCACTTTTTCATTGCCGATATCGAGTACTGAGCTTTGATTATCAGCCGGTACAGAGTACCGATCTGATAAAAGGCTCCTTTTTTAACAAGCTCTTGTGTGTGGATGTGCAATGCTTGGCATCATTCTTGAAAACAGTAAACACCATGCTCAAGCTGGGAAAAGTTCACTTATTGATTCTTGAAAGTTGACTTCTTGAAGAAATACGTACAACATGACTGAATCATGCTGTAAAAGTTTTGCTTCTCTCTTACTTACTACACACCGAGGTGGAGAGAAGTGAAAATGAGGATTTCTTCCACTACAAAGACACCATTTTTGTATGAAAATACAGCCTCCAATGTATTTTGCCCCCTGATGCTAGCAAGCTACTCTGTTATTAGCATAGATGTGCCTACAAAGTTTGTGTTACTATAATCGCTTATCATTAACTGCGAAGCTTGCCAGCTCGCACCCTGTATCTGGTACCCTAGCAACAAGTATCATGTCTTTTCTATGTGTGAAGCACAAACACGTATGATATAACCGCTACCTTCGAATCTTTCTCAAATCAGATTCATTTGCAGTTACCTTCAGACAAAATGATAACTTGACAGGATTGTGACAAGAAGCTGCCTTTGGATTGAGTTACCAACATGGCTGTTATTGTTGTCACTGCACTCGCGCATTGTCTTAGCTGTGCATCAGCCAGGTGACGACAACACACGTTTGGCAAGTTTTTACTACAGTTTATGTCATGGCATTGATCAGTACATCGATCGGTACATCCTTATCTTCCGATTCCTGATCCAGAAGCGGAGGCCGGTGTTTGCTGTCAAAACAACTTTGGGACAGAGCAAGGACACAGAGAAATACAGAGTGTTCAGATGAAGAGGCTGGCATTGGTCTTTGTCAACAGGGAGGCCTTCAAATGTTTTTATTTTTCTTGAAGCTTTATTTATTCAGGAAACCTGACATTTCAGCAAGGCCCTGATTTACATATATCAAAGTACAAATCAATTAAATAAGTTACAAGTACCACTTACAGTACAAGACCCAGTTACAACAATACAATAGTTTACATGAATACACTAATCACACAAACAAACCTCCCGAAATAGGTCCTTCACTAAAAACTTTGAATGACTTGCAGATACCAGAGTGTCCAGTTTTAAGGCATCCCATGGGTCCTTCCAAGTTCTAGGAGCACAGTGACTAAGCGTTGCTGTGGTCCAATTGGGACCCTGCGGCTTCCCCAAAGGGAACTGCATCGGGTGAAGCTCTCTCTGAACTTTTGAAGGTTATTTAAGTTTCTGGAACCAGATCAATATGGTAAATAAACAAACCACTTTGTCGATAATGCCGCTTTCGTCTTTCCCTCAAGCCCGCGGCGGATGCATCAGTCAACGAGTTCTCAACAAAACACAGTCCAGGGGGAATTTAGCGAAAGCGAACTGATTTCAATGAAGTATGCCATGAGAAGCGAGCACCGACCAATCAAAGTGATTACTGGTTGACAAAGGACGGCAGGAAGGAACGGAAGGAAATTATGTTTATTTCTTTAATGGACTCCTCAATCATCAGAACACAGGTGTTCACCTGGAACCCCTTCAGTGGCTCTCTTGGTTAATTAGACTGCTTCGTTAATACTAATAGACAGAACAGAGCCTGTGCATCCTGCTCATTAATTCCCACACTTCCTCTCCGAGCACTAAGGCACAGGTTGGGAGGTTTGCTCGGTGTTGGTAATGAAGTACGGTGGCACACATCCACAATGCCTTTCCCCTGGGTAAACACCGCTAACTACAGGACCAGTAGCCTCATTTAGATGTTGCTAGAGTAAGTTAGGGAGGAAAAGCGATATTGAACAATGACGACAATCATTATTTTGTCTCTTAAGTAGCGGCTTCAAAAAGGCTCATGCACGCGCACACGGCTATCGGAGTGCAGGCGCGCGCACACACACGGCTATCAGAGTGCAGACACGACACACACACACAGGCGCGCGCACAGTCGATGAACTCCGGGCTCAGTTTATTATCCGGTGTGAAGAGCTATTTGCCATTTCTCACAGGCTTTATTCTCCACCCTTTTCCTGCTGATCTTTTCTTGGACGCGGCCATGAATATTGATTCGCCGTGCGTTAAAACAACCCCTGCCTTGAAGTGCCATATCTCGCTCCTTCTTCAGAATGGGAAACAGAAGCCAGAGTGCTTTTTCAAAGAATGCCAGTCAGTCACCCGTGTGAAGGTCAAAGCATGTGTTCTGTCCTCAATATACATAGCTGGGTATAGTTGGACAGGCAGCTAAACACCTCCCATCATCGAGAGTCTGGAGACAGTATGTCGGTCTGACTTCAGGTTTATTGAATTTGAAAGGGTGAAACTGAGAAAGAGAAACACTAATCAATGATATGGTTTCACATCCACCCATTGCCTTACCAAACACAAGGGAGAAATTGTCTAGCTAAAGCTATGTTGTATTAACATTGAACTGAAGTATCCCCTGTTAGCTAACATAACCAAGAATGCTCAATGTATTATTATATAATGCTAGTATGGTCTCACATGGAGAAATACAAGGTACATTTACACAATCACCATGAAAACCAATAGTTACAAGCTTCCATTATGACAACAATTTGTAC
Organism: Argentina silus; assembly: GCF_951799395.1. Taxonomy (NCBI): domain Eukaryota; kingdom Metazoa; phylum Chordata; class Actinopteri; order Argentiniformes; family Argentinidae; genus Argentina; species Argentina silus. The sequence continues at coordinate 9,849,544 of NC_139674.1, forward strand.
AAATATAATCATGAAATGAAGTTCCAAAAATAACCATCTATAAATTCGGGTAAGTAGTCAATGAATTTGTTACATCCCAACAATGCAACTAAAGGCATAACACATTTGAAGATTGACCTGTATATTAGAACAGGTAGTTGGTTGCAGACAAGGATGAATGAGGCTCTTCTTAGAAAACAACATACACTTCCAGAAGATAGAGGTCACATGACAGCTCAGGTCACATGAATTAAGAGAGTAACAGGTTATACAAAGAACCACTAGGGGGAGACAGAAACATCTAAAGGCAAGTGTCAATACTTTGTAAACAGAACAGCACGAATCACTGATAGTGGCATTCTTATCTCTTTACCGCTGGGCCAATCTGGGGCCTTCCCATGATGCCTGTTCTGTCGGGGTCATTGGAGTCCAGCCCAGCTCTGCCCCTCCAATAATGGAACACTGGCTAGGCTACATCAGCGCCTATCGGCTAGTCCATATCGGCTAGGCTAGACTATATTAGCGGGTAGCCTCGGTGAGAGTCTAGGCTATGTGACTGGCTAGGCTATGTGACTGGCTAGGCTATGTGACTGGCTAGGCTATGTGACTGGCTAGGCTATGTGACTGGCTAGGCTATGTGACTGGCTAGGCTATGTGACTGGCTAGGCTATGTGACTACATCACAAACCATGAGGTTCAGATATCCCTCTTCAGGCCTCAAATCCCTTAGATATTAGCAAAAGGACACAACATCTGATCAAGGGCCGCTTGAGCAAGATGTGTGGCATTAGCGAGTGTTTCAAACATCAATGGAAGACAATTATTCTTGTCTTGATCAGAGAAACATTCAGAGCAGAAGCATTCATTACGTCCTCATTAATGACTGTTGTTTTTTGTGTGCACATGCATTGTGCTCCGGTTTGCATTCATATGCATCTCAGTATGTGTCACCGTCATTTGTGTTGTATGGCGCAGACTGCAGGCCAGAGAATATGTCTCTATTCCACCCTGCCGATGTTGTTTTTGATTAGAATTAGGCCTCTGGTGTGTGAAAACAATGTGTGTGTGTTTGTGTGTGTGTGTGTGTGTGTGTGTTGTTAGTGTGAGCCTCGCCAGCTTTGGGCTCTGCTACAGTGTTTGGGCTCTAGGTGCGACACAGGGCGCTCTTTGTTTTGGCAGCTGTGATAATGCTGTTGTTCATCATCCCTGAGCCGGCTGTGACAGAACCCTCTCTCTCTCCCTCCCTCCCTCCTTCCTTCCTTCCCTCCCTCTCTCCATTGTTCCCTCGCTCCACCGGTTCTGGCTCTATTGAGGACAGCAGCTACTGCCACTGTCTCTTTGTCACCGTGTGAGGCCTCCATTCAGTAATGAGGTGTCTGGCCACATAAAGGTGACAGCAATAAGATGTCATACCGCCCAGGATAAAGGTGACTGTAATGAGATGGACTGTTGCTGGAATAAGGGTGTTTTAATAAGATTTAATGCTATTGACGTGTTGGGGGTGGGCTTCCTGGGTTAGGAAGGAGAATGTAGACACACACACACACACACACACACACACACACACACTCTCTCTCTCTCTCATACACTCTTTCTCTCTTAAACAGACTTAGAGACACAGACTAGTGGGTAGAGACTGAGATTTGAACTATGGGGATTGAACTCTGTTCTATTGGGTGTTCCCAATGACCTTTTACCAAAGTAATAGTCTTATCTGTAGTGCATGTATTTAGTGACAGGATACAGGTTGTTTTCTCTTCAGGGTGACGGTCCACCTGTTGCCGAGGCTTTGACAAACTTAGTGTTGAAGGGGTTTCCTAGGTTTTCCTGGGTTACGTCAACAACGTCTCGTTGAGCCGTATGAGAGGAGTAGACACTGCTGTCTGAGCGTAGTCCACCTGTCTCATTTTCCTGTAGAGTCGTCTCGTATCACGCCTGTTGATCTGTGTTGATTACCTTCCGAGAGGTCATTAAACAGATTGATTGCCCCTGGCAAGGCTGGCAGGAGACCCCTAGCCGGATACAGGAAACCACCACATGATCGTATCCACCCTCTCAAACCTTAACTCACACGGGTGTCTGAAGTGAGGGAGGACTCACGATTTCAACAGTCACGACTTTCTCTATTTCCGTCTACCTCGACACTCTCCCTCCCTCTTTCTCTTTCTCTTTTCTCTCTCTCTCTCTCTCTGTCTTATCCGCATGTTTAATTGTCTCCAAAATTCACTCCTTCTCTGGGCTAATGCAACTTAAGTAGGGTCGGAGCCCCTTCATCAGCCAAATGTTGGCATTTAATTAAGTCTGGTGGGTTAGGTAGTGGGGCCCTGCTCCATCAGCGGATCACATCCTCATTAGGAATTAATGCACTGACAGGATTAGCATCGCGGCTAGGCTAGTGCTGCTAGCTCCGAACGGTCCATTTGGTGTGTGAAGGACGGGTCTGAGCGATGACCGAGAGTGTGTGAATGTGTGTGTCTGACGGGAGAGGTGTGTGTGTGTGTGTGTGTGCATGTGTGTTTTTTAGGAGGTGTGTGCGTGGGTTTCCTCCGCGGTGACGGGGGTCCTCTGCAGCTTTAATGACATCATTAGGGGTGGGATGGATTTCCATCTGCTCGGCCATTACTCTCCCCCCACTTTGGGCCTTCCCGCACTGGTCCGGGATTAGAGCCACGGAGGCTAAATGACCCTAGTAAATTATGAAGCTATCAGAAATCGGAGGCTAATTTAGAACATATGTATTCACACAGAGAAGGGTGAGGGAGATGTGGAGAGAGACGCTGGGAGAATGGAGAAAGTGAACTTTGTTGGACATGTATTTGAACCCATCCGTCTGGGTTTATTGTTAGATCTCAATAAGATATTTATGAGCGTTGATTTGACGTTGACAGATCTCATCATGGATCATGTCGACAGAGAAAGAAATGGTGGCGAGGGAATTTTGATGAAAGTCATAACTCTACAGTCGTGGCGTAATCAGTGACATTTCATCTCCCAGACAGACTTGACTGTAGTTCTCGCTGACAATGTTTGTTTGATGTTTATTATGGTTCTATTCAATGACAAAAGCAATGACTACTGGCAAGCATTGTACAAGCTTATGGTTATATTCTTTATATTCTATGGTTTTCCTGCAGGATCATACAGTAGATTCTCACTGAAAAATGATGTCATTGTTTTGCACTGTTCTCTGTGCCCAATCCAAACTTGAGAAGAGTGTCAACAAAGTCTCTCATCATTTTCCAAATGAATGTGAGAAGGAGATTTTCTTCTGTTTCTGGTGCATCTGGAGCTAGGCTTGGGCCCTGTAGCAGCGAGGCCCTGTCTGATGTGTGTGTGTGTGTGTGTGTGTGTGTTGTGTTCTAGGTCCTGCTGATGGACTACCTGGATGTGAAGAACACCCGCAGTGCTGCAGAACCCTCGGCCCAGCTCTCCTACGCCAGCACCGGCAGTGAGTTTGCGGCCTTCTTTGCCAAGAAGAAACCCCAACGCGCCAAACAGTCGCTCTTCAAGTAAGTTACTGAGAGACTGAAAAGCCCCACTTTCATGGCGTAGAACTATACTTTACCAATGAGATCAGAGCCATTCTAGAGCTATATTAGATCTGTGTTGTGGAGGACCATAAACTCAGAACATCTGATCGCATATGGATTTAGATTGTGTCAACGCTGCCCAGTGTAATATGTGTAATATGTCCTCTGTCTGTTCTACCAGGTTTGAGTCCTCGTCTCATGCAATCAGCATGAGTGCCTACCTGAGGGAGCAGAGGAGAGAGCTCTACAGCAAGAGTGGAGAACTGCAAGGTGAGGGAGGGAGGCAGGGAGGGAGGGAAGGAAGGGATGATTCAGGGAGAGTGAGAGTGGTGTAACAAAAGGTGTGAAGGGGTCCAAAGGGGAATTGGTAGGGTCATGCGGTAGGTCAGGGTACAGAGAGAGGGAGGCAGGGGATGATGCACACACACAGGGCCGACACACACCCATACACGTGCACACACACACACACAAACACACACACACAAACACAAACACAAACAAACACACACACAACGCAAAGGAATGGGCTAAAGAGACGAAGACCCTGGAGAGTCTCACTGTTCCACAGCTTGTTCTCTTCTGTCTCTTCTCTCCTCCTCCTCCCTCCCTCGCTTCACAACGACCTTGAGGTTTCAATCAGCAGTGCCTGACAGCACTGTTTGCCTGCTTGTTTCTCTTTTTTTCACACCTCAGTCCCCCGAGACAGTGTCTGGCTAAAATGGAGGAGAGGCGGATGGATGGAGGGAGAGAAGGAGAGAGGGAGGGAGGGAGGGAGGGAGGGAAAGAGGAAGAGAGACATTGTCTGGCAAAAATGGAGGAGAGGCGGATGGATGGATGGATGGATGGAGAGAGAGAGTGAGACAGAGAGACAGACAGACGAGGATAGTCCCTCCACAATTTTGGTTTTATGTCAATATTCTCATAATTACATTTTTTTTGCTAACTTTTGAGGTGACTCACATTGAATTTATAGCTCCTGGAATCACTTGGTTGTATGGAGCACCAGTTTAGTATTGAACAGGTGAGACATTTCAATGTCTCCTCCGCCTCGAAAGACATGATTCCATTTTGATAGGAAACATCAATCACCATTGACCCGACTTTCATACGCAAAAAAAACGGTAAAGGGAAGAAGTGAAAAGTACAGATTAACATAGAAAAATATATATAATAATATCGGAATGGGCTTCAAATAATGCCCCCCCCCCCTTTCCTTCGAGTGCCCCCCAAATGTGAAAAGGAAACATATTTGGGGAGCGGTTGAATGCCCGGCAGCGTTTTAAAAGAATAAGATGAGATTTCTCTCCTTTCATTTCAGCTGTCACAATGCTTAGCTCAGGCGGCTGACTGGCCGTGTTGAATGGAGGAGAAAAGATTGAAGGAGTAAAATGATTTAGAAAGTGAAATAAGTCGACTTGGATGGAGGGAGATGGAGGCGGAGAGACGTAGGTTAAAAGTCATTGTTTTCATCACAGCAGTGTAAAAGCCATTCAGGGATTTCTGAAGGAATAAATTAGAAATGGGAAAATATGTATTGAGATTGAGTAAATGGTTGTTCTCTCTCTCTCTCTCTCTCTCTCTCTCTCTCTCTTTTAAATTAAGCTCACAGTTAGAGCAAAGAGAAAAGCAGAGAGAGAGAGAAAGAAATGGACAGAGAACTGATGAGTTGGTCTGGCCAGAGGATTATCCAACAGTTTTTTCCTGCTACACGGAAGCTCTCTCAAAGCGTGCGTGCGTGTGCGCAAGGAAGGTGCATGGGTGAAAGTGCGTGGAAGGTGTTATAATGTGACTGTAACATATCTGTAGCATATCTATAACGTATGTCTCTGGGGTGTTGGTGTGAAGGCCCTCCCCCAGCGAGGGAGGCTTAATTACAACCCCTCTCCACTGAAGCACCCCCGTACACTTCAATTAGCGCACTGCTTCATCTAAAGGCTTCATTAAAGCTCCATATGCACCCACATCTGGATGTGTGTGTATGGGGTTGTGTGCGTGTGTGACTGTGTGTGTGACTGTGTGTGTGTGTGTGTGTGTGTGTGTGTGTGTGCGTGTGTGCGCGTGTGTGCGTGTGTGTCGGTGTGTGACTGTGTGTGTGTGTGTGTGTGTGTGTGTGTGTGTGTGTTACGCGCCTCGGCCTAGGGGATGGGTGATGCAAGTAAACATAGGACACACGCAGACAGTTGCAGTGGAGTGAGAACAGAGGAAAACAATGACAAGGGGAAGAGTGTAATGAGGATTTATTGTACCAAGACGAAGGAGAGAAGAGGGGGGGGGGGATTATGCCCAAAGAAAGAACCAAACATAAGGTAGTCCCTAAACTACGACTTACCGATACCTAAGAATGCCGCTAGACATGGTCGAGTGCCAACACTCTAAGCGAACCAAAAACACAACAGTCGGTACCTGCCCCCAACTAACGAGTGTATATAGACAGGAGGAACCTAGGTGTATAAATGTATACCCATGGGCTACCTGCTCTCACCTATACCACTCCTGTAACCAGAATGACAATACGATGGGTGAATTATGAAGGAATAAGATCTGACCAGAGAATTGTCACAATGAATTTACACACACACACACACACACACACACTTTGAACAGACAGACAAAAACAAAAGGATCTTGTGAGGGGAGGAAGTGCAGGGTTTAAATACTTCAACGCCGTCCTCTGATTGCCTCTGGAGGTGATGAGGAATGAGGTGCAGCTGAGCCAAATTGATTGGCAGAATGCCTGAGGAGGATGGAGGTAGGTAGAGGTAGAGGGACGGAAACACAACAGAGCACAAGACACAACCAGAACAGTCGTAGCAGTGTGCAATGACAGTATCATCCCTCCCCAGCTCTTTGAAATAAGAGTCTGTCCCTAGAATCATACAGCCACTCCCAGCCCCATGAATAAATGATGAAAGTAGGGAAACGCTCTCGAGGTATGGATATGTTATCATGGCTCGGAACGCGGCGATTGGAATTGCTACACTTTAATATTCCCCTGCTTTTTTATTGCCTCTATTTCTATAAAGGCATAAAGCGGTGGTTGGGGGAGCGGGGTGGTCATTGCTGAGGTGAAGTGTGAATATTTCTCAATAACTACAGGGTTTTATACCTCGGCTGAATCTGTAATGTGTTTATGTGTTGCGCTTTTTGTCACCCGTACGACGCGACGGAGCGATATTACCTTGCCCCGGGGCACCCGTGTCTGAATGACAACCTGAACACCATCAGTACAACAAAGGCCCGTCTATCAGACTCCACGCCTGCCCCTGTCTGACCTCCACCCCTCCCTCTAGAAATAGTCAAAATAAACCTGCAACTCTATTCCACACAACTCTATCCGTCCTCCTGCACCCTTTTGATATTCAAAATACACTTGGGCTCTCCGTCCGCAAACAAAAGCAGCCTCTCTCTCCTCGCCTCTGTATGGAATCTAGGTACAAATAGAGTTTGCTTTTCTTTCTTAGCCTCCCCCCCTTTTATACCCAAGGCTGAGTAAGGAAGAAAGGAAAAAAGGCGGTCTTGTATTAGTGGACTTGTTTATGCATAATCGCCTGGTTCCCGCTAGAGAGGAGGGGGAGAGGAGGGGGAGAGGAGGGTGGTGGGGAGTCCTGCAGAGTGACTGACTGCTCCCCGGCTCCAGAGGAGACTCCGAACGGTGTTTTCTGTCAAACTGATTTGTGCGGCACAATGGGGGGAGTTAGGGGGAGAGAGAGGTGCAAATGGAAAAATGTTTTAGTGGGGGGGACAGGGGATGTGTGTGTGTGTGTGTGGGGGGGGGGGGGGTGGAGGGGGCACATGTGCGTATGTGTGTACATTACACGACCGTTGCAGAGATGTGTCTGTATCGATGTGCCTGTCTATCAAACCTCTATGTGAGGTCCTCTGAAGACAAACAGAATCACTATGCAGTGTAGCCTCAACGGAGCCTTTCCTACAATGGAAAAAATAACCCCACATCTCATCTCATCCCTACAGGGAACCATCACCTTGAAGCTCAGCTTCACCCCATTGTGTTCTCACATCATACAGTCTAGGTATTGTGTAATATCACTCCTCATCATCTTCAATCATTCTCTCCTTCGCTGCCCCGTCTTCAAGGGTAACGACGCCATCGCCTCGAAGAGCCGATCAATACTTGACTTCCGCCGACCTCACAATTATGATTTATCATATTCATAAATGGAACCCGAGATGGAATTGAACTCCCGAGGGAGAAAAGTCAATAATTATTAGAGAATTAAAATGGAGGAAGGTGGGAGATACACATCTCACATCACAGCTTAGCCCTGGTGATTGATCTCTCTGCTTATGTCTCTCTCTCTCTCTCTCTCTCTCTCTCTGTCTGTTTAACCATCTTAGAAAGGTGTTGATTGATCGACATCAACTATGACTGCGTGTCTGTGTCTCTGTGTGTGTGTGTGTGTGTCTGTTAGTCTGTCTGTCTGTGTCTGTGCGTCTGCATGTGTGTGTGTGTGTCTGTTAGTCTGTGTGTCTGCGCGTGTGTGTGTGTGTGTCTGTTAGTCTGTGTGTCTGCGCGTGTGTGTGTGTGTCTGTTAGTCTGTCTGTCTGTGTGTCCTGTGTCTGTGTTTGTCTTCTTTATTAGAACTCTGCCCTTTTCATAACAGTGATTGGCTGTTTGGTGTCTGCACCCACACATCACTTATTGGTCTAGACCAGACAGTTGGCAATCAAGCCTGTCCCTGATTGGGCACAAAGAACCACCAATGAGAACCTGGCTCTGATGCTGAATGTGGCACAGGTATTGTGGGTAATTTAAAGCACAATCAGTGGAGGAAGAAGAATGGAGTAAAGATAAGGAGGGTACTGCCATGTAAGGCTTTGCAGAAATCGTTATGTTGGTTGAGTCGGATTGACATGATGCTCAGTACAATAGTCACTGATGAGATGGTGATACAGTTAGTAACGAAAGTGCATCTCAACATTCTAAACAAGTAGCCTGTCCTTGTCTTTGTCTGTGCTGAAATGAACACACTGGACAGACCAGAGTAGATTTTTTTGTACAGTCCTGGACTAAATCTCACTTTTAATAGAGCCTCTACAGTGTCGGTGCTTTTCAGTGTAGGATGAGGCGTAATCTGTGTCCAGGATACTGTCCCTACCATTGATGTTCACATACAACGTATTGCTTTGACCTGTCCAGATCAGTGCAGCTGGAGACTAATCAAGGGGAAGTAGCCTGAGAGAATTCTTTTGAGTCGTAAAAGCAGTGTTTAAATTACATTGACATACAAAATGTCCTTGTACAGTCAACAACAATAATATTATAAACAGCCAAACTACTCTAAACATACAACACTTCTACATGTAATTACCTCATCAGGGAAGTATTCAATTGATTATTTCATTTGCGTCTCGGTTCCTTTCCTGTGATTTCTGATGAAGTCAAGGCTTATCATATGCACAGGATATACTGTTTGTACAATGAAACGCTTGCTTTGCCAGCTTTCTCCCAGTGCAACCACGGCGGCCATGTTTACATTCATCAGGCCAATGATCTCCTCCGTAGCGTTTCCACTCAGAGAGGAAAATATGCAATTCAATTACTGCGCGGCTATGCGGCTGTCCATTTATACACTGTCTTCTCCTCACGTTCCACACTCAAATTAAATACTGCATTGTGCTGATCCCCCTGGGTGGGAGCTAGCTAGATATCCACTCTAAATGTGTTGCCCTTTTCTTACAGTGAGTATAGAAAGAGAGTGTGTGCGTGTGTGCGCATGTACGTGTGTGTGTGTGTGTGTGTGTGTGTGTGTGTCTAGTTTTCATTACTCAGCTCTATGATGGGTTGCTCCAGAGTTTTTCCCTTGACATTTTTTCATGATATTAGCGTTTTTACGAAAGGTATTTTAACTGAGGGTTTTGTATTGCGGTTATCCTTAGCGAGGCATTACCTTAAATCCTTTGGTGATTGCAAAAGAGCATGTCGGAACCATGTGACATTACGAGATTTATCGGTGCGTTGTGTTTGACGTGTCACCATGGAAACAAGCAACGTAGCCACTTTGCATGCGCAGAGGTTTGTCAGTGATATACAGTATATAATGGATATTATATCCCATAATATAAATTGTGAAATTAGCTGGACAACGAAGTGCAAGGAAGTGGGAAGATATTTGAAATTGTGTCATGAATGTTTTTATTCATGTGTATCAGCAATTATTCACGAGGACAGAGGATCTTGTCAGACTGCGCACTCCCTTTTTATTTTTTTTAAACAAGATGTTAACACCCTAGACATGACACACGCTAATGTAAAACCAATAAGGACAAGGTGCAAACATGAGTAAAACACTAATGTTCTCAGCCTTCTTGTTGTTGTCCAGCATCAAAAAATGTTCCAGTCCTTATTTTTCCACAGACTGCGGACGGAAATGGATCCTGAGTGAACCCTCTGGCTCTGATTGTATTGAGCTCACACACACGTTTCACACTTCAGCCCCTGGTACTGCATAACTAGTAAATGACATGTTTACCCTTGTGTTTCTACTCGCCTTCTGAATGGTTTAGCTCCCTCGGCAACATGACTGCATTTTCTGTAAAGATAAAACACAGGCTGCTTTGGGTGCCTGGCAGGCTATTGCAATAAAAAGCACAGCATTTTTATATAGACTCTAGAGTACAGCTTAAAGACACGCACACACACACACACACACACACACACACACACACACACACACACACACACTCTCTCTCTCCCTCTCTCTCTCTCTCTCTCTCTGTCTCACACACACACACACGCTCTCATCTAGATCCATCACCTTGATGTACATATTGTGTCACCTCTATCAAAATCCTATTGGACATTTTTTTCTCTCTTGGAAATCAAAAGTAATCCTATTGGATCCTATATAATTCATATATAATTCCCATTACATTAGTTTTGTGTCACCTTTATCAAAATCTTGTTGGGGGGACGACGACGACGTCCTCTTGGAAATCAAAAGTAATCATATTGGATCCTATAGATTTTTTATAAGTCTTGAAGGAATGTGTTACTGCAATCAGAATCCCAGAAACTGTTGTACAGTTTTTCTTTATTGAGAAGTTTTGGAACACATGGAACTTTTCATGGGTGCACCGCCCGTGTGCTCAGCCACGATGCATTCCATGATGAACGACCATTAGCACTGCAATTTGAAATAAACACCCACCCACACACTAAAAAACAAACAAAAACTCTGTTTGGTCTCGTAATGACTGCCACCTGAGATTCTCCCTTAAAAGATGACAGTTTCTGGTATTGTGCGTGTTTGTTTGATTCCATAATGACTGCCTTTGAGAAACAGTTTGATGGGAACTTAGAAATACCATGGACAGGCTAGCTAGCTCTCTGGCTATTCAATTTCAAGCTATGCGGAAGATGCAGGACTGTAATTAAACTAAATTAATACAACTTAAAAAAAAAAAAGAAAGAAAATGTACTCTCGTTGTGTTACCTTGGATAGCTGTAATCGTCTAGTTAACAGTTAACAGTGGACAGCCACGTTTTTAGGATGAATCCTTTATTATGTGTTGTAAATATATTTTAATTCCTAGAGAAAAATGTAATAGAAATCGGATTGGAATGTATAATCCTATAGGATGTAAACCTATAGGATCAAATCTATCCAATAGGTTAAAAAATCTAACAGGATTTTCTATTTTTTTTTTTTTATTGGAAATGGATTTGTTGACGAGGACACACACACACACACTTTTAAAATCCTATTCCAGAACCTCCCCCCACTAACAGTCATAATGTGTACTGTATATTACAGCGCTTCATGTTCAATTTGCTCAGCCGTGATTTCAGTGGGGTAGATGATGATGGTTAAAACAACATTAGAGGTTTGATTGTGTCTCCCCCCCCCCTCACCCTGGGCTCTCTCCAGGAGATAAAGCCATGTGGAGGGATGACTGGGATCTCATCAGTGAGAAGGTGATTGAATTAAGCCCCGGTGTTGAAATGAGATTGGGGTGTGTGATTCGCTGGGAAATGCAGCGAGGTTGTAATAACATCAGGTTCCAGTGTGGCAGACTTCTGGAGTCTGGTTGGGAGCTGATGGATGGTTCAGATCTGGTGGAGAGACTTTGGTTGGCTTTGTGGATACAGTTAGAGTATGTTGGGAAAAAGCCGTTGGACGATTGCCTAAGTTGCATTAGACTGTGGACATATTGCAGGGTACCTATGTGACGTGTACAGTATGTATAGTTAGTGTACAGTAAAAAGGCATACACTTTTTTTTTTTTTTCTTCATCCTCAAGGTCATCCATTCAGGTGTGTTGGAACTATAAACATGTGGAGATTGAACATGTGAAGGGAGAAGAAAAAAGGAGACAGTATCCTGTCTTTTATCAGATGTGTAAACATGAAGAGGAAGGTTGGTGGGGCGTGGGGAGGTGGGGGTATGGAGGGGCAGCATGCGGGGTAAGGAGGGGTGAGAGGTGTGATGGCTGACAGAGAGCAGGCACTTAATCACAGATGGGGGGGGGGGGGGGAGAGAAAGCAAAGAGAGAGAGAGAGAGAGCAGAGGGAGAGCGAGAGAGGGCCTGATGTGTATGTTTCCCCAAGCAAGACTAATTTTAATCAGCGTGGGCCCTGTCATCATCAGAGGCTGTCACTGCCGTGTTTACCTTTAATCTCCCACTGGCTGATTGGAGAAGAGGAAGGGAGGTGTGTGTGTGTGTGTGTGTGTGTGTGTGTGTGTGTGGGGGGGGTGCAACGGGACTCATCGGGTGAACAGGAGCTCGCAAAATGTCTGTCCGGCCCCCCCGTCCCCCCACCACCCCTTTTAACTGAGTAGGCCACTGAGTAAGTAGCCGTTAGATGCTCACCTTGATTGGAAGTAGCGGGAGTGTTGTTTTATTTCCCCTCTGAATGGAGAGAGATTGTGGGGAGCTCTAATGAACAATGGAATGCGCTTTCCGTTTCTCAGGTTGTAATGATAGGTTTGACAGCAGTCTATCAAACCCTGAAAAAAAAAAAAAAAAAAAAAAATGAATGAAATGAATAAATGATGATAGGTTAGCATCGCTTCCTAACTCTCCCCTATGTCTATGCATGCTAGCTAAAATGGCTGATCTGATGAGATTTAATCCCTGATGTGAACCAGTTTCTCTCCCTCTCAGCCTTAACATGGGGGCTTAAGGGGAAGGCTAAGTGAATAGGCCATTTTCTCACATGCCACCATTGATATAATGGGATAGATTGTCACCCCAAGTAACTGAAGTCCAATATCTCTCTCTGTCACTCTTTACTTAGATTGAAGACCTCACTGCTTGCCTGCTCTGTAAGGGTTGTAAAAGTCTTGCACTTAATTCCAGAAGCTGTACATTGTGACAGGGAGAGATTGAAGGGAAGTGTAGGCCCACAGCCAACAGACCAATGGAGCCAGGCAGAGGTTGCCTAAAAGCTAGGGTTGGTAACTCTGGTCCTTGAGGGCTGGAGTGTGAGTGCAGGATTTTGTTTCAGCCAAGCGCTAACACACCCCTGATTCTACTTATCAATGCCTTGATTGAAGACTATGATTGGTTCTGAAGATGAATCAGGTGTTTTACTGTTTGGCTGGAGCAAAAGCCTGCACCCACACTGAGGCTGAGGGTAAGATTGTCCATACTGGCCCCAGGCCACACACGAAAGCTAGTGTACATAATCAGTGATTGAAAACCGAACACTGACACCACCTGGCAGGAGGATAGAACCGCAGGCGTTCTGACCACTGAAAGATAATGGCAATCTGTTTCAAGTTTACCACCCCAATCCTCAAATGTCCAATTGTTAATAACAGTCCCTTATATCTCACACTGTAATTAATAGGCACCATGGCACCTGAGTCTATTGTCCTAGTCTGCAGATGACAGCTGTGCATTCATTATAATTAAGGGCCACAGAGACACAGGGTGCTGCTATGACACTCTTAATAATTAATCCAACTCAATTTGCACCTTTATATCATATTTATTTATAACACACACACACACACACACACACACTTACCCCGCCAGTGACTCCTGTCTAAGGCGGAGAGCAGATATCGTCCCTTCAAATTCATTTTAATAATAGAAGCGTCTCATTAGAAGCCAATCAGACATGAAGACGTGGCGTTGGGGCAGGGGGCCGTGGGCGACTGGGAGGTTCATACATTATTGAACTGGTCCTGATCTTATTAGAGCTGCAGGTTTCCTCCATACACTGTGTGTAGCCAGCCAACTACCTGGGTCTACCAGTCCTCAATGTTGTGTCACACACACGCACACGCACATGCACACGCACACACACACACACAGGCACACACGCATGGATGGACTTAATGTGTGTCTGTGTTTTTGTTTGTGCATGCAGAGAGACAGAGTCTGCCTATCATACACCAGCCTGGCTATGATTTAGTGTGTGTGTTTCATGATTGGGCTGTGGTGCCAATCACCTGGCCTGCCCACCAGCCCTTGTCAGGACCCAGAGTGAGTGATCAGAGGTGTCTTTGATCTGCCTGCCTTGACCTTTCAGATCAGACAAACACACACACACACACACACACAGAGGCAGAAACCCTGTTATAACCCTCATCACACTCGTGAGTTCAATACACACACACACACACACCTGAAGGCATACGCACACTTTGTAAATGGGGGATAATGAGTGTTTGGAAGGCTTTCTGTGGATTGTGTGTAGTCCAACACATACACGTTCACACACACTCGTACACACAGACTTTGTAAATGATGGATTATCAATGTTTGGACTACTCTGTCTGTCTGCTTCAGTCCTTTGTACATACAACCACATATACACATTCACGCTCTGCTACACACACCAACACACACACAACGCTTGTAAATGAGAGATTATGACTGATCCTGCACTGGTCTGTCTGTATTCTGAACACACACACACACACACACACACATACACACACACATACACACACACACACACACACACACACACTCTCTGGTCCTCAGAGATGTCAGTATGTGTTAGAGAAGGCATGGCACGTCTTCCCTCTCCCCCCTAGATCCGGGCACGGACGGAATACATCACAGGATCAAACCATTCCTAATCAAACCCAGGAAAGTGTGGCTAATGCAATTTCACTAAGTCACTGGCTGGCTTGATTACATGTGGGCTGGGGCGTGTGGGGAGGGTGCCGTGGGGGCGCTGGAATGGAGGGTGTCAAGGCAGCGTGTGTGTCTATATACTTGGAGGTGTGTGTGAGGTGTGTGTGTGTGAAGGGCACCATGCGGCTGTAGAGTGCAGAGGGTAGGGAGGGAGTGAGAGAGAGAGAAAAAGAGAGAGTGTGTTTGTGTTTGAGAGCGCATATGTATATGTGTGCTTATGTTAGTGTGTGTGTGTGTGTGTGTGTGTGTGTGTGTTGGACGCAGTAGCCATGGAAGTGTAAGCGAGGTGTAAGGTGGTGGGACAGGGATTTGTGGAGGATTTGCCTATATAATGTGCTGCTACTTCATTTCCACCGTCATCTGCTCTCCCACTGGGCGTGGACACACCCTTCTGCCTAATCCTGGATCAGCCACAACCACAGGGGACACACCAGGCACTGGGTCACACTCCTGTAACACACACACACACACACACACACACACACACACACACACACACACACACACACACACACACACACTGCGTTGTTGTTTTTTTGAGTTGACAGGAGCCAGGCACCCCTGACCTGTTACCACACCCATCCTGTCGCGTCCAGACAACTCTGAAAAGAAACTCCATGAATATTAACGCTCCCAATTAAACATTCATGAGGCGCCATGCCCAGTTGGCAGCCGCTTCCAGGCTCTGAGGACCAATGGGGTCTCTCCGTTCCTCTTTTGTCTGACACTGATGGAGATGTTCAGAGCATGAAATTAAATTGGTCACCGTGATCGGAAATAAACACATATTGCTGCACATTTGGCAGGGGGGCAATGGTTACGCTAACTCTGCCATGAAGTCACAGTCTGTTGCATGTTATGCAGAGAACTATGTATGTGTGGTTTAATTGGTGTTGTGTGTCTCTTAGTGAGGTGGAAGTTTACTTATCTCTCCCTCTCCCTCTCTCTCTCACTCTCTCTCTTCCTCCCTTTCTCCGGCTCTTCTTCCTCTCTGCCTGAACAGAGAGTGCGTGGTAGCAGCTTAGTTTTTTTGAGTCGTTTATTGAGTCTTAATTGAATTGGCAGCAAAGAGTGGATGAAGGGATGAAGAGAGAAAGAGACGGAGAGAGAGGGAGAACAAGAGACTTGGAACCGAGGCTCTATTTCCACTCAGCAACGAGAACCCCGTTTCCCACACAAATGAATTTCATGGGAACAGCGGAGAGAATGTTGTCTAAAAGCTTTCAGATGGAACAAAAGCTCCTCTGGTCTCTGTAATGACAACAGGGGAGGCGGTACGCCAGTGTGGTCTCCATGCTTTCCAATGGAGCGTGTTCCATTAGAAGGTAGCATGGGAGGTAGGCACAGGGTACAATGCTGTGATATCCATTTGAATGCAGGGCTCTGCAGGTATGGCAGACTGCCTTTCACAGCATCACTGAGTGTGTGGGTTGTGTGGGTGGGTGTGTGTGTGTGTGTGGGGGGGGGGGGGCCTTACAGAAGATTGAAATGAGACTAATGAAATCATTCTTGAACATGCATTATTTAACACACACACACACACACGCACACACACACAAACACACACACACATTATGTGGTGTAGGAACACACGCACCCCCAGACCCAAGCCTCACAAGGCAAGGCCTACAGTGTGTCACATCTCAGTTGAAAACAATAAAACCTGTCACTGTCTCCCAAAGCAGAGTGCTTCATTTAAACCTAGTGAAGAGGGTAAACTGTAGTATCCACCGATGGCCTCCTGAAAGGTATAGCCACTAGCCTCTTCCGTGCCAGGGACCGCGCTGCGAAGGCTAACACAGTCCTCTCCAGTGGTTAAGAGTGCTGTGAGATCAGAATGAATAACATCATTGTCGCTGCACGGCGGAGAAATGCCACTGCGGCGCCAATCCATTATTTATATTCATCGACCCGCGGTCTCCTGTTCATCGAGCCTCCTTAATATTGACTGTGTGTGTGTGTGTGTGTGTGTGTGTGTGTGTGTGTGTGTGTTCCTCCTTGTCAGTTATATTGATTACTTCAGGATGACTGGAGATAATGAGGAACAGTGTACTTGATGCTCCCTCCCTCTCTCCCTCCCTCCCTCCCTCCCTCCCTCCCTCCCTCCCTCCCTCCTGCTCCCTGGCCTGACTGAGTTACATGGCAATGATTTTCTGATTAACCCTGTTAGCCCAGGGGTTCACCCATGCACGGGTGCAGGGGCATGGGTGAGGGAGCGTGTGGGAGCCCATTGAGTCTCTGTACCCGGCTCTGCTAATCGGATGATGTCTTTATCAAGGGATGAATGATAGGCTAGTAGAAGACAAATGATACCCGATTCCTACCCCTTGAATACCCTGCCCTAGTAGGAGTATTGAGCCATCTGTTTATCCTCATTTTGTCTGTTTATATCAGGACAATTTAGTTGATTCCTACAGTATGGCCCTGGAAACACCTGTTGTTTCCCTCACGTCTTTCTAATCAAAGTGGTCCTGCTTGTGAGTTCGATTCCTGCATATATACAACAATGTATTCGAACCTGGGACACCATGTGATGGAACCATTTGACCAATGAAACACTTTGATTGATCAGTTAACTAACAGGTAGAAATGAAAGCTGTGAAGACTGGTTATGGAATAGCTGGTTCATATCACTCTCTGTCTCTCTCTCTCTTTCTTCCCCCTGTTCCTCCTAGGTGGAGCAGATGATAACCTGATCGAGGGAGGAGAGATGAAGTTTGTGTGTAAACCAGGGGCCAGGAACATCACTGTTATCTTCCAGCCCCTCCTCAGGTACCACACACACACAGACAGATGCACACATTGATGCACACACACACACACACACACACACACGCTCACACACAATACGTATAGCCTTGGACATGACTCAATTCCAGTCCAATATCTACCAATTAGATTACACATCCACTTAGTAGTCCACCCATTGATTCCCCCCCGTAATAGATGCATTGCCCATCCTACCCAACAATTGCCAGATAATACTGGCCTTTGGCTTTTTACTCTTTTTTTTTTTTTTTTTTACACTTTTTTGATATTTACTATGACAATACAATATTTACTACTATATTTACTGTTACCAATGTTCCATTGTTCAACGCAGCACAGTAAATACAGTTGAATTGCCTGGAGTGACAGTTTTTCCCCCTGTGCTTTATGTAACACATTGGGTCCCTAAAGAGTTGTAAATGTAATTGTATACCGACCTACTATAATTAGATTGACCTTCCATGCAGTGATACGTCACCAAAGCTTCCATTCAAAATGTAATATTGACCCTTATTTAGTAGATGCATTTAGGTCTACTGGGCACGGTGTGTCTATATGACTGAATTAGATTTGGTATACTAATGGTAGTTAATATGGTACAGTATGGACAGTTTGTCTTTTCAGTTGAACAAATCAACATGAGCTCATGATTAGCCTGTTCTCTTTTACAATGGTCTTGTCTCTTGCAATAACCTCCATCTATTGATTGTGTGCTGGGCAGTAAGTGGAAGTAGTGGATCCAGCCTAATTAGGAGTAGTGCCCCTTTTAGCTGGAAGTATAATGGGACCGTCCCTCCATCCATCAATGACAGTTCTCTTTTTCATCAGCTGCCAGTTTTTGTTGGTTTTCTGCCGCCGTATTACAGACCAGAAGGGAATAAGTGAGAAGTTTATGGGTCAGTAAAGTAAACTAAAAAGTGATTGATGGGGCTGGAGTGTCAGTTGGTGTAGCGCTAACAATGCTAAGGTTGTGGGTTTGATTCCCGCTGGGACCATATATACTGAAAAATGTATGCACTCACTGCAATGTAGGTCGCTTTGGATAAAAGCGTCGGCTAAATGGCATATTTTATCCTCGATTGTGTGCGTGTGTGTGTGTGTGCGTGTGCGTGTGTGTGTGTGTGTTTGTGTATACCACATTATCATACACAGATGCTCTGGCCTCGTATAGCAATGAATTACACACACACACACACACACACACACACACACACACTAAAGCAGCGAGTACCCCCGGCCTGCCTTTTGCTTGTTGTCTGTAATGGTTCATATCAATCACACTAACGTACCTGGCGTCCTGGGCCCGGGCCTGCGCCCTCACGCCCAACGTGCCCCTCCGAGGCTGCCGGTGCCAAGGCGAGCTGTGTTGCTGGCAGATGGTTTTCTAATGGTCGCCCCATCCCGAGCCTGGCGATGATGATAGATGCCACTTTGATACCCACAGCCTTTGCTACTTATGGGTGTTTTTAATGACGACGCGACAACACAGGCTGGATAGGAAATCAATGTGAGTGTGTTGTGTTTTTTTTTTTATCGATACTGTAGTATGGGTGTAATCTGTGATTGATACCAGTTGTGGAGTGTGTCAACGACTGACTTGAGGACAGGGTGTACAGTATGTGGGATTTCCAAAGCACTATAGCTGATGTTTGCGACTGTCGTACCGCTGTAGAGGCTGTAATAGGGTGATAGCCCCTAGGGTGTACGTGATCAATACCCTCCGTCCCCCCCCCCCATTCAAGGCCCTGAAGATCAGTAGAGGAGCAAAATATATTGACTCCATACTCCCTATCTACAGTACGTTGGTCTCGTCGAGGGGGGAGAAAAGTGCTTTTCTAAGTATCAAATCTCAGCCTGGAGATCGATGCGGGAGCTTTCTAAACGGCGGTGTGTTTGTATTGTGTTGGACTGTCATTTTACAGGAGGTGTTTGCTTGGCTCCGTAGTAAACGGCTGTGTATGAGCTGCAGCACATCGATCCGGCTGAAAGTAGAGCTATGCTGTTGTTGCTGCTGCTTGGCTGCCTTGGAGGAAGTGTGTGGGTGTGGGTGGATGGGTGTGTGGGTGTGTGTGGGTGTGTGGGTGGGTGGTTTTCTTTGTTCTGTGCCAACCTGCTGGCAATTTATCTATACACACACACACACACACACACACACACGAGTGGGAGAGAGGGGAGTTGGAGCAGATAGGAGGTAATTTAGTTTGACTTGTTGGGTCTCACACTGACATTTGAGTGGTATTTAAACTCCTTGCCCTGACCAACATTGGCATTTTAAAAAGGGAGGACTCTGCACCGGCTCCCTTATCTCCTTCCCTACCATCCATGCCCACGGATGATGAGCCCGGGCGTGTGTGTGTGTGTGTGTGTGTGTGTGTGTGTGTGTGTGTGTGTGTGTGTGTGTGTGTGTGTGTGTGTGTGTGTGTGTGTGTGTGTGTGTGTGTGTGTGTGTGTGTGTGTGTGTGTGTGTGTGTGTGTGTGTGTGTGTGTGTGTGTGTGTGTGTGTGTGTGTGTGTGTGCATGCATAGTTAGTCTAATCACACCCTAGGCAGGGAACAGCTTTGCGGTCTCAGAGGGCTGATTTTGGGTGAGTTTGGGGTGTTAGATATGAGTTAATAATGTGAAGGTGAAGGATGCCCTCCTTCTCTCACTGATCCAATGAAAAACAAGAAGGGAAGAAAGTTTGTCGGCTATCGTGAACATACCAGGTCACCGCTTCTGATCGGTTCTCTCCCACCCTCTTTCTCGAATGTTTTCTTTTACCCCCTCCCCCATCAGTCACCCCCCCCCCCCCCCCCCCATCAGCCCAGCGCAATAAAATTGGAGGTACGACAGTATCACAAGCTTGATTTCTGTTTGTCCCCAGTATGAGTCGTTCACACCTTTTTCATTTCCGTTCCGCCTCTCTTTCCCCTTTCGCTCTGAAACACACAGCATCAATTTCCACCGTCATCACAAAACCGAGGGCAAAAAAGCAGTTCTTCTGATCCACTGTGTCAACCACGGACAGGAACACACCACTCACACTCTAACATGAGTCATCGATATTACAGTACCTCCCAACTGTCTAAAATGTAAGTCTGGAAAGTTTGGAAGTGGATATGAATGGGGGGGGTATGGCGTTTGAAAACACAGTACTCTCTGTTCTGTCTGCCATTCCTTTTGGTTGACACAATTCTAGCCATTGGGTAATTAGCTGGGTCTGAAATGTATTTTTGGGTTCTGACAGGGTAACTTACTGTGACATGACAGTGTAGTTCACCCTTGTCTTTTCTATGACCTCGCTGTGTCATGTGTTGTGCTGGTCACTGCAGGAGATTCTCACTGCAGGCCTGCAGGCGGGCCCGATGCTCATCTACCCATGAGACTGAGTCAGGAAGGTAGATGAACTGGATGGAAGTAGCCCACCGCCAGAGCTATGAGTCACTCACTCACTCACTTAGTTGGTGGGTTGCACATTTTGTCATTCTGCTGTTGGGCCAGAAGTGCGTCCCTCTAGATACAAACAGGTCAACATTCGCACACACACACACACACACACACACACACGTGTGGGAACGAGTTGCAGATGCACGCCTTAACACGTGACAGGTGTGACAAAACCTTTAACCTTGCCAAATCCACACTTATGGGATAGGACCGATAATAAACACACACACACACACACATACAAACACACAATGAGAACATACAGAGGGAGTTCTATGACCGGTCAGATCAGTAGCCTCCCTGCTGATAGGCCTGGAAGTGATGCCCCAATCTACTTTCTCTCATGACCTGCCGTGTTTCACACAGGCAATAAGACATTTCCGAAAAAAGTACATCCAATTGTATTCCGCTGAGTCATGTAATGTATTCTCTTCCGAGCACTTAAGAAGAAGCCATTTTGTGTTCTTTGTTAACATCCTACAAGACTACATAATGGTTGAAGGACACTATTGTGCTGTATGGTATTTATTGTGAAATAAGGACACCAATTTGGGGCTGTGAAAAGAGTTGAAGAATGAACTGCGAACAACAGGCGTTTTAGTAATCAATAATCTCACGGTTGGGTAAGGCTTGGGTGTGAGGGTAGACATTTGTTATGCTTCGATTTGGGCTTTTGTGTCGGGACAACGTGATGAGCTGTAAGTCGTGTTCTTGCGGTGGCGTGTTCCTGTGTAGGGCCTTATACTGTTATACTGTAGGTTGGCAGTTACAATACGAAGGGTTGGCAAGGAAATTTGTCTCCAAGTAATTTAATTAACACTATCTGCAAATAATTGTTGAGTTTGGGTCTTAGAACAAGAATGTTAAATTGAGAATTAATCAAATGAGGCTTTAATAATACTGTAAACTTATGCAATTATTACAAGGCAAATACATCATAGAGAAATATGACATTCTACCCTCATGTTAAGTGATAGACAGAGGGACAGATGAAGACAAACCTGTTTACTGTACTCACAGATTCACAGCGAGGACCACAGACGAGACAAAGAGACTGAATCTGTTCCACAACAACCGCTTTATACCAGACTTCCAACCGCAGTATTCAAATCAAGAGCTGTCTGTAAGGAGAACCAGTCAGACATCGTCCTATCAACCCTAGTCACATGACACCTCAGCATCAACACGTTCCAAGGGCTTGTAAACAGGAGAGATCAGTCATTTGGCCCATCGGGGGAAGGGATGTCAAGAAGGGGGGAGGCGTTGATGTGTGTGTGTGCATGCTCTACATACCCATTGTATTACTCACTGTATTGCGGATTCTCCACAGAAAAGGTCATAGAGGAGTGGAAAGGAGGAGAAGAGAAAGGGAGAGACTGTTTGTTTAGGCTGTTAGATTGGTGTTGGCGGCGCACGGCTTTGGCGTGGTATGAATCTGAGAGGTGAATCTACCTGTCGCCTGCTCCGCCGTGGCCACTTCCTCTTCCTTTATCTCCCCGATGCCCTCCGCGCGGGCCGAGACGCACCGAGCATCAGTAAATAATACCCGGAGTTAGATCACCGCAGCGCCACAGAGAAGTGCAACTTCAGCCACTTTCAGTGTGGCTTTGGAGGAACTTTTAGCTGTCCTGATGACACACAGACACACACACACACACACACACACACACAGACATTAGATATCTCAGTGACAGGGTCTTTACTGTCTTTTATATAAAGATGGATCAACTCTTTCATTGTGTTTATCCATCCCATAATCGGGACATATGCCATTCCCAAGGCAACCAACAAGCCCGTCAGATGCTTGCAAAGCTTTGACAATCGTCACTATTGGCTTTGAGGAAGTGTTTTGTTGGAATGTAGTCTTGTTTGGCTTAGTAGTCTACTTCCTATTAAGTGTGCTTGAAAGGTCCCTATGGTTCTGGCCTGGTTGGGGAGACATGGAGGACGATGACTGAGCTGTTGCTTGAACAGAAAATGGTGTGTGTGCCATTGTGCCAGATCTCTCTCTCTCTCTCTCTCTCACACACACACACACACACACACACGCACACTCACACACACACAAACACACACACACACACAGCCCTTTGAAGCTTGGCCAGGAGACAGGGTCAGGAATCCACAGATGTTCACAGTGACTGTCTCTCCCCACGGTTACCCCCCAGAATGGATGATTGTTTCTCATTGGTGTGTTTGAATGGGATTAGATTGAAGGATTAAAGCTGTGTGCGTGTGTTTATGAACGCTTGTGTTGGTGCGTGTGATCTGCTGTGTATGTCATCTGCGGATTCAGTGACTCTTTTTGAAGTATGGAAAAAATCGTGAGATCATTGAATTAGGTCTAATATCATCCAACTCCAATCTGTTGCTAGATAGAATGTGCTCAATGCTCACTGAAGGAAAGTGGGAACCGGCTTTTGTCAAGAAGATAGCTTAGTCCAAACTCTAGGCCGGAGTAGAGAGAGATTATGGAGAAAGAGAATGTTGTAAGCCTTCCCTCTCCTCTCCTCCTTATTTTCCCGACCCATTGTCAGAGGTCTCTCTCTCTCTCTCTCGCTCGCTCGCTCGCTGCTGGCTATCTGCAGACTGAGGCTGTAGCCCCACAAACCTCACATCATCCATCATCAACACTCACACACACACACACACACACACACGCACAGCCACAATCAGATGAATTCCCATTTCACCTGCTGTCCTATGAGATGTGCTACTCTCAGCCGCTATGGTCACTTTTGACAAATCAAGAGTGGCGCCTTGATGCATTGGGGATGGAGTCCTAGAACCAATACCACAGACAGTGTAATCAGCCTCTAGCTGTCAGATGGGCCTCGTCTGCCCCCTCACAGCAACACTCATCATCATTTTCCTCTGACCTTTGACCTTTGTACGCCACGGCATATCCCTCCTTGTGACAGCGACCATGCTACTGTACCCCAGTCAGCAGGCTGCCACACCCATTAATAACACAGACCGGGAGAGAGGGCGAGGGAGGGAGGGAGGGAGGAAGGGGGAGGGGGAGGGGAAGGGGGGAGCGGTAGAGGTAGATGAGAGAGATACAGCAGCGAGGGAGAGAGACCGCATGAAGACAAGAAGAGGAGAAAAAAAGAGTGTCCGGGAGAGAGAGAGAGAGAGAGCTAGATAAAGAGGTGGAGAGTGAAAGTGGGAGAAATAGAGATGGAGAGAGACAAAGGGAGTAAATCCGCTTCAGAATGACCATCCTCACTTCACTATAATGACCACTGGGCCCTCCCCTCCCCTCCCCTCCCCTCTCTTCCTCCCCTCATTTCATCTCACCACTGTCGACTGGATCAGTACAGAAGCTGCATGCCTGGCCCACTATCTGACCACAGACACTCACTGGAATACAGCCCTATACATTATGCAGGCCCTGTATAGATGAGCACTGGTGATATCTATGGCAGCTGCACAGGGTGGATATCTGTGTGCTGCCTGTAATATGTATGTGTATGTCTCGATGGTAGTGACCTCAGCCCTCCCCAGTCCTCCAGCGCTATCTCAAGGTGAAGATGGAGTTTTAAGGAGAGGAGAGGCGACTCGGGTCGTTTTTTTTGCTCTCGCTCTGTCTTTGTCTCTCTCTCTCTCTCACTCGCGCGCTCTCTCTCTCTCTCTGTTTCTCTCCCGCACCTGACTAGGTGTGATTCATATGCTATACGACTTTCTCTCGGGATAAGGGGATGTGTGAGTGGACAGGGCACGGTCACACACACACACACACACACACACACACACACACACACACACACACACACACCTCTCAGCATGACGTGTGACACGAGACAGCAGCTCAGATAGACTTCTGAGAGAGTGTGAAAATGACAGAGAGAGAGAGGGGGAGAGATCTTAGCTGTGAGGATTATTAGGAGGAGGAGTGTTAATAAATAATATACGCAGGCAGCAACCTGGACGGCTCGGGGGGCCTTTTGAACAGGAAAGGACGAGACAGAAGGACCCAGGTTAGCCCCCTTGGGTATATCATGGGTCACGGGTCATTTTTATGGAGGTAAAATCCAATGCTGTGAAATAGCTTCCCTCCTTTCTTTCCTCTGTGTTATTTCCTCACACTCAGACTCAGAGGAAAGGTGAGGCAGACGTTGTCTAAATGCAAGCCAAGATACAAGGAGAGTAGCGTAGGATGCTTGGCATTCAAATGATCATTTGGTATCCGTCCCATCTCTACCTGTAGGCCTTTGCAGGGGTTCTGCTACAAAGAAATCTTAATTCTTCAATGTGACGGACAGGGTTGACATTTTTTTATTATTTTGTTATTGTTTACCGATCAGGGCTCGGGGGACCCAAAAAAAAAATCACCTGAGAGATTTTGACAACCGAACCCTACTGAGGGATTGCCCAGTTTCTCAACAAATTCTCATGAGAAAAAGTGATGTTCTATATACAGTAGACTACCGCAACATCTGCCCCGATTATATCGCGGAGAAGCTAGCGATCACACCGCGTTTCACGATCAGAATTTGCTACGTGCGTCTCGTTCGCAAAACCAAAAGGAAAGTGTGTGTCACCTCATCGTCAGTTTTTAACGGGGCAGATGAGCAAGAATTGCGCTTCAAGCCGTAACTAAACTTCACTGCAACATCAGTTAGAATGAACAGAAGGCATTATATTAGCCTGATAATGTGGACCATACTGTAGGTGATCCAGTATGGGCATTGTCAATCATCATGACAGCACCAGTAAAGTCACACAGCAAAACGGGACCAATAGGCTGTTTTCACAGATTCTTTGCTGTTTTATTGGAGTTTGTGCGTGCCCCTTTTTATCACTTTTGCGGCAATATCTTTTGTCTGTCAAAATGACAGACGGCATTTGGAATTGGAATTGTCCATCAATGCTTCTAAAAATCGGTAAATGACGGGAAATGATTGGTTAATGGAACCCCTGGGCCTATGTGTAAGTCACCATAAGGCATACTTTTTGTCTGTTTTGTCCCTCGTTTTGACATTTGCGCGTGTCTGGTCTCAAAAGTAAGCACATCCTCGGGTTCTCTCGCTCTCCTTCTCTTTCTCGCTCTCTCTCTCTCTCCCCTCTCTCTCTGTTCCACTCCTCCCTCATTCACAAACATCCTTCCATCCCTCTCCTCCTCTTCCGAGTCTCCCTTGACAGC
>NC_139674.1:9878008-9893008 GCF_951799395.1 Argentina silus
TTCCTTTTAGTGATGTTACAAACTGCTGATTTTGATTTGGTTTAAGGTTTTGGCTATGTTTCTGTGATTTTTTTCTTCAATTTTTTCTATTTTTTTTCTGAGATTTCCTAATATTTCAGCCTCATAATGGCTTTCCTGACATGTGCTCATGTTGACAGACACCAATTGCAGACTCCAAAGGTAAACGCAAAGCCTAGAATCAGTGCTACATTACTACATGTGACAGAACACATCTAATCAACCAGAAACACCTGTCAAGCCAAGTGTCATCACTTTTGGGTACCCTGAAATAGGGGGACTATGCATAAACAAGTATTGTAATTTCTGAATGGTGAAACCAATATGTACACACATGCAGTATCATCAAATGAAAGCTGAGAATCTTTACTTTAACCTCATAGTAACTGTTTGATTTAACATCCAAACTTTTGGAGTGTAGAGCCAAAAGAAGAACAAATGCATCACTGTCCCATTACTTTACGACGCAGGACACTGTATCTTTCCAAGCCCCCTCACTCACTCTATCACTCTCTTTCTCTCTCTCTCTCTCTACTCATCCTCCTCTCCCTGTCTCTCTCTTTCCCTTTTTTCTTTCCTCTCTCTCCACCATCTCCCAGCTTCCCTCCTCACTTCACACTCACTCCTTTTTTCCCTCTCTCTCCCCTTCCATTTTCCCCCCTTTCTCACCTCCTCCTCCTCCTCCTCCCTCCACCATTCTCTCTCTGCCCTCCCCATCCTCCTCTCGTTTCTCTCTGTACTTCAGTGATTAAAGCCCAGTCATGTCGCAGTAGTGGCGTCCCTGTACTGTGTGCAGACAGTGGAAAACCCAAGCTGGCAGGCCCCTGATTAAGACTGCAGAGAGACCTTCCTCTCCTCTCCTGCCTGTCCTTCATTAGCCGAGCACCGGCAGCATGCCCTGGCTTGTTTTGCTATTGAAGCTAGCTACTTCCCTTCGTTCGTCTGTGGTGTGTAATTTATGCGCCGGAGGAGGCCTGGCGAGGGCAATTAAGGTGCGGCGGTAGAGACGTTAATTCCTTCGGTGGTGCCACCTGTAACTTGCCACCACTGCGTTTTTCGCTCAGCTAATGGTTTTTCAGGGGAATTAGCCACCGCTGCTCTTCACTGCGGGCTTACTTCTCACTAGTCACAGAGTCAGCAGTTTGAGCTGATGAGGGAGAGAGAGACTTGACAGCACTGCAGTCTGGCAGTAGAGGTGTCTGGCAGGGAAGAGGGCCGCGTCCCAGCACGCTTCACCATGTGGTCATGGGGTTTAGTCCCAGTCTGGAAAGATTAGAGGTTAACCTTGGTTCTTAGACCCACATTATTCAGTAACTATTGCCTGTTTAAAAGAGGCCTCTTTGTGAATGGGGTAGAATACATTACATGATGGTACTTGATGATGTCAAAGTGTGAGATACAAGTAAAGTGTTAGTTTCAAACCAGTGGATCACCACAAAAAGGACTCACTGCTGAATCTGTGCTGCACCATGTGATAGGATACTGGCTGGAAATTGAAAGCTTTTCTTAGAGTCCAGAATTCTGAGGCTGCGGTGTGTCCTGAAGAAAACGGACTAGTGGAAGCCCAGTGCATTCACCGAGCTCTCCACCCTTCCCATCCGAAACTCTGTTCTCGGCTAAATTCATTACCCCCCCCCCCCCCCCAAAAGACTTTCCTACACAATATCCTAACGGAATTTCAGTCCAAACGGAATAGAATCGGAGAGACAGAGAGAGAGAGAGAGAGAGAGAAAGAAAAAAAAAAGAGAGAGAAAATCCATTATGTTTGATGTTAGTGTCTCACCCTTGCAGCGACACTAGCAAAACTCGCAAAATGACATTAGCCGTCTTGTAATGCGATTTCTCTGATGTGTGAATATGAGATTTCTAATGGATTTGAGCACATTAGAGCAGTCTTTATCTCCAGTATTTATTCCCCTCTGGTTCCAAATGCAATTTGCTAAGTACAACGTATCATTCTCTCGCACCCCGGCTTCTAGCTGGAAGGGTGTGGGGGAGGGAATTCTTTTTTTGGGGGGGTGGGGGCGGGGGAGGAGAGGAATGGCGGGGGACGAGACAAAGATACAATAACTGATATTCTTGGCACAGCACATTTGACAAATTTATGTCACATTACAAGAGAGTTTCTTCTTGGTGTTTCTTGGCAGACAGAAGAGGTGTGTCTAAGTGTGTGTTCTGGTGTGAATGCATGTTGTCATGTCAAGGCTCTTATTTAGCCCAATGAGAGTGAACATGGGACTTATTGAATGAAGCTTTTTCATGTAGAGATGGATAACTCGCGTTCCCTCTAATGTACCATTGTCATTACCATTATGACCCTGTCGCTACCACGGCGACAAAGAATGACCCCACACAAGGCTGAACGAAGCCAACTGTGGAATGGCAGGACGTTTTCACTCATGAAATAGAGTGGTGTTTCCTCATCAAGGAGGCCATGTTCCAGCAGTGTGATGGGAGTGTCAGAACGACGGTGCCGTTCCCTGTTGGGTGTCTGGGGTATCGGGTCCCCATGTTACTGTACGGGGCTTTGGATACCTCTTTCCTGATCAGTGATGCTCTCTCTCTCTCTCTCTCTCCCTCTCTCTCTCCCCCCCTCTCTCTTTCTCTCCCTCTCTCTCTCACACACACACACACTCTCCCCCCCCCCTTCTTCTCTCTCTCTCTCCCCCCCCCCCCCCCCCCCTCTCTCTCTCACACACACACACACACACACTCTCTCTCTCTCCCCCCATCTCTTCTATTCTATGGAACTGTAAACACATGTAATATTTGCGGTGGTATTCATCAAGTGTCAGTATTTAGCTCAGTCTGATTACGGGCATCACATTCCTGATTAGAGTGTGTGTTTACGCATTCCCAGCAACATTCCCGCAAATTGTCCCAAATCAGCCAGCGAGGCGCACTCCGTGCTCTCCGCTGTCTTAATGAGCCAGATTACGAGGAAGCCGTTTAACCCTCGCACGAACACACACACACACACACACACACACACACACACTCACACACATGCTTCATGATGGAGGAGAGAAAGAAAGCACATTATGTAAATGTCAGGTGTCAAGTGCAAATTAAATTGGAACTATGAGAAAGTATTGAATATCACACACGCTCCCTTGGCAACAGCCCGTAAATGCACGTTTGGGCTTTAATGAGAAAGTAGCTCTGGGAAGTGTCTGTGCCACTGGAGGGTGGAATGCCATCTTTGTGTGGCACTTTGCTGAGGTGGGCTGGGTCCTTTGGGTGTCATTGGAATGAATGGTGATCTGACGCATTGGATAACTAAGGCTTTTATTCAATCCAATCCTACATCCAGATGTTTCCATTGCAAGTCAAAACCACTTGAGTCCGTAAATGCCATTTTAGGTGAGGTCAAATTAACTGTGTGGAGCAAAATTACACTCGCTTGAGTAGTCAAATGTGTTCTCAAACCTGTTCTCAAATCTATTGTCATATCTTCTCATAGTAATATAACAATGCATTTTGTCTTGTTGTGAATACCTGGACACAGGCTTTGATTGAATAGAGGCCATAGACACACATGTCAAAACACACCAATACCACCAATATTGTCACAGACAAGAGCAAGGCAGCCCAAGCAGCATTGCTGTATTCTGGTGCTATACTTGCCTGGAGGTTGCTGCAGTGTTGTCCCAACGTTTGTCCAAGGCTCTCCCTCTCCCTCTCCCTCTCCTTCCAGGGTTACTCTGACTCTGTCCACCTGCCCGTCACTCCGGCAGACGGTAATCTCAACAGAAAGACCTGTCTGCTTTCCCCTCTCACCACTCTGAACGCCCCACTGCCCCTCGTCCACTCCTTTACCCCCTCATCCTCCCCTTAGATGAGGACGTCCCCCTCTCCTCCGTTCCCCTCTCCTTTATTCCCTCCATCGCCCTTTGTTCACTCAGAAATCAGAGTGCCTCATGACAGGCACGTCCATCCCGCTGACCCCAACTAGCCCCTCTAAATGGATGCACTGAGTACACACACATTACACACACGTGCACGCGCACACACACACACACACAGCACAACGTATACACATTCTGTCACTTCTCAGAGCAGAACACAAGGAAAAGGTGGAAGCTGGCTCAAGGTTGACTGTTCCCCTGAGGGCCCCTTCAGGTGGACACACACCACAGCCCTGTACGGGATATACGGGATATGAAAGGATCAATGAATAATTTAACCCCTAACATCATATTCTCAGACAGTAATGCATACAGTAGCCTCTATTCTGCAGAGCTAGTATTGTGTGTGCATGTGTGCCTACGTGTGTGTGTGTGTGTGTGTGTGTGTGTGTGTGTGTGTGTGTGTGTGTGTGTGTGTGTCTGAAAGGTGGCCATTCCACCTCTAATATGGGTAATATTATGTGCTATATGACACCTGCGGCTGGAATTGCATCTCGGCACCGTCCAATATGAGGCATGGCATTCCTCCCCCGGGCACACTGCACGCGGCCAGTGATTGAGGCATTTCTGCAAGGCGTCACTATGGAGGGGACGGATGGGGGGGAGGGCTATAAGAGGAGTGACATAATAGGTTGCTTTTCATACCCCTGAAGAGTTTAACACATTTTCAATCATCCTCCATTGCTCTACCCCTCCCTCCCTCCCTCCCTCCCTCCCTCCTCACCATTCCTTCAACTCTTTCCTAGTCAACATGTCTCAGTCAGGGGGGCTCTATCATAGCCCCCCCCTCTTTCTTTCACACACACACACACACACACACACACACACACACACACACACGCAGGCACGCACGTACGCTTTTTCTTTATGGCAGTTTTGTTTTTAGATTCAATCAGGTTGCAATGGACCTCAAACCATTTCAATTTACCACCTGGGCCGGAAGATGCAGGCACCCGCAGTGAAATAAAGACCTAGATAGATAGATAGATAGATAGATAGATAGATAGATAGAGAGAGAGAGAGCGACAGCAAAAAAGACAGACAGACAGACAGACAGAGAGGGAGACAGACAGACAGAGAGAGAGAAAGAGATAGAGAGCTTGCATGAAAATGTGAATGGCCACTGGTGAGAAGGGAGGAATACTGGTGTCTATAGCCCTGTTCATATTACAAAATGTCTGCTTAAAAGAAAGAAAGGAAGTGAGGAAGTAAATGGCAAACAATGGAATGGGATGATGTGTAAGTGATCTGATTTGTACTGTTCTCTCTCTCTCTATTTATGCACAATTACATTGCACTTCGGTTTGGTCTTAAAAGCATCCCCCACAAGAAGTGCCAAATGACTCTCGCTTCTCAACCTTTTTGGCTGAGATCGAGTGTCGTATTTGTTACAATAAGTGTCCCTCTCACTGGTCTCTGTCAGCAAGAGTCAGGACTGTCAACGCAGGCTTCATTGCCAAGACATCATTTGTCATTTCAGCATCCTCCCTCTTTCCCAGTTTCATTCCAGGTCTAGATTTTGGGCGTTGTAGGGGGGGGGGGGACATGATGCCCCCCTGTGTGTTTGATATCGATCCATAGGCTTAGTTCATCGATATCTCCAGCCTCCATCGTTTTGGCTCCCACGGTCTAGCATGTTGCCCCCTTCACTGCTTGGAGAGGTAGAGGTTCTAGAATCCTTTCTTCTTTGCTGAGACAGAGAGACTTCTCTTGAGATATAATCTGTCTTTGTCTCTCTCATTACGAGATACATGAATGGAAAAGGTAGAACATTAAATGTAAAATCTACACCTGCGCTTCACAAGGAAGGTCACCTTGAAATTCAATAATCTCTTCTTGAGGTGAGCACCTCTTGCCAAAAAAAGAAGGGAGAGAGAAACGTCTCACGTCCTTTTGCTAAGCGAGATAAGCTTTAGGGGAGAAAGGATAGATATTCTGTACATTATGTATGTGCCCTTGTATTATAAAGTGGCCATGGTGCTGCTCTTTGCCTAGGCCTTGTCGATGGTGATAGCTAAGTCATTTTCTTCTTGCCTCCCTGCTCCCTTAAACAGCACCTGCGGCAAACCGCTTTTTTATTTCTATCAATAAATCCCACAGTTTTCAGAAAAAAAGCTCTGCACTTTTATGTAAGGGCATTGAGGAGCTTAGAGGCGCATAACAAGGAGCTGCACCTGCCCTCCATGGCATATTTAGACCCAGCCACTACAGACAAGGCAGGGCTGAATTGGATGGTTGTTTATACAGGCACATTCGGTACCTGTAAGTGAGCAATTGCCATCTCTTGTTAAGAGGGACAGAGGAAATGGCCTCTACTCCATTCAACCGTTTTCAGACTGAAGGGTTTGATGAGGCCCCTGTTCAAAGGGGAGGCTTGAATTGCGTCCAACACGGTTGGCAATGTCAATCACCAACCATCTCCTCTATAGCCCTCTACCCTTTTAATTTGGTTTAACTACAGCATAGTGCCATCACCTGCCCGGCATCATAGACCACCAATAAAGTCCTTACAATATGCACAAACCAGACTCCCATTATTCGGCCCAATTTGGGAGGTGTTCTGTCTTATATCACCCGGCCCGTAATGGCTCAATCTCCTGTTCTCTGCAGCGCTGCCCCCTCTGCTCCCCCTATTCACGGGACAATAAAGGCCTCTTGTCAAAATTGAAAACAACTGGGTCTGGGGAAACAAATGCATTTTGCTTTTGTGTGTGTGTGTGTGTGTGTGTGTGTGTGCATGATTGTCCGTGTCTGCGTGCACGATCTTGCCCCAGCACGTGTAGAGGGGAATGGAATTGCCACGTTGTCGCTACGGGCTTAAATGCACCCTTATTGTATTGTACTGTAAAACAGGCCCTGTGTGGCACCATTATCCAGGTCAGGCCATTAAAAGGCTTCAGTTCAGTGAATGAACACCCAGGGCCATAAACTGCTGTGGTGTAACATGAGTGTGATTGGGACACAGGGCTTTTTCTCCACAGCAGTTTTGCAAAACAAGGAGGAGGAGAGAAGGGGAGAATAGGGGAGGGGAAGAAGGAAAGATGGACGGACGGACGGACAAGACAAGACAAGACAGAGGAGGAGAGGAGAAGAAAGAGGAGAGGAGGAGAGGAGAATACAGAGGGAGGAAGAGAGGAGAGGAGGAGAAGGAGAAGGAGAGAAGAGGGCCAAAGAGCCTGAGTGGGGTTGTTGTGGGGGGGTGATTTGTCATTGTGGCGCAGCGGCGTCAGCTAAACAAGACCATCTCATTTCCTGTTGGCTGCAGGAAGCCCAGACTGTGGAGAGACTCGAGCCGGAGGTGATCAATCTCACCTGTTTTAATTGGTCGACTGCTCTCAGACAGGCTGAGGCTTACACAGACACACACACACACACACACACACACACACACACACACACACAGTGGATTCTCACATTCCTACACATGGGCCTAGGCCTAGTATCCTTAAAGACAAACTATAGCTTACACAAATTCATATGTATGCTGTGAACTGTATGTATGCTGAACTATGGCACTTTTTACCATGTCTAATGGTGTACAGTATTTGAAGAGTTGGAAAATAATAGAAAACTGCTCTATACTACTGCTAATTAACATCCTATTAGGAAAAAGACACTATTTCTGGACCCAGTCTAAAGTATGCTAGCTACAGCTCCTCTTCTCTCTCCACCTCCCAACCATTGTCATTAGAAAACTGTATTCCTGCCTATGCCAATATGGCATCTTCAACACACACACACACACACACACACACACACACACACACTCACACACACACACACACACCCACACACACACACCGCGTTAATGCCTTGAATCTGTGTAATTGTGTGTAGGGGGTGAGAGACGGGCACAGACAGCAGGGGGTCTGGGAGCAGCGTGGGCGTATGTGTGGGACGGCCATATGCATTTCACCAGGCCTCTCTTTGTCTATGCCGAGGCATTCTAAAAACATCACACACAGGCAGCGACGGGGCTTAGACGCTAACCTACCAAATGGAATCTTAATGCTCCCTCAAAGCTATTTCTCATGGAGGAATTGTAGTCTCTTGCTAGTGTACAGTGGGGTGTTTGTGTTGAGTGAAGCTGACACAGTGCCATCTAGTGGTCATATGGGGCATTGCCGAGGATTCAATTGGCTTATTCTACAGTAATAAAGGCTTTATAAGTATAAGCCAAGAGGAATGTTTGTGTTGACTTTGCCTCCCTATGCTTTTAGAGATCATTCTAGTATCTTAGCTGATGATGCAGTGAATCTGTGTATTTTACCACAATAAATATGAAAAAAACAATCTCCAGGGATGCAATATTGGAATTGCAGTTGAAGAACAAATTAAAAACTTGTCATTTTAGCATTCATCGTTTTATTAATTTGAAAAACTAATGTCCAATGCATCATAAAACCCATAAAATGTCTTTATGGCTTTCAGGTCACGGCAATGTGATTGCTTTGTGCTGAGGTTGCTAATGTCATAAAATCACATCAGTTAATTAAGCATTGTCAAGCCTGCAGTCACTGGATGTGTTTGTTGAAAGTATTGACACTCTCTCTTACGCACGCGCACACACACACACGCGCGCGCGCGCACACACACACACACACACATGCCCTCTCCTCTCTTTGGCGCTCTCTCAGTGTGTCCTCTCAGTGGTGTGTGACGGGTCTCGGCAGGGCGCGGCCTTCTCTCTGGGCGGAGTAATCAGGATTGGGCACGGCTGATAGGCCATCACCCAGGGGGAATTGTGGGAGATTGCAGAAGTGCTGAGTCTTTAATCTATCCTGGCAAACTTTCTCTCTCTCTCTCTCTCTCCCTCCCTCCCTCCACCATCATCACGCGTCCCCTTAGGAACAGATCTAAGGTCAGCTTATCCTCCTGAAATCCTAACCTTATCCATTAGAAAGAAAGACCTTCACCTGACCTTAGATAAGCCTCAAGGAGCAACACCATCCTATACATCCAATTACCGTGTCTTGGCCTCCTACCTCCTAAATAAGTTGACCATTTCTATTAGGAACGAATTACTGAACTGGAATTTGATTTCAAGCCAGGGCGCTGTTGGTAAAAGCGTGTTCAGAAATGATATTTCTATATCAACATACAAAGGGAGGGTTGGTCCGTCGCCACTTAAACCCAGCGCTAGGCCCCGGGCCCAGACATCTGTTTCCTTAATGACGCTTAATTGGATGCTGTCTACCGCAATCAGCGCCAGTCGCCGCTGTTAAACTAGGATTTTAGTGCGATCTGGAAGAGCAGCCGTTGGAATCGGAAGAGCTGTGTGCCCCAGAGGGAGGGAGGGTCCACGTGTGTGTGCACGCGCACATTGTGTGTGCACGTGTGTGCGTGTGCGAGAGATTGCGAATGCTGCTCTCTCTCCTCTTGAGTGCTTGTCTCCGGTGGGTTTGTGGCGCGATCAGTGTTAGCTCCAGGCCGGTGCTAAGAGTGTAGGCCTTTTGGATGCACCAACCACGGTTATTAGAGGGCTGCCATTACAGTTACTCTAGCTAGCCTAGTGGTTATGTTTTTGACTGGGGAAAGAGAGTGGTCAATTACTGGGTTACTGGATGCGCTGGATGGTGTGTCTGATTTTGGGTTAACAGGCATACACACAAACCCCATGAATGTAGTTGTACACACGCATAGTCATACACAGACAGACGTGGGGAGGAAGCACTCTGGCTCTTTGTCTGTCCCTCACACACACACACACACACACACACACACACACACACACACATGCTCTAACTCTTTTTTGTTTTCTCTATCTGTCTTCTCGCTCTATCATACACACAAACACAATCTCTCTCTCACTCTCTCTCTCTCACACACACACACCCTGTGTATCCCTGTCTTTGTATTATGATGATCAGTCTTCATTGCTGTGGCCTCTGAGGACCTCTCTCCCTGTCTCTCTCTGCCCTGGTGTCAGTCTCATTAGCCCGTTGGACAAATGAACCATTAGGCCCTGCCATGCCAAATGTCATATTTCAGTTTTTTATTTTTAATAAATTAGCAAACATTTCTAAAAACCTGTTTTGGCTTCGTCATTATGGGGTATTGTGTGTAGATTGATGAGGGAACATTTTTTTATTGAATCCATTTTAGAATAAGGCTGTAACATAACAGAATATGGAAAAATGAAGGGGTCTGAATACTTTCCGAATGCACTGTATGTGATTTCGGTGAAATAAAGGCAGAGACTAATTTATCGTTGTCTTGTTTTGATTGTGTGTGTGTGTGTGTGTGTGTGTGTGTGTGTGTGTCTGTCTGTCGAGGTCGAGGACTGCTAAGCAGATTTACTGCGTTATTAATTAGGATTTCACAGACAGGAGCGGCCCATGCTGCGCTGTCTCTGTGGTGTCTCCGTGGTGATGAGGCTCACACCCCAGCTGTGCCCCCTGTGACATTTGCTTCCCCGTGTTCTTGTGTCTTTGTCATTACTGACTAAACCCCTTTCCACAAACGCCATATTGGATTCCACAGTGGTAAAACCACCGCACAAGCTCGAGCAGATCATTACTGATCATTCCAATTCTTGTCCTTTGAATTAATTCAAATGAGGGCATTGCTGTGAGGACTATATGATGTGAAGGACAAAGTAGTCCCTCTGTGGTATTATTTATTTATATGTTCAGTAATGATTTAACCTATAGATTGGTGTAGAGTAAGGTCGGACTCGTGGGTTGCATTCTCTCCCTCCCTCCCTCTGGCCTAGTCTGTCTCTGTCTGTCTCTCTCTGTCTCTGTCTGTCTTTGTCTGTCTGTATACCCTCTCTTTGAGATTGACATAAGACAAATGTGTAGTGTAGTCATTCACACCTATAATTCCCTGTCCTTTTCCCTCCCTCCCCCAGGGGAATAGCTAGGCTCCAGGCTGGGCTCAGCTTCAAAGCACCTGTTTTGTCAGTGTCCCAGCTCCAAGACGTTCAGTTTCTACATTGAAACCAGTATGATGGTTGTGTGCAACTTAGCGATGTCAGTCGATCTTAGATTCTCTGTTATTTCTACCATCTCAAGACTTAGGAGTTGAATGGAATGTTTTGTGGAAGTGGCATAAGCCATGTTTTTAAAGTTGAGCTTATGTGTCTGTTTGAATTAATGAGAGCATATTGTGGTGCCTAGCAACAGCCTGCTTGGTTGTTTGCAATGTGTTAGGTGGGTGGTGGGAAATACGTTGGTCCTATGCTGAAGTTCTGAAGAGAAATGACTCCATATGAAATATACAATCCCACTGAATCTGTTTGACATCATTCTTTCAACCTTAACGGAGCTTCCTGGTTCCATCCAGTGAAGGAGTATGACAGCGACCTTCTCAGGTGTGCTTTGCAGGGTAGTCAGCTCAACTGACCACCAGGTCGAGTCCTCATGAAGGTTCTCAGGTCCAGATGGTCATTTACATAGACAAAGCCTTCCACTGTGTCTTCTCCTCTCCTCAACATTATTCAAATGTTATAGCTCCAACTAACAAAAATCCATCTGTGCACTGCCCACACACACACGCACACACACACACACACACACACATTCATTCTAATCTAGATCCATCACGTTGATGTGCGTATTGAGACAATGACAATAATGGCAGACCATGATGAATCTCTGAACTTTGTGTCCCGCCGATGCGTGTGTTTACGCCGCAAGTTTCTCTCACGATCAATTGTGAAAATTAAGTTGTCAGCACAAATTGCGTTTTGAGTGAATGAGTTAGGTTAGGTTACGAATAGGTGCTAAGAGTAACTTAGGATCAAAATGACCACGTTTCTGTATCAGGAGCCGCAGTAAGAATCACTGAGGGATTTCTTTGTCTCCCTCAAAACATTTTTTCTATCAGACCTTTCTTTGTCTGTCTCTTTTTTCCTCTCTTTCTTTGTCTCATGTTTGCACATGCACGATGGAGACTCTCTCTCTCACACACACACACACACACACACACACACACATTCCCTTCGGCTCTTAGCAGACTAATTGGCTGGGTGCAGTGCTGAGTGGGGTGGTTTAGCTCAGAGAGAGAGAGAGAGAGCAAGAAGGAGGGAGTGGAGTATCAGTAAACCCTCGGTGATCCATCACCCAGCCCTGCTGATCTATGGGCCCTGCCTATCTGTATGTCCCTGCCTGTCTCACACACACACATCCACACACATACACATCCACACACATATACACATCCACATCCACACACACACAAAGACACACACACACACACACACACACACACACACCCTCCCTCCATGCGTCCCATCACTCCATCCATCCTTCTCTTCATCTGTTCTTCCTTCACTCCATCCGTCCCTCCTTCCTTTTTTCTCCCCCTTCTTTACCGTTCTTCCATTCTGTTACCTCTGGGGACTGTACGCTCTGAGGGACTGTGTCCCTCGCCACACTCAAGTGAAGGATTTGATTTATTTAGCGTATTTGTGTGTGCTGAGCGGTTGAGGACACACTCACTCTTGCATGTTGTCTTCTATGGTGTGTGTTTGAGTGTGAGACAGGGGTAGTGATGATCACTGACTCCCTGATAAATTAGCTGTGTGTGTGTGTGTGTGTGTTTGTTTTATCAAATGCATTCTGACAGCAAATACAACATTGAATAAAACTAATTAGACACAGGTTAACATTGCTACGTTTTGTGTTTTTACCCACCTGTTCAGGCAGGCTCTTAATGTATTGGGCGGTATGTTATGTATGTTCTGTGACTGTCCTCCTATATTTTTATTTTCATATTTTTGACATTTGAGTCCATGAGAAAGTGCGATACAAATTGAATGTATTATTATTATTATTACCCTGCTGAACTTGATCATCTTGCCATCGTAGGTTGATGGTGGTGTGTGTGTTTCCTCTGCAGGTTCATAGAGGAGACAGAGATGAACATGGGACCAGGCCAGGCCAAGCAGTGCCAGCTCAGAACCTTCCTCACGTACTACATCAACGACCTCTTCCTGCACCAGGTCACAAACACACCAGCACCTCTGCACTTCACCACCATGGCTTTTAACTGAGGGTTTGCTGAGTTTAGGCCTCAGTTTGCACTTTTCTGTGTATTCCATTGGTTTCATTGTACTAAATCAAACTAAATCAAGTGCTGCTCAGGTATGTGAAAGTGTTTTATATGTGGGATCTATTTCACCCTGATCTGTACTACAACAATCTCTCTGAGACAACGAATGGTACCACTGTATATGAATAACCTGCTGTATGGTTATTATTGTTACCAGGTCAGAACTGAGATCAACAAGGAGATTGAAGCGGTGAGCAAGACAGCCGACCCTCTCAAGATCCTGGCCAGTGCCGACACTATGAAGGTGCTGGGGGTGCAGAGGCCTCTGCTACAGGTGAGGAGCGCTGCAGGAACACACACACACACACACACAGACACACACACACAGACAGACACACACAGAGACAGACACACACACAAACACAGTGATCATCATGGCCACCCAGCCACCTATCTCCCAGGATCATAATTGCAGCTGAAATAGTGTTTGATCCTCCCTGACCCTGTAGCTGCAGTTAAGTGGTGGTTATATAACTTTCTCTCTCTCTCGCGCACACACACATACACGCACGTACACACACACACATACACACACACACACACACACACACACACACACACACACACACACACACACACACAGAGCAGCAGCAAGCAGCCCACACGGCCATTACCCTATAATCACCATGGATACCACTGTAGTTGCCCTGTCTGTGGTCGGGGAGTGTTTACTCTTCATCTGGCTAGCCGCACCATACTGTACGTGTGGTGTTGTGAGCGAAAACGCTTCACACACAATTGACTTCCCCCTGCGTAGCCATGTTGGATGCTCTTATTTTTTTTGTCTACAACTTTGTCCAAATGAACCACTAGGGAATGCATGCTGTACTGTAGCTGCAGTTTATAGTCAGTACATGGAATAATTGCGTCAAAAATTATACATTGACCTTTCGGTATCTGCTATATCTGTCTTATTCATGAGGCTGTGCTATGTGCCATAGTGCTATGTGCCATAGTGCTATGTGCGTTCTTTGTGCACTTTGTGCGTGTGTTAATTTTAGTGTGTGCATGTGTATCTGTCTTTGTGAGCACTCCACTCCACTCCTTTCATGGAGACAACAGTGGCAGTTCATTACAGAGAGAGACCGACTGCCCGGAGTTCACTGGTGTTTGTTTACGATTATGACTTCTCCTTAACGAGGACTGCGGCATCTTGCTAATTACACTGCTGGGCTAATGAGCGACTCTCCAGATAGCAGGAGCTCCGTAAAACGCTCCTTTGTTTGGGCTTTCGCCTTTTTTAATTACCCCAATCAAAGAGGCCTGTTCCTCCTGCCAGCCACACGCTCTGATCCCAGGCCTGTGTGTGTGTGTGTGTGTGTGTGTGTGTGTGTGTGTGTGTGTGTGTGAGAGAGTGAGTGAGTGAGTGTCGGGGTCTGACAGCTTCCCACTGCACCCTTTGATGGCCTCTCAGTTTGTCGATATGTCACAACTTTTGATGAGCCCCTCAGACTCTGTCACCCCTGCTCACTCACAGGGATGGCAGGTGGGCTACGGAGGGAACGCTTTCACTGAGATAGCTTGAGACTTGGTTGAAGGACTCCTGATACTATGATACCCATGGTCTCCCGGCAACCGCCTCCATCTCCCTCTTAATGGACTACAGTCGTCACTCTTGGTCATGTGGTAAAATGGGTAAACATTTGAGAGCCACTTTTCACCTTTGTGAATGTGGCTGTAAAGTAGTGTAACCGTAGTGGTGTTTGGAGTGCTTTTGACAACGGCATTCCTTTATGTTTTAGCTCAGTGGTCTTTCCTAGGCCTAATGAAGTTGTGAAATTATGCATTCTTGCTGGTGTGTGTGTGTGTGTGTGTGTGTGTGTGTGTGTGTGTCTCTGTCTCTGTCTCTGTCTCTGTGTGCGCGTGCATGTGTGTCCCCAAGACGCCAGGGTTGGGTACTCCTACAGCAGGTGTTGTTAGAGGGATACACACAGCTGCCATAGGAACCAGTGGGCTGAAGGGAGAGAACCCCATACTGCTACACCACATTAAACACACACTCCCTACCTTGGCCACC
>NC_139674.1:9895508-9903008 GCF_951799395.1 Argentina silus
TTAACCAAATGTATTTTGGAATGCTCCACCACATTATCTGTCATGAAATGGATTGCGCCTAAGCAGCCGGTTTACAATTTTACAGCTGTTAAAAACCATCAAGGGATTTTGCACCTAATAAAGCTCATGCTGAATTGTAGCAATTTTGAATCTGCCTAAAAACACTTTAGCCCCCCCCCCCACCCCCCCCCCCCCCCCCCCCCAAAAAAAAGTTCAAATTTGATAATTAACAAGGCAATTGCCTTAGAATTTTTGTGACTGTGTCCTACATTTGCCCTCTCTTTAACCCTTTGAGCACTCAGCACAGAATACACACTGTAGTGTAGTCTCATTGAGTCTCTGAGTCCCCTAAAGGTTTGCCGACATTTCCAGGGGTGTTCCTGGTCCAGCTGATGTCCCTTTATCTCCCCCCTCCATCTCTCCATCTCCCTGTAGCCTGTGTCCTTCCCCCATATTCCATAGCTGGCATCATTTTCTGGATCAGTTGTTGCCGGATAGACAAGGGCTCCACCTGTAGGCCCATGTCAATCCCCCTCTTCGCCTGATTATCTTTCCCAAACACATGCTCCCACCCCAGGCTTGTACAGAGCCTTAGAGGGCTGTGGAGCTGCCAGGGGTATGGAGATGTTCCCGCTCTGTAATCTGACAGCCCATATAGTACATGTGTTTGCGTGCGTGTGTGAGAGTGACAGGGTTTGTCCCGGGGTACTCCAGGGTCCTACCAGGTAGTGTGTCAGAGCAGAAGGATTTTTATATGTTTGGAAACAGAACACTAATCTTTGCCTGTGATGACAGGAGGGGAGAAGTTGAAATGTCAGGAGTGCCAGAAAACTGTCCCTTGGTTTGCAGAAAAGGGAGTTTTAATTCAAGCCTTTGATAAAACTTACAGTTACAGTTTGCTTTTGCTTTGCTTTTGCTTTGCATTGGTTGTGTGTTTTTGGATGTACACATGTTCCCACATTCGTCTTTGCAGAATATTGTGTGTGTGTGTGTCCGTGTTCGTGTCCGTGTGTGTCTGGGTGCGTGTGTGTGTGTGCGCGCATGCTTGCGTGCCTGTATGTGCGTGCGTGTGTGTACATCATCAGCACTATGGTAATGTATCTCATTGCCGTCTGCAGGGGGTGTGTGTTCCTCTCTGTGCTCCATTAGGGCCATATGGAACTATTTGGCACACACACACTCACACACACACTCACACACACACACACACACACACACACTCACACACACTCACACTCACACACACACACACGCTGCTCTGATGGCCTTGCCCAGGGGTTGCATTGGTGACTGCTTTCGATGGGCGGGTCCGGCTCCTCCCCTCCCCTGGAGTGCAATGCTGCGACGATCACCGTGGAAACCCCCCCCCCGAGGAGCGAGGGATGATTAGGAGGTGTGACATGGTCTTGAGTTGTGAGGCACCGTTTGGGGAACTCATAACACCGGGGTAATTCTCAGGATTAGTGTGGAGGGCGGAGCCCCCATAACCCTGTATGGGTGGGTGTGGGGGACCCATCTGGTAAAAGCTGAGTGTGATATTAGCACTCATTACTCCATTTGAGCACAACAAACACTGCATTAAAGATGATGGTGATGATGATTTTTTCACACCCTTATGCGTGCACACACACACACACACACACACACACACACACACACACACACACACACACACACACACACACACACACACACATACATACATACATACATACATTCACACATACACACACACAAACACACACGCCTTTTGGCATTTTATTTCCATTTGACATGTTTTTTCCATTTCTTTTAGTGTTAGTCATCCTGGTGGTTTTTCCAGTAGATGAGATTGAAGTTGTTCTGCATATCTTAGCCCCCCTATGGCTTCCAGGTCTCAATTTGTGCATCTCAAATTTCATCAGACAAACAGATGATTGGATGCGTTTGCAGATGTAAACGCTTGCGCCGGTGGCTGATTGGCCATGATCTGCACTGTAACTCATCAGCCAGGCTTCTGATTGGACGTGATTGCAGGTGACGGCTCATGATAGGGTGTTTTCCAGCCCTGTATGAAGAGTATTTTTAGTCCTTCCTATGATTCCCTGCATCGTTCCAGTGAAGTGAGTTTCAATCTTCAAACGTTAAATAGGACCATGAAGAAGTCCAAAAAAAAACCCATGGAGGAAGTAAGAAGGTGCGGTTGTGAAGTTGTATTTCCATTTAGATTGGAGCTTCTAACACGCTTAATGCTGCCCCCCCCAGGGGCTCCATGTTGAACTGCTGTGT
The DNA here is from genome assembly GCF_951799395.1 of Argentina silus. Taxonomy (NCBI): domain Eukaryota; kingdom Metazoa; phylum Chordata; class Actinopteri; order Argentiniformes; family Argentinidae; genus Argentina; species Argentina silus. Next base: position 9,897,777 of record NC_139674.1, read on the forward strand.
GTGCGCTTTAGTACCTGACGAGTTGGTTTGTAAATGTGCACACTTGAGTGAGCGAACACAGACACACACACACACACACACACATTATGAAAATCTACCCACGAGCATGACACACACACACACACACACACACACACACTCACTGACTTTGTGTGCTGCGTTGCGGTTAAACCAGCAGAAGCATGTGGGCCGTCCAGAGCCTGTCGCGGTGTTGCCGAGGGACTCTCCGAGGTGTGTGTCCGTGTTGACGTTGATGAATGATCTGTCAGATGCTGTCCTACTCATGCACGACTCGCCTTTACCCATGAGAGGGGGGGGGGGGAGGGGAGGTGTGTGTGTGTGTGTGTGTGTGTGAGAGTGAGAGAGAGTGAGAGAGAGTGCGCGTCTTTTGTGTGTGCTTGTGTGTTTGCATATGTGTGTGTGTTTTGCGGGGAGAGTTGTTGAGTTGTTTGTGGAACCCTGAATTGTAGATGTGAATAGGGGGCACAGCCATCACACGAGTCAGTGGTTTTGGGTCACGGCTTGAGCGGCCTGGCGGTAAGCACGGGTTAAACGCTCTGGCCCTCTGGATCTGAAGGGGCCGCCCTCTGTTTAATAGGGAAACCCCCTGACCCGTTTCAGGGGCGAGTCTGAGCCCCCTCTTTCACACCCCTCTCCAACCCCCCCCCCCCCCCCCCCCCTCTTCAAGGCTTAGTGTATGGACATCTGTCTAGGGGCAGGGCAATAATACAACCAGAGTTGGGCTCAATTCCATGTCAACGTTTACAGTTCAGGAAGTTAATTGAATTTCAGTGTATGAATTGACGACTGTATTATTTGTTATCCTGAATAGACTGAATTGAAATGGAACTGACCTCCACTCTTGTATCCGTGGTGCAGTGGGTCTTGTTTCCTGAGTGGTCACAAAGCAGTAGGACGGGTGTAGTGAACCACCCAGAACCACCCTTCAGCTCTTTTAGACTCAACACGTCAACTCTCCACTAGTCCACCACTACATAAATACAGCATACAAATAGAAGTGCTCGACCTAAACAGAGAAAGTCATTGAGTTGCTACTGCTGTTTTGTAGTTCTGCGATTCTTCAAAGTTAGCAGTTAGCGCTGCTGGCACCAATGCTAGTGAGTTCCGATGGACCACCTCACTGTGTTCACAGACCTCAAGGTCTTTTCCTTCTTTTCGCTATCCTCAGTCTCCAGCTAGGTTCAGTAGGTGTGTGATATCATAGAGCACTTAGTGCTTAAACAATTCACAGCTAAAACCTCCACTCCTGCTCTCTCCCTTCCTATTCACAAGCTTCAGAGCTCTAATAATACTATTAGCCTAGCGCCGGTGCCAGCGTTTCTATGGTGATCTCACTGCATTAACGGGATGGTAGTCTGAGTGCTCGCCGTGCCCCTGTTGGCATCATTAGCTCCCGCAGGTAAGGGAACTTTCTTTACCACACTCTTACCGGGGGAGTTTTTACAGAGGTACATTTGTACAATCCGTTTTGCGGAGAGTGAGGCTAATTTACGGTGGCGTTGTGGCTTCAAAATGGTGTGGATACACAAAGAGAAGTCGCACAGGGCAAGGCATGTGTTTGGTTGAGTTGTGAGGGAGAGAGGGGTGTTTTTCCCCTGGCAGACCGGAGCAGGGTACTTTAGCCTTGAGTGTTTGTGGAGAAAGATAGTTTGTCAATCGGCAACCTTCGGGGAGGAGTTTGGCCAGTGCCCCGATTGCCTCTCTTCCCCCTGTGTGACAGGTAAACAAGATGGAGGAGTCCCCTGTTTGGCAAGACCCCAATGAGTTCCCTCTCACTCTCCTCCTATCTCTTTCTCTCTCTCACTCTCTCTCTCTTGCTCTCTAATCCCTCCTTCCCTCTCTCCCTCCTTTGATTACATTTTAATGATTTCTCTCAGCTAAGACGAATGGCTGTGTTAAATGAGCAGAATTAGACAAGGCAAGCCGAGCACCAGAGCATTTGTTCCAGGAGTAATGGATCTGGGATCCATTGTTTTCCCTCCCTACTCCCCAACCTGCTGATACGGAGCCTCAGTCACTGAAGAGAAACCGAGAGAGAGAATACTGTTGAAACAAAGGAGAAGTGATGGCCTTCACAAGCCAAGGAGAGAGATCTCTGTCAAGTGTTCATCCTTCTCTCAGGTGTTTGAGTGACTGATTTTACAGCTAATAATAGTCTCATTGTCCTCGTGAAGACAAAATGCTAAAAAGACTGACTCATGCATCGCACACTCACTGGGGTCTCTGGAGCTTCTCTCATAGGCCTGTGTGTGTAGGTGTCTTTGTGTGCGGTGGCCTGTGTATGTAGGTGGGTTTGTGTGCGGGGGCCTGTGTGTGTAGGTGCGTTTGTGTGTGTAGGTGTCTGTGTGTGTAGGTGTCTGTGTGCGGTGGCCTGTGTATGTAGGTGGGTTTGTATGTGTAGGTGTGTTTGTGTGCGGGGACCTGTGTGTGTAGGTGCGTTTGTGTGTGTAGGTGTCTGTGTGTGTAGGTGTCTTTGTGTGCGGTGGCCTGTGTATGTAGGTGGGTTTGTGTGTGTAGGTGTGTTTGTGTGCGGGGGCCTGTGTGTGTAGGTGTGTTTGTGTGCGGGGGCCTGTGTGTGTAGGTGTGTTTGTGTATGTAGGTGTGTTTGTGTGCGGGGGCCTGTGTGTGTAGGTGTGTTTGTGTGAGGGGGCCTGTGTGTGTAAGTGTGTTTGTGTATGTAGGTGTGTTTGTGTGCGGGGGCCTGTGTGTGTAGGTGTGTTTGTGTGCGGGGGCCTGTGTGTGTAGGTGTGTTTGTGTGTGTAGGTGTGTTTGTGTGCGGGGGCCTGTGTTTGGCCAACACATGAGCAAACACCCGAGGCCTCTATGACATCAGCGACAGCTCGGCTCATGGGTGGTGTGTGGGAGAGATGGAGGCTGGAGATTGCTCTTTCTATTCGGACAGGCCCCGGTGTCTGTGTGTGTGTGTGTGGGCACTCACTAGCTAATTAACTGTCTCCTTGAGTAAAATCCCAGGTGTGTGTGCGCGTGTGCATGCGTGCGTGTGTGTGTGCGTGCAATTGCGCGCATGTGTGTAATAGTCGACCCCCCTCTGCTCTCCACGGGACTGGGCAGTGCCATGGATCATTACCCCCTCCCCCCCACCCCCCACCCTCCATTAGGGTTGCAGGGACATGGGGGAGAGAGGAGAGGAGACCACCAGGGGGCCAGTCATTGATATGGATATCATATCATATCACCACACCGGGAGTCCCTCATTATATAAATCATTACTGCCCTGCTCAAGTCAGTGCTGCCCCCTGCTGACTGCCTCCTGTCATTGCCACCAGCTGGGTTCTGAGTGACCGCTAGCGTGTGGTGCTTCTGGACATGATTGGGTTATTGGGCTAACGCTAATGATACTGCTAGCCGTTGCCTGTCTTGCAACTGCTGTTTTATAACGGTGCGCTAGTTCAAAGTTAGCCGTCAGCGCTGCAGGCGCCGATGTTAGTCAGTTCCAGTGGACCACCTCGCTGTGTTCACAGAGCTCAAGGTTCTTGTGGAGGCCGTGCTAGCGGAGGGCTAATAGCTAGATATCACTGTCATTGGAGTTGTTGGAGTGACTGATAAGCACTAAGGGGGAAAACCTAGGCCGAGCAGTAATCTTATTTAACAACTCTTGAATTGCTCAAGGTGTGTGTTTAAAGTTGGAGAAGTGTAGGCTTGGGAGCCCCCTTGCTGTTTCTGTCCTGCCTATTCGTCACGCTGCTCTGGCTAATCTGTAATAACTGCTGTCAGAGCTCGCTGTGGCTTCTGTCGCTGTGTTGGTGCGGGTTTAGTGCGAGTACACACACACACACACATCTACCCAGCACTTCCTGACAGGTGAATATAGAGCCATTGTATTAGATTTTCTCTGTTCTGACGGCTCTGCACATCAGATAGGAGAGACATTGTTGTGTGTGTGTGTGTGTGTGTGTGTGTGTGTGGCGGGGGGTGTGTGCCTTTGGAGCCCTGTAATTTTCTGCTGTCCTTTTTAGTGGCAGTAAAGAGAGACACCGCCTGGTTAACTGACGATAGTGCCCCCTGGAGTGGTTGAATTACAGCGACGTGTAGGACTTGTGACATGGTGGTATAAGTGGCGTGGTGTCTGTGACTGTGCCTGCCTCGTGGTTGACAGTTGACATAAAGATGTTGTGATGGGAGCGGAGGGCATTTGGGGACAGTTTTCGTTCAGTACTGGATGAATTCAGAATGAATTTCATTCATTCATTCATTCATTCATTCATTCATTCTGTCCAAAAAGCCTCACCATAGTTTTACATGTCCTTACCCTCACACTTCACAATAGCGCAGTCCTCCTCACAAGCACACTCCATCACCCCGTACATATGGGGTGGGGGCATATGTACATACAGGGGCATAAGTACATACGCACTTTCACTATGGACACTCTTTTAACTTTACTTTAAACCCCTCAGACTCTCTCTCTCTCTCGACAATCCAATGTCCCTTACCCTATAAAAGCCAGACTTGTAAACAGCCTTTCTCTCTGTCCCCCCCCACCCCCCCTGTCCCACACACCCAAACACTATTAGAGCACCGTGGTGGTAGAGAAGTCCATCCAGGACCTGATGAGTCTGATGCAGGACCTGAGTGCCTACTCCAACCAGTTCCTGGAGATGGTCTGTGACAAGCTGAAGGAGTACAAGGAGATCTGTAACACTGCCTATAGGTGAGACTTGGGCCCCGTTCCAACACTGATCAAATCCACCCTTCCTTGGTTGCTCTCTGTAAGTTATCGCTGAACTGAAAAGGGTGGATGGGTGAAAGTAATAGGATTTAAGCTGTGTCTGGATACATCCAGTCACATGCAGATCATTGGTTACTTCATGAAAGGGAGGGGTTGGTATTTTGCCTTCCTCTTTGCATAGATACTGTATATTCATTTACACACACAAATAAAAAAAAATCTAAACGAGACATAGATGAAAAGAAACAAAACAGACACACACACACAAACTTTGGCAGCCTGCACTGGGCTCGTCTTCATCTGGATGAACCCCAGACAGATGGAAGCTGACCTTTGACTTTCTGCAGATGGAGGCCCAATGTTTTGCCCCTCCCCATACCTGACCAGGTGTTACACCCTCCTAGGGGAGTGTGTGGAAACATTGCCTCCCAGCTGGCTTGTGTGTGTGTGTGTGTGTGTGTGTGTGTGTGTGTGTGTGTGTGTATTGTTATGGTAATGGATCATGTGTGTGTGTGTGTGTG
>NC_139674.1:9910508-9918008 GCF_951799395.1 Argentina silus
TACCTCCTACCAGATGACATGAAATTAGCCAACAAAAGATCCTCTAGACATTCAGGATGAAGGTGATATGCTAGTCGTCCCTGGTTGTTGTTCTTATCATGGTGATGTTGATACGAGTGTCTTTGTTAAAGAGAGCAGCGGGAGTTCACGCTCGGCACTACACCCAAGTGAGACAGCTTGTATATTGTGTCAAATGAATCTGGGTGGGTGGAAAGGCAGAGGGAGGCGCCATCTCCCCTGGCATTACCATATTACTGCAGTCGCTTCATTAGCATTTAAGCGTGTGTCCTCCGAGCGTCGTCCTCCGTGTCCTCAATAAGGGTGACCACCCATGTCGACCTCTCACTCTCACTCCCGCACCCAACACCTTTATCTCCCAATAACCCCATACGCGTGAGGCACACACACACACACACACACACACACACACACACGCGCGCGCGCCGCGCGCGCACGCACACACACACACACACACACACACACACACACACACACACCTAGAATGTTACTCAAGGAGACAGTTAATTAGCTAGTGAGTGCCCACACACACACACAGACACCGGGGCCTGTCCGAATAGAAAGAGCAATCTCCAGCCTCCATCTCTCCCACACACCACCCATGAGCCGAGCTGTCGCTGATGTCATAGAGGCCTCGGGTGTTTGCTCAGTTGATTGGCTGGCCTCGTCTCTCGCCCTCGCGGTGTTTGTCTAAGCCAGTGGGGGCTCAGCTTATCTTGGCTCATTTAGGGTGACTTTAATGGTGACCCTGGACTCAGAGGACGTCTCGTGTGACGTGCATGTGAATCAGACTGACACATGGCTGTGTCAGAAGGTACAGGTGGCGTTCTGCCGTGCCCACATTGCCTGAACAAGTGTTTTAACATGTGAGGGGCCACGTCAATATGATATAAGAGTCAGGTGAGCTGCACAGCCAGACTCATCGCACCCGTGTCTGTGTGTGTCTGTGTGTGTGTCTGTGTGTGTGTCTATGTGTGTGTGACCTTCAGAAGGGTAGAGAGACTAACGGGAGAGCTGTCCCTGACTGCAGGCCCATCGATCGCGGCCTCCCGTGTTCCTCATCTCTTCCACTCAACAGTCACTCTCCGTCCCCACACACACACACACACACACACACACACACACACACACACACACTCCCCACCGGCTCATTTACCAAATAGACTCACATATGAGTGACAGGTCCAATTTCTCTCCTCTTTCACACCATCCTCTAATTTATGGCCATTGATTTACACAGGGTGGTCTGAATGGGCTTTCCACACACATCCCACATAAGCACATATTATGCACAAACACACACACACACACACACAGCTCTTTTGTATGAATAACAATGCGTTGCGCACGCGCACACACACACACACACACACACACACACACACACACACACACACACACACACACTTGCTGTCTCAGCACAAGTGCATAGAAGAAGTGAGGGGACTCTGAAGGACTGCAGCTTTGTGAGAGCCTCTATCCAGTATGTGTGTGTATTTTGGGGGGGAAATTTGTCACCGTGTGTGTGTGTGTGAGCTTGTGCGTGCCTTTGCTCATGAGTGTGTGCGTGTGCGTGTCCGCATGCATGTGTGCGTGCGCGCGTGTGTGTATGAATGTTTGTTCTCTAACATATGTTTATTGCTCCAGGTGCGTCCCCGGGCTCAGACAGCCAGGTGAGCAATGAGAGCACTCGCAGCAGGGAGCAGATCCTCCAGACCCTGACTGACCTGTCCAGAGCCTTCCAGGACATCGCCGACCGCTGCCTCCTGGTCCTGCACCTGGAGGTCAGGTACGTACGGGACAGTCACAGCAGCATCACACCAACGTCCTTCAACACACCCATCTGGGATGACAAACCCTTCAGAAATATCCCTCAAGTCTTGAATTCCAATACAATCCCTTCGCCACTACTCCCTGGATACAGATCGGTAAGGATTAGAAATGTGACCTGCTTCGCTTCCAACTGATTGGCCAGGTGGAATTTGTAGCGTATTGCTTACAGCTATCCAATCAGTGTGGTGTTTTAGATCTCGAAGTGCAGAGGGAGTAGATGGCCAGGGGTCCACTTTGTTGGAATTGAGCAAGTGTGTTCCAGATCCCTATGTACAGGAGTGGCAGTGGTGTAGGTGGTAGATTTGGAATTGAGCCCAAGGTGTTCCAGATTTACCCGCCCTTGAGCCCTTGATGCCTACATTTCCCCCTCAAGAGACAGTGTCCAATAATGTCCAATAAGGTGATTTACCAAACCTAGACAACAACCCACTCTCTCCCCTGAAACAGTTCCTAATAGCTCGCCCTCTCTCCTCCTCTTTTCCTCTCCATCCCTCTGTCCTTCCATCCCCATGATTGCCCGGAGATATTGTTTAGCTTATGCAATATTGTTTATGATTGGCAAGAAGGGGGCCGCTATTACAAAACCTCCCCAAGGTTTAACGCTAGCTAGCTAGCTATACTCCACGCGTTATTGACTTTACCCCATCAAGTCAAATTTCCCCTGACACTGCCTCCGAGGTAAATGAAGCCATAAGGAAAGAGATGGAGGGAGTGGGTGTTGGTTTTTATGACACACACACACACACACACACACACACACACACACACTGATACGTTTTTAATGGCTTCTGGGCAGAAACTACCATTTGATGGCGGTTTGATGAAGGTGTGACTGGGGGTGGGGGGGTGTCTGGGACCAAGAGCCCTCACTGTGCCTCTCACAGCCCCACGCTTGGTCAAAGATGCAGAGACAGAGGGGAGACATTCTGCCGGGTTGAACATGGACTCATTACTCCACCTTGTGTCCCCACAACAACCATCCCATAATAGCCTTGTGGTGTATTTTTCACGACTAGACTCCTCTCATTCAAAGATGGGGTTTCATGTGTCATGACTTGGCTATTTCCTGGTCATCTTTCCCTCAGGGTTCTGTTTGATTTGCAGAATGGTTTGATTCCACATATGAATGTATGCACAACAAAAGTCTAAAGACCTCAACTGATTTCAAATCAGTTCAATTGTTCCATGTGACAACAGCTCATCACCTTTGATCTCACTCCCTGACTCCCCCCCCCTCCCCCCCAGGGTGCATTGCTTCCACTACCTCATCCCCCTGGCCAAGCAAGGGAACTATGCCATCGTGGCCAACGTGGAGAGCATGGACTACGACCCCCTGGTGGTCAAACTCAACAAGGACATCAGCGCCATCGAGGAGGTGATGGGAGCCGCGCTGCAGCAGCACAAGTTCCAGTACATCTTTGAAGGTAGGTGCTGGGAAAGGGACTGGGAATGAATCAGAATCAGAATCAGAATCAGAATTCTTTTATTTGGCCAAGTATATTTGCACATACAGGAAATTGACTTGGTGAGGTTGGTGCATGGACATAAAAAACAAATAGCAAATATTGACAAGTAATTTATAAAATAGTATGAGAAAAAAATAGAATGTACGCTGAATGACACCGGAATTGGGTACTACATACTAAATCCTTCTGAGTATTTACTAGTATTATTTACCCAAAAGTATGTTGAGTCATATAGTACCCCAGGTTGCATTATTCAGTGAATGCAGTATGACTTCTTTTGTTTTCTGTAGACGGCATTGCAAACAGTCCTCACTATGCCTTCGAAATAGTATACAAGTATGCAAAAGGAAGTATGTCAAACACAGCCAGTCTTTGCTCTCATGCAGTATTTGGAAACACTTCACTACTCTTACAGTACATTTTATGACTGGTTCTCTCTCTCTCTCTCTCTCTCCATCTCTTTCTCTCTCTCTCTCTCCACCAAAGGTCTTGGTCACCTGATCTCCTGTATCCTGATCAACGGGGCCCAGTACTTCAAGCGCATCAGTGAGTCTGGCATCAAAAAGATGTGTAGGAACATCTTTGTCCTCCAGCAGAACCTCACCAACATCACTATGTCCCGAGAGGCCGACCTGGACTTCGCTAGGTGAGATAGACATACACACACACACGCACACACACACACACAAACCCCCACACACACACACACACACACACAAAAGAAGAGACACGTACGTAATCACACATTGTTTTTGTCTGTTTTTTTAGCCCTTGTTTTCAATGAGCATCCTTTTGATCTCATCCCGTGTGTCTGGGCGTAAAGGCCAGTGATAACGCGGCCAATACCAAGAGTGCGCAGTCAATGCTTAATGATGTGGATAATGGCAAACAGTTTGCTCCCCCGTGCGCGTGTGTGTGTGTGTGTGTCTGGCAGGTTTATGAAAAAATAATAAAAAAACAGTTACTCTGCTCAGTATTGCCCATCAAACCTTAACAGTGACGGCTTTCCATACCTGGGAAAAGATGTGTCTGAGAATATGGTGATGAAAATCTTGGAGCCTTTCCTGGGCAAAGCCAGACAGACATTGACAACTCCTAATCTCCACATTAATTTCCCTGGCAAACAAATTACAAAAACGCAACCATGAAAAAAGACGACAGGAGCTTTCCACCCTCGCAGCCTGGGAGAGCAGATGATGAACACATTCACATTTACATCTCTGACATTTAACAGACGCTTCTATCCAAAGCGACTTACAACAAAGTACATTTGTCTAAGTAAGTGAAACATCTATACATTAGTCATCATAAGCAAAAATCTATGCTTGTACCAGGTGCCATTGGCAATCACAACGCTAGAAGAAGGAAGGATTACTTTAAAAAAATAAATAATATTATAAACAGTCGAGTGAAGCAACCTTCACTCTGTGTGTGTGTGTGTGTGTGTGTGTGTGTGTGTGTGTGTGTGTGTGTGTGTGTGTGTGTGTGTGTGTGTGTGTGTGTGTGTGTGTGTCTGGTGATGCGCTCAGTATGGTCAATCAAAACCTTTATAGTACGGCTTTTCACAATGCACAATGCATTCCCTGGCAAGTTCATTGCAAAAACGTAACCATGAAAAAAGCAGACGGGAGCTTTTCACCCTTGCAGCACAGGCAGAGCCACTGTTTAGATGCATGCAGCTCTTGAATTCAAAATGTGGTATTCTGACGATTCTTAAGTCCTGACTAAACACAACCAGTGCATTATTCTTGCATGGTATTGATCAGATTTATTGATTACACTGAGAACACTAATGTGTAACAATGGACATCCCCAGACACGTCACTCTGGAGGACACACTTTGCTTAATAATGAGGGCCTGAAGCTTAACCTTGGACTCTGAGTGTATTAAACCTACAAGTTTTCAAGCTCCCTTCTTTCCTCTGTGTGTGTGTGTGTGTGTGTGTGTGTGTGTGTGTGTGTGTGTGTGTGTGTGTGTGTGTGTGTGTGTGTGTGTGTGTGTGTGTGTGTGTGTGTGTGTGTGTGTGTGTGTGTGTGTGTGTGTGTGTGTGTGTAGTGTGTGTGTGTGTGTGTAGTGTGTGTGTGTGTGTGTGTAGTGTGTGTGTGTGTGTAGTGTGTGTGTGTTATTTGTCTGAGTCATCTTCCTTCTGTGCTATCTGGCCCTGACAGGCCCAGGGGAGATCAATGTAGTGACATACCCTTAACAGCACACACACACTGAACAGAGGGGTAGAGGGGGAGGAAGGATGGACATGGAGGGGATCGAGTAGAGGAGGATGATGAGAGAGAGGTGGGGATGGAAGGAGAGTGGTGGGAGGAAAAGGAAGAGAGAGGGGGTGACGAAGGCAGAAAGAGTGAGAGAGACCGAGTGTGGTGGAGCGAGAAGCAAAAAGATTGAAAATCAAAGGTAGACAAAAGAAAGACAAAGAAAAGGAGAGAATGACTCAGGGAGAGAGATAGAAAATCAAAGTTAGTTAGGTAAAGGAGAGACAGAGAAGAAGACAAAGGGAGAGAGAGAGAGAGAGAGAGAAAATCAAAGTTAATGGCAGTTGGAGGAGGCGCGTGTATCAGAAGGGCACAGGACAGCTTTGTTTGGACAGATCAATGTGTAATCACTCTGTCCTTCTGTCCTTCTCTCTCTCAATAAAGATCTGATCCCTCTATCAATCCCCCCCCCCCCCTCTCCCACAACCGTGATAAGAAGTTAGAAATTCAAAAGCTTTTTTATTTTTTTATAACAAAAACCGAATCAAAACTTAACAAAGTTGATCTCAATCCCACCAATTCAACTCAAACACAATAGTGATGTTACATTAATGACTGTACATTGACTGGCTCCACGGTTGACTGGCTCCATGGGATTTATCCTCACAGTGTGAGCCTTTCAGATGTCGTGTGTGCGTGGGAGTGTGCGTGTCTGGATTATCCCTATGATAATTGTGTGTGTGTGTGTGTGTGTGTGTGTGTGTGTGTGTGTGTGTGTGTGTGTGTGTGTGTGTGTGTGTGTGTGTGTGTGTGTGTGTGTGTGTGTGTGTGTGTGTGTGTGTGTGTGTGTGTATAAGAGAGAGAAACAACAGTGCGGTGTTCAGTAGGGCTGGCGGACCCTTGCTTAGCGCGTTATTCTTCCTCCTGTCAAGTTCCATTACGGTGAAATGTCAGTGATGGCTCCTCTGCCTCTCTCCCTCCCTCCCTCCCTCCCTCCCTCCCTCTCTCTCTCCCCCCATCTCTGATTACAAGGCGTGGGTGATGTGTTGGTGTTGATTAGGAATTGCAGCGTGCATTGTTTACACATTCATGGCTTTTCTGATTGACCGGCCTGAGGCTCTGTAAGACACACACACACACACACACACACACACACACACACACACACACACAGACAGAGGCCCCCATCATCACACACTCCCACTCTGTCGACCCAATCAAAGGTTCACAATATCACCATTCACGCCTAGGTTATGCATATTCATAGAACGCGCACACACACACACCATTGACTGTATGTCTGGTACTAGAATGCTGAAAGGATATTATGTTTCAGCAGTATTTGTCGAGAGAGAGAACCAGAGCTCGGTAGACTTTAGAGAGAGAGAGAGAGAGAGAGATGAACAGAGGGAGAAAGAGAGATGAGGAAGGTATATCCGCCCTTCCTTCCTTCCTTCCCTCTGCCCAGTCTCAGAAAAGCGAGTGAGCGAGGAGGAAGAGGAGAACTAGCAGCAGGAGGCCGGCAGGCTGCTTTGAGAGCGGCGGCTGCTGCTGTGTGCGACCTAGGCAAGGGCACGGTAATAACCATCGATCTGAGTTAAAACTGAGGAGCGCAATGACCAGCACTGCAGATCTCTAAGGAAACACACACACACACCAGACACGTACACGCACACGCACCACACACACACACACACACACACACACACCACACACACACACACACCACACACACACACACCAGACACGCACACGCACCACACACACACACACACACACACACACACACACACACACACACACACACACACACACACACACACACCACACACACACACACACACACCACACACACACCCACACACCACACACACATACACCCCACACACACACACACCACACACACACACACTCTCAGTCTGTGTGAGAGGGTGGAGAAGGGTGAGGAAACAGTGGCACCCAGTGGCCAAAAGCAGAT
>NC_139674.1:9923008-9945508 GCF_951799395.1 Argentina silus
ACTACAGCGCCCCAAAGACTCCCTGTGGGTCACCGTTGTGACTGCCACTTGCCCTTAACATCCAACTTTATTACACTTGTTCCATGGGAGCAGTTTGTGAAAAAGAGGAGAAATTGTCTCCGCATTACCTCCACACGTGTGCATGCGTGTGTTTGCATATGTGTGCCTCCTCTCCTTCTCCGCCTCCAAAATGCCATTATGGAAGCGTGAAATGCAGCACATCTAAGTGAATGGGATTTCTTCTATAGCCGCAGGCAGATAGCGATGCTATCAGTGTGTCTTTGTGGCTGCGCTGCTGCAGCCCACCCACACACAACACACACACACACACACACACACACACACACACACTTACACACACTTTGAGGTATTTGTCCTGTTAAGCCCCAGAGCAGAAGAAAAACAGTCAGCCATGCTGTATAGTACTCTCCCATGCATCACCATCTCTGCCATGGTAACCACAGTGAGGTATATCCATTTTTGTTCATCTGTATGTACTGTATGGCAGGTGCTGTAAGCTTCTATGTTTCACCATAAATATGGAAAATGCTGCTGTATCATCAATATGTATGGCAGTGGGTCAGAGGGAATTGTCTGTACATTTGTGAGTGTGTACTATTATCTATACATATACACATATATACATATATACACAAACACACACACACACACACAAATACAACAGATATACACACACACCCAGGACATGCTTCTACTGTCAAATCGTATCTGTGTGGTCCTCTGTGGCTCAGTTGGTAGAGCATGGCGTTAACAACACTAAGGTTGTGGGTTTGATTCCCGCTGGGACCATATACACTAAAAAATGTATGCACTCACTGGAATGTAAGTCGCTTTGGATAAAAGCGTCAGCTAAATGGCGTATATTAGCATGATACAATTGATATTATTCATGTTTTTCTGTATTTCGTTCACTGTCAGTCTGCTGTCAACAGTTGCTGAACCACTCTTTTCCGAAGTCTAAGCTTTAGTTATGGATCTATACATTCCATATACAGCCTCCTCCCTGTTGATTTCCTCCCAGGAGCCTGTAGAGATCATACCAGCAACAGTGTAGGTTTCTCTAGGTGGAGAGTGGGGATGCCGAACAATATGATTTGCACTTTCTTGTTAGCACCACATGTTAGCAGTAGCACCACAGATGCTGCACTGAAGCTCTGCATACTTTTACCAGGTGTGCATTCCTTAAATGCACAACAGTCTTATTGAAACTCAAACCCTCTCTCCCATCCTCCCTCCAGACAATACTACGAGATGCTGTACAACACTGCTGACGAGCTGCTGAACCTGGTGGTTGACCAGGGGGTCCGCTACACGGAGCTGGAGTACATCAATGCCCTGAGCCTGCTGCAGCGCAGCCAGACAGGCGTGGGGGATCTGAGCACCCAGAACGTCCGCCTGCAGCGCCTCAAGGAGATCATCTGCGAGCAGGCCGCCATCAAGCAGGCCACCAAGGACAAGAAGATCACTACTGTGTGAACAAGGGGGTCGGTGGCAGCAATGCTATGGGGATTGTGTGTGTAGGGTTTAGGGAAACTGGCTGCCATTTTGGCTCTATGGTGGTTTCATGTTGGCTCCAACTAGATTGTGGTTGGATGTGAATGCATGGTGTCAACATGGCTCCCTATCGAGACTCGGAATTTCATACAAACGTTGACGGACTGTGTGTATCCATGACATTCGATCTAATAATCTGCACTACTGTCCCAGAGATACCCTCCAATTGTAACACACACACACACACACACACACACACACACACACACACACACACACACACACACACCGGGTCATTGGATAAGTCTAAGGATCCTTCACCTACAGTCCATGATGATACATGTGCTTTGACATGTTTTGCGGTTTTGTATTTGAGGTGGGGAAGGGGCGGGTTATTGCCACAAATGCTAGAGCTTGCTAGGATGTATATTTACAAGTTACTGATTACTTGTCATTGTTGCTCTCAAAATGGATTGTAATACATTCCATACTCTGGGAAACTGTACAACCAGTTACAAAAGCTGTCAAATAATAAATGGGAGCAAAATAATAGATTATTCCTGATCAAATTAATTACTCTAAACACACCTACACACACACACACACACACACACACACACTCCCCCTCCCTATTCCCATTCATTATCCCTGGTCTAACCTGTAGCGAACCACACATCTTCTGAGCCCCTGACTTGGGGGGCCTTTCTCAGCTCATTTACCTATTATATCTAACTGCTGCACTCAATTACACCATGCTCCCTTCCTCCCTCCCTCATGGCCCCATGGGTCCACTGGCTGTGTCTGCAGGAACAGATGCCAGATTAGACTGTCTGAATGAGGAAATCTCTCCTCCTGCTTATGGCCATTTGTGTCACTCCCAGAGGGCACGCAAGAAATTGGCTGCCTTCTTGAGCTGTTTCACTCTGTTTTTGCTTGTTGTTATTTATAACATAGTTTTGAATGTAGCATATAGTCTTTCCACTACCCTGAAAACATGTGCATTTTATGTGCAGTTGTAGCATTGAGAACCGTGGGTGTGTGGTACAGGCCAGTGTCTCTAGTAGGGTGGTCTTGAACCTGAAACGGACGTGATTACTGCTAAACTGCTAAAACTTTAATTTGTTTAACTTTTCTAAAGTGAACACACAAACGCAACGGAGTAACAAATCATTTCTTTCCCGTGTCCCTCTGTATTTTTAGTTCATTAACTCGGGAGAAAAGTACTTCACGAGAGAGGGAGAGGGTGAACAGAGATTTGTCGATACAGAACACGGGGCGAGCCGCAGCGCAGCTCTCCCCCAGAACCCCACAGAACAATCTATCATAATGACACGCTGGCTGGGATCAATAAAGGCCAACCATGTGGCTGCCAAAGGGATTGCCTATAGCCCAGCGCTCTAGAACTAGCTCTCACTGTCGCCTGGATTCTAAGAGCGCATTAAAGCACTTTCCTGGGTAGGGGAGTTACATACACACATACTTACCTTTCTCTCTTTCACACACACACACACACACACACACACACACAAATAGAGCTCTTTAGGGTTTACAAAACTCCACAAAAGTTCCTGAAGTCATGCACTCAGCATGAAATTCATTCTGCCAATTGTGTGAGCGCTCCATAATGTATATGTCATGTTCCCCACCCTGGACAAGTTTAAAATGAAATGGTCCATTACATCAACCAGTCATTTTTCTTCTTTTTTCATTTCTATGATTTTGCTTCACCTGAGACATTTGCACATTTATCTATGTAATCTGAGTGTAGTGTCATGTTAGATTCCCCCCCCCCCACGTATATCTCTGATAAGAATGTTGTGTATGTGTTTCTGTGTGACTTTACATGAAATTAAAAGGATGTATGCAGTAGGATCCTACTCCTGCTGTAACATTGTCTGCTAAACGTCACTCTTAAACAAACGCCTTGAATATCAGTCCTTCTACACTGAATTAAAGACAGATGATTTGTCATTGCCAATATGTACGCAGACCTTGCTGAAACAATAAACAATAGAAATTCTTCCTGTGTAGTTTGTGTGTTTTTGTACAATAAACAGTGCTAATTTCCTATCGTACTGTTTTGCACTTCAGACAAAAAGGCTTTTTTCCCCCCAGGAATTGACAAGTGATCGTGTACAGAAGAAAGCAGTGTGACAAAACTAGATGGTCTGTCTTTGCTCTGCTGTACCATGAAAGTTCACTCTGTTTTTAGACTGATGGAAATTGACTGCCTGATGATGTCATTTTAGATATAATAGACTGATCCAAAATAAACAGCTGTACACTCAGGAATTCAGCACACCTGCCAGCTGTGATGTATTTCTCGTGGAGATCTTTTTGTTTATATAATCAAGACCTGTTGAAAGATGTCAACGTTGGATGTTGGAATCTGAAATGCACACAATATACTGTACAGTACATGTCACACTGTAGGCGCATAGGCTATAGGTTTTTCAGGCAGTGTTTGGTTTTCCTTCAGGAATTTAGTATTTAGGGCTACTTCCGGTGCATCGATTGGGGTTGTATGCCATCCATGATTTGCGGGTGAATATACTTTTTATTACATGACATTTGTGGCCCAGTGTCAGCTTCCAAGAACCAGAGAACCTCAAAAGTACACATTTCTCGCCCCTTAGTAAACCACATTTCCCATAGTTCAATACACACACCCAACCGTTACTAAGCAACAGAAATAACGCTTTCACGCGCTCCTTAGGCCAACTTGTTTTCTAAGCTAAACTAGCTAACCCGAACTAGCTAACTATCCACCGTTTTTTGTTTTTTGTTGTAACACTGACAAGGTTATTGAATTTGCATTAGATGTCTTCCACTTCAACATTATCGCTTTTGCAGGACTTGATGAAAGAAACAACGCCACAGTATTCCCCAGTGTCACCCACTTGCTATCCTCATGAGTCATTAACACAGGAGAGCACAGATGAGCGACCGTTTCCAAGAAGCACACCTGCGGTTCGTCAGCTGCGCGCAGAAACGGGTTCTACCTCCGAGGAAGAGGAGGTGAAGACAGCAATGAAGGTAAATGGATAATGAATGAATAAGAATGCTCACGTTTGTGTTAATATTATCAGTTAGCTTTGGCTACATATAAGTACAATAGGCTTAGGTAAAACCTGAAAAGCAATGTTCCTCACTTCATTTTTCCAATGAAGTAAACAAACACCATTGTGTCTTGCAAATAAAATACCTTGGCATAAGTCATAACTAATGTTGCTGCAAAGTCTTTTTTAATGTGCGAAATGTATTTGTACAGAAAGATAATGTGTTGACAGAGGATGAAGTATCAAGCTGCTTGTCCAACCTGGGACACTCAGCAGATGGACTAAAGCATGTCTACCAGTTCCTCTCTGTGCCTGTAAGACACACACACACACACACACACACACACACACACACACACACACACACACACACACACACACAGGTTGATAGTAGCCTACCATCA
This sequence comes from Argentina silus, assembly GCF_951799395.1. Taxonomy (NCBI): domain Eukaryota; kingdom Metazoa; phylum Chordata; class Actinopteri; order Argentiniformes; family Argentinidae; genus Argentina; species Argentina silus. Next base: position 9,927,987 of record NC_139674.1, read on the forward strand.
ATCTTCTGATATCACGTCTCGTAAGAGGCATAAATATTTGACATGAAATAGAAATATTAGATTTTCTAAAAGCAGCATCCGTCTGTACATCCTAACAGTTTAGGCTCACTTCCAATTTGTGGTGTATTTATTTCCTTCAGATTTCATTGCACTTCATGTGAAACTCAATTTTTGAATTGTCTGTCTTTCTCCAGGGTCGAAATCTGAATGATGTATCCACCCTTTGCAACTACGTCCATCTTCAAAAACTACAACTTCCGTACAACAAAATAAAAGGTTTGTGAATTAAGCCTAATATTGAAAAATAGTCTTCAAGTCGTGGTATGATTATTGATTAATTTTATAAGTCATGAATAATGTGTCATCGGTGTCCTTCAGAACATATTATGGTATGGGAACTAACATGTTTCTAACATGTGTATCCTTGCCATCTCTCCCTCTGCTCGCCCAACTCCCCTAATGATTGTTGACTGGTAGATTTATCCTGCGTAAGCCACATGCCCTACCTCATCATCCTCGACGCCTCCCACAATGAACTCTCCAACTTCTTTGGATTCCAGCCGCCCAAGAATCTCAAGGTGGGACCTTCAGCAGACAGGATAAGGCAAAGCTTGATTAGTGGCTTGGGGTTTCCGTCCCAGAAGATAGGCCTAGCTACAGATTTCCATAGGCCATCTGTGGTGTCAACAGTATTGCCTTACTCAGTATTGCCTGACCTTGAATGATGATGAACCTACTTCTCACTAATTAGGTTAAATACATTATGTAGAATGTATGATGTGATGCCGCTTTGGCAGGTGTTGCTGTGATAGTAGGTCATGATTCAGTCATTGTATTCTGCAGGAGGTCAACTTCTCCCACAACCGGATGTCAGTGATGAAGGATTTGGCAGCCTATTCATCTTTGAGTAAACTTAAGCTGGACTGTATCCTTTTGAAAAGCATTGGAACACACACACACACACACACACACACACACACACACACACACACACACACAAACACAGTGTACACACTGAATTCAATTCCCTTCTCATTGAAAGCAAACCTCCCATTGTGGAGTGGTTATCTATCAGGACACTTCCCCATTGGATGCCAGTTCTTAACTCGTGGCCTTGCTGGGCAGACAACTATTTCAGCAAGATCTGTGGTCTGGAGCAGTGTGGCAGCCTCACCCATCTCAGCCTGGCACACAACAAGATCTCCCGCATCAATGGCCTGGACAACCTACCACTCAAAGACCTCTGTCTGGTATGTCCTCCTAACTCTACGGTACAGTACTGTATCTGCCTCTTGACTTACGACTGTTGAGATATGAGATACAGAGTTGGAAATGTGTCAATTTACAAACAATTTACCTTTGAAACAATTGTATCCACATTGTGTGCAATGATATTGATCCAATAACATCTTAAAGCTAATATTTTCAATCATCTAACGATTATCATCAACAAAAAGCTCATTCATTGCCTGGTTGTAGAGTAAGTGATGTCATCTATTTTAAAAAGTACATGGTTGTATGGCTTTGAGTTTTGACTCTCTATGTGTTTAGTGATATGATTATAGGTATATACAGTGCCCTGTGTAAGTAATGGGACAGTGGCTCAAAAGGATTTGAAATCAAACAATTACTATGATGTTAAAGTAGAGAGTATTTGATGGTATTTGTGTACAGTATTGGTTTCACCAATCAGAAATTACAACACTTTTTATACATCATTTTATACACCCCTTTTCAGGGTACCCAAAAGTGATGATACAGTTTTATCAAATGTCCATATTAAGCACTCATGTTTAGTATTTGGTCAACAATCCTTGCATGAAGTCTGCGACCGATTGAACCCAGCAGATGCTGGGTATCTTCTCTGGTGAAGCTCTGCCAGGCCTGTACTGCTGCCATCTTCAGTTGCTGTTTGTATTGAGGATGTTTTGCCTCAAATCTCCTCTTCAGCAAATGAAACTCATGTTCAATAGGATTTAAATCTGGAGATTGACTTGACCAGTCAACAACTTTCCACCCGTGGTTTCTTTCCTTTTAATGATGTTCCAAGCTGTTGATTTTGGTAGGGTTAAGGTTTTGTAGTTTTTAAGGTATTTCTACTTTTACCTAGTCGTATTGATTGATTTAAAATCCAAATGTTTGGAATGTAGAGCCAAAAGAAGAAACAATGCATCACTGTGACATTACTTACGCAGGGCACTGTATAGCCTACTGACAAGCAGACACATCTAGCTTGCATGTATTTTCCTGTGAAAGGTTTGTTTCCCTCTGCTATTTACATGGTTGTATCCCCCCCAACGCCTGGCATCCATGTCATCACTTTTTAGGAGGTTATTCCCCTCAACATGTTTTCTGTTATCCGTACACACAGTATTTCAGCATGTTTTTTTTCTACAGGAGGTCTTCTGCAGGCAGTTTCTCCCCCCTCTCTCTCCAGGCTCACATTTAATCCGTAGTTGAGCTTCCATTTTTTTTTCAAAGACCATGAACATGGCCTCCCGTGTGGGAGCCACCATATGGCCCACCAGCGGGTCTCCAGACCCTCATCTCCCCTCTCTCTCTCTCTCTGACGGCTGTTAGTGTTGTCCTTTATCAAAGTGATTCCTCATTGTCAGCACAGCCCCGCGTCCTCCCTGTCTGTCCACTTCCACCCCTCTGGGGCCAGCTGCCCGTGAGCATGTGAGTGAGGCTGGACCCTGTTCAAGCCACGCACACACACACACGCACACACAAACATGCACATGCACATGCACATGCACACGCACACGCGCACACGCACACACACACACACACACACACACACACACACACACACACACACACGCACACACACCTCATTTCTCCAACGCCAACGTCAGATGACCCCTTTCCCCCTCTCTCCCCCTCTCTCCCCCATCTCTCCCAGTCGCCCTCCCTAACAGCGTGCTCCTGTCAGCCGGCTCCTCTCTCAGCCCATCACACCCGGGACCCGGAGCTTCCAGGTGCCCACTGCGCGGTCACCGTCCCCCGCTGACGGTAGCCCTCTGCCAGGCAGGCTGCCGTGAGAGGGCAGGGTGAGAGGGCTGGGGGCCTGGATGGATGACAGCCTGCATAGGGGGAGGCTGGATGTGTACTCACATTGAAGGAGAGGGGGATACAGCCTGGGTCTGGGGAGAGAGGCTGGTTCTGCTCTTTAGCAAGTTGGCACGCAGTGCCATGCTGTGCCAACGTCTCGCCAGCTGTTCACCTGTCACTCCTCACCTGTCAGACTTACCTGAGAGGAGCCGGCCTGCCAATCACATCATGACGTCTGAGGGAAAATTTATAGTCCCTCCAGATGGGGAGGGAAAATGCTCTGTTAACTTTGATTAGCCAGGCTGTGCGTCCATTGTGTGTGTGTGTGTGTGTGTGTGTGTGTGTGTGTGTGTGTGTGTGTGTGTGTGTGTGTATAGATACTTATATTTTCATATCTTCATATTTTCTCTCTTCAGAGGGGGAATCAGATTGAGAAGATAGAGAACGTAGAGACCCTCAGGACCCTCCAGGTTCTGGATCTGTCCCTAAACCGGATCCAGAGTCTCTCAGGCCTTCAGAACCTCCAACTTCTGGGATCCATCAACCTGGAGAGCAACATGGTAAAGCACAGCCCAAGCACTGCCTTTGTCAGAATCACTGAACCAGCTGTACAACAATAGGAGTGGCATGCCTTATGATGCTACTGTAGAAAGTGTTCTTTTATATGTTATTGAATGCATGCAGTATATTTTCTTTGCATGAGCGGAGGGTTTCGTTTTAAGACGTTTTTGTTTTTTTGTTGGTACTGTACATATTTTATTTTAAGATTACATTTAATCTCTATGCCCAATCCACGGGTTTCAGATCAGTGAAATCAAGGAGGCCACACACATCCATGACCTGGTCCTGCTACGGGAGCTTAATCTGCAGAGAAACCTAGTGCAGGTATGGTCCAGCACAAACTACACCCACGCATTGATATCACTCAGTACAACACACAACAGCACTATACCAGCAATATACAGTACTGTACCTACATAATGCTTTTCCCACTGTTATTTCAATGGCAGGATCAGCCTGACTATAGACTGGCTGTGATATTCCTCCTTCAACACCTGACTGGCCTAGACCAGAAGAAAGTCACTGCAGAGGAGAAGGTAAGTGCACACTGTGTGTGTGTGCGTGTGTGTGTAAAATGGATTGTGAATGCTCACCACTCTATTTGAAACAATAGAGGCATTTGTAGAGGTGTATGTAGCAACACATTACAGGACATGTAGGAATACTGTGCCTTTCTGAATGAAGATTCATGACATTGGCCATGTTCCCATTAGTATACCACCTATAATAAAGACATTCTTAGTTGTATGCAAGTGTATTGTCTTACGACAGGTGGCGTCAATCCTACTCCACTGACCTGTCTTGTAGGACGTGGAACCGATCTGAAGATTAGAAAGCATTCACAATAAATTAGATCCTGATTTGTGAGACTCATGCGCCCTCTCATTGCTTTCTACAGGACTGCTACTTTTGTTACAAAACTAAAAAACTGGATATACAGTACTTTGTTGGTTACTGTTGTGTGAAGTCTCTTTTAGAATAATTTATATGCACTGTTAAGTTTGCACAGCTGCGGGTAAAGCACCCGTTTCCTTCAATCCGAGTTGCCCAGCTGGTTGGCTCACTGAACAATGTATGTTAGTTGTTGTGTACATTTCCAATTCCACTAAATAACAGCTGCACCTTTAACCACCAAAGTCCTTTTGCTAGTTTCAAGGTCATGTAACTAAGACATTTGCCGGAGTATAGCCATTGACTTGGAGTAAGTATAGTTTTAGGCTCCTGAACTTCCCCCACCTGCATTCCCTAGGTGTCAGCTGTCAACAAGTACGACCCTCCTCTGGAGGTGGTGGCGGCCAGGGATCACATGACCCACATGGTGTACCAGCTGATGCAGCCTCAGGTCATCTACGATAGGTAAACTCTGCCACTGATTGGACCAGGCTCACCATCCCAAGATCTCTCAGCCAATCAAAGTCTGATACGATGAAAATGATGAATAAAGCATATGTTCCAATACAACTTGTCCTTGCAGTCTGTGAAATAAAAACATATTTGAAATAAGGAGTTAATTATCTTAAGGAATTCCAAGGACTTATTATTATGCTGGCCTTCTCTCTAAATCATATTTTTCTCATATCATATTTCCCTCCTTGTTTTGGTCCCCAGCACCCTTCCCAGTCTGGACTCTCCCTACCCCATGCTGGTGCTGACAGGTCCCCAGGCCTGTGGGAAGAGAGAGCTGGCCCACAAACTCTGCCTGGAGTTCAGTGACGTCTTCGCCTACGGGTGAGTGGCCAAGCCCGTCTGAGGCCAAGCCCGTCAAGCTGTACCCATTGGAATATGGTCCTATCAAAGGACGCAATAGACACAAGAATATTAATTTATTAATATTAATATGGTACAATAAGGGCCTTGTCACATTAACGATCACTGTAACGGTTACATTTCAGATTGTTTTCATTGCAGTCGCAGACTATTAGATCTCACAAACATGTCCAGCGCTATCACTACGGTAACAACCTTGAATGCAGCCTTAGGTTGCAGTTTAGGGTACTAAAATCATTCAGTTATTCATTCCACTCCAATAAACATCAATTAATATGAGCTTTAGCGTCTCTCTAAAGCAGATGTTCAGTACCTCCCCGTAAACACATCAAGACAACACGTGAGTAATGTTGAGTCAGGAATAACATGGCCTCCCATGAGAGATGAGAGATGGATACATACAGTAGATAAAGTGGCAGCCGGGCACATACTGTAGTGCTGAAATCAAACACACATCTGCTAGAGATGACATTTTCCTGGCTCTCGCCTCTTGGCGGGCTTTAAGGGAGACCATTCCTAACCCACAGGAGATAGGGGGGCAGTGGGGGAGCTCAGTCTTTCCCACCTCTCCGTCTAGCCCCCCCCCCCCGCCCCCCCAAATGTTACGCTCAAAATAGTTTGCATGCTTACCCCTCGTAAATTACAGGAGTTGAGTTATGGAGTGCTTCGATAGGGAAAATATGTGTGTATGCGTGCGTGCGTGCGTGCGTGCGTGAGTGCGTGCGTGTTAAATCTGTATGGTATTTGTCCTTGTTTACACAGAGCCTGCCATACCACCAGGGGAGCCTACTTTGGGGAAGAGAATGGGAGTGACTACCATTTTGTCTCAGAGGAAGACTTTCAGAACATGGTTCACATGGTGCGTCAGTCTGATTAGAAGTCGTATTGGAGAAATGTCATTATGATCATTATGATACTTGAGAGTTTAGATGTCCTGTACATCCAACTACTGCAAGTGTACTGTGCGTATTACCTGTCCATTCACGTAAGGGGTGCTGGTAGGGTCATTTTGTTTGTTATGAAGTATAGCATGTCACATCTATAAGACCCTTCAAAGCATCCATAAGTTATGAAGTATTCCAAAGATAGAGAATGATATGTAAGTCCTAGATCTCCTACACAGGGGGCCTGAGGTGCACCAGACTATCCCTCACCGTAGAGTTCTTTTAACTCATGGCCCGTCCCTTTCTTAAAGGTGATTATGTCAGCCCTGTGGGCTTTATAGACTAGTCTGGCAGTGATTAGAGGAGGAAACCCTTTGATGTGTGATCCAAACCATCTTCAGTAGGTAGAGAGGAAGTGTCTCAGGTGAGGTTTGCAGACTGCCCTCCCCCTCATACTGTGCCAGACCGTATCAGCCCACTCCAGATGTGCACTCTCACCATGTAATCATAGGCTCTGCCATCAACTACATTCCCTTTAAGTCATTAACCTCAATCAGTTAACGCTCATAGTTGTTTTATTGTGACTTGACTTGGCCTGCAAACAGAGGAAAGATTAGGGGGTGATTTGCAATCTAGGCTGAATGGTTTCTAACTGAACTGCCGTGATACAGGGGCAGAGGTCAAACCAACTGTAGCTTCATAGTTAGGAAGGCGCTGAGTCCCTGAATAGTCCCTGTAGAACAAACATGACTCGATGCATATAGGATACAGAGACACAGAGAGTCTATACACTTCATTTCTATCTGAATATTCAGCTATGTTATACCTAGTGAGTGGCCCACAGTCGTCAGAGCAGTCTGTAGGGTCGTAGTGGAGTGTGATGGATGGTAGCACTGAGCCAAAGCTGTCCCAGGTGTAGAGAGACAAGGGGTCAAGGGTCAGCCGTGTGAAGTAGCAGGGAGAGTGATCATCGCCCTGACATCGAAGTCAAGAGTTCACCTCATAGGTGGGGATGCTACCCTGGTGTTCATGCCGGGAACATTGTAGGGTCATGTAAGTCCATTACAGAGATGAATATGACTCATAACTCTCCGAAATGATGCACACAGAAGTGACTGCTATCTTCAATGATCAGCTTTTTCTCTATCTCTTATCTCTCTCCTCATCTCCCTCTCTCCTCATGCCTCCCTCCCTCCCTCCCCCCCCCCTCTCTCTCTCTCTCTCTCTCTCTGTCTCAGGGTAAATTCATCCAGACCATGCAGTATGGAGGACACTGGTACGGTCTGTCTCGTGAGGCCATCGAGGATGTGGCCAGGGAGGGCCTGGCCTGCTGTCTGCATATGGAGCTGGAGGTACACACACACACACACACACACACACACACACACACACACACAAACACATATTGTATGTGTGGAGCCTGCTACTATGACCTGACCTGAAAAGGCCAGTAACTAACATGTTGAAAGGTTACAGCTGCTTCGTAGTATTTGTTGCATTATTGTGAACTATGATACCATAGTTTGTAAACTTGCTGAAGGTCCAGTGATCTTGTCCCCCATTTGAAGAACTGGAAGACAACAAATTCCATTAGAAAAAATAAATAAATAAATTGAATTCTCATTCATTTCAAGTGTACTTTATTTTGCAATTTTTTATTTTCATTATTTTCTCAATATGTATTTTCTTTGTCCCTTATGATGTGATGTTTTTCCGTGCTGGCTGTGTGTGTGTGTACTGTGTGTGTGTGTGTGTGTGTGTGTGTGTGTGTGTGTGTGTGTGTGTGTGTGTGTGTGTGTGTGTGTGTGTGTGTGTGTGTGTGTGTCTGTGTGTGTGTGTGTGTGTGTACTGTGTGTGTGTGTGTGTGTGTGTGTGTGTGTGTGTGTGTACTGTGTCCTCTCAGGGTGTGTTCAGTCTGAAGAACACCTACTTCGAGCCCCGCTACATTCTCCTGATCCCTACAGACCAGGAGCAGTATGCCGACCGCCTGAGGACCCGCGCCCTCTACACCCACTCCCAGATAGACAGCGCCGTGGCCCGCATAGACCTCTACGCCAGGATCAACAGAGAGCGCCCGGGCTTCTTCGACAACGTCATACGCTGCGGTACGTACTCCCTTCTGGATGTCCCAATTCAACAGCCTTTGTGACACCTGTCCTATGCTTTGATGTCCATGTAGGGGAGTGCACACGTTTGGGAACCACTCACAGTGCAGTTTGCTTACCAAAAAAAATACAGACAGGGTCAAGACTAGAAACATTAATCCTTCTCCCCACTGGTGAATTAGAGTCAATTAATCTCAGGCTTTTTCTTAAGACTTTAAGTTTAAGTCCAGAGATATTGGTTTTGTTTTCTTCATGGGTCATAAGAAAAGCTCAAAAGCTTAAAGAGGGTAATTATGTCCACAGCGTAGAAAAGTTACGACGCCACAGCTGTAGATGAATCAACCCACAGCATTTCCTCTTGCTCTAATGGAGAGATGCATCAAGAGCAGAGCACATTAGCTAGCGAACATTCACAGGCCTCCATGTTTATCATTCCTCCATGAAGGCACTCAGAAATGCAAATTTTGCTAATGAAGTGAAATGGCAAGTTAAAGCATGCAACATGCCATTTATTCTCCTCCAGTATGCTCTGGTAGTCTGCACCTCATTAACATCCACTCATTATTCCCAAGGACTCGAATGTGTATGACAGGGCTGCACCATAGGGAGAAAATATCATACTGTGATAGTTTTGCTAGATATTGTGATAGTGATATGACTTGCGATAATATCTCATAGTCAGTGGGGCGAGCAACATAATATTTGGGTGGGCAATACCCAACCTGCCCTGCCCTTGACTCATACATACATTTTCATTGAGTGAAAATATATACAGTATCGAGGCCTCTTGCGATAGTAATATTGCATATGTTTCAATCGCAATAACGATAGTTTTACGATATATGCTCCAGCCCTAGGATGAACCTTAATGTACAGACAAGGATGTGAAACTAAACAAACACACGTGTGTGTGTGTGTGTGTGTGTGTGTGTGTGTGTTCAGATAACCCTGCTGAGGCCTATAAGACTCTGAGGCAGGTGGTGAAGGAGTATCTGGGAGTGGAGGAGCAGGGAGGAGGGGACCAGATCACCAGAGGAACCCCAGACCACATCTCAACAGGTGGGTCACATCTGTGTGTCTGTGTGTGTGCGTGTATGTATGTACGTGTGTGCTTACATGCCTGTACACAGACCAAGTGACTGTACCATTATTGTCTCTTTGCCTATACTGTATCCATAGAGTTGACGAGGGGCTCACGAGCAGACGAGAGGACCACAGGCCCTTCCAGGCCAGAGACTGGCCCTAGTTCCCGCTCCGCCTCAGCCATGGAACCCACTAAAGCCCTGCCCCCCTCTGACTCCAACTGTAACTACAGGAGTAAGGTCCAGGCCCAGCTCACTCCTCAAAAGACCTCTGCTGTGGGTGACAGAACACAACTGGGCATAGCATCTCAGCCAGATAGAGAACACTGCATGACACTGCTGATCAGCACATACATACAGTAGGCCTGCAGTGTACCCCACTCATCATCAATTACCTTATGTTCACGTGGCATTGCTGGACTAAAACTGAGGTCATTTGCACAAAGACTAAACACTTGTATCAGTTCAACCTGCATAATCTAGGTGCAAGTCAAAGCAAACATGGTTCACATGTTCCTCTAGGTTAGCGCTGTGTATCTGTCCTGTCATTGTTTTGATAGATTTCCCTCTCTGTCACAGGAATTAGCCTCTATACACAGACGGCAGCAGCTGGTCAGAGAAGCCCTGATGGGGAAGAGTCCTGGAGCCTACACCCAGCTCTTCAAGAGGTACGCTTCAACCACTCACACTTGATTGTAGAGGACCCTCATGTCTAATCAACTCTAATCAACTCACTTATTGTAGCTGTTAAACCTCTCCTATTGGCTTGTGTTGCTCATATATGACCTTGAGGTTGTAGTGGCCAATCATAAGGTTTTGCTGCAGACTAGTATTGTACATACGACAGAACTTGGTCAAATAACCTACATGGTCAAATGCTTTCAAATATGTGAGCTACGCTTGATTTACTTTGACTGGTACAACACAACCAATAGAAAAGGGCAAACTCCAAACAATATCAAGCAAACCTCAAATAGTTTCAAGCATCTGACATACATATGTATTTAAAGCAGGTCTGCTATACAATATACATTACCAGCAGGAACTAGAGAGGTAATTGTTTTCGGTAAAAAGGTAAGATGGTAAGTACTTGGCCTCTCATAAGTTGGTCCATCCAAGATGGACCTCATCAGTGGATTTCCAGCTCTCTTTACCATTGCCCTCTTGTGTTCTGACTGGAGGGTAGTCTCTCTGGTGAGCCCTACACTCAGTGGTCTGAACCTCAAGGCATATGGGTTTGTAATCAACTCAATCCATTAGGAATGTGCATGCGGGTGTGTGTGTGTAAAGAGTGCCATGTGTGGTTGTGTAGAGTACACCACAGATGCCATTCACACACACACACACACACACACACACACACACACACACACACACACACACACACATATAATAATCATCATGTCTCCCAGTCTAAAGCCCGGTCCAGATATACTGTAGTAGCTGTTGCTAGATGAGACCAACCAATCTGATCAAAACTGCCCACTTTTATTATGTGAAATGTGTGGTAAAAACATGACGCAGCTGAAATGATCTTGGTACTGTAGCTAGGCACATTTCTCATACAAGAAAAAACAATGAGCGTCCACCAGCTTTAGCTAGGTGATCCAGCTAGCTAGAAGGCTAGTTTTAACAAGCTACCTGTTGGCAGAATTGCTACAAGGGATTAAACCCTTAAGACTCGACATGCTGAATCATGGAGATGCCAACCGCCCTCAGGAGACATTCTAAAACTAGGTACAGCAGTACAGATCGGCAAAATGACCACGTAAAACTGGCTTGTTTAGTCTCCTATGTCTGAACTGGGCTTTCAACTGACGGTATTTTGAGTAGAATGATAACTTCAATAGCAATACAGCATGTGTTTGTGTGTTCTATGACTGAGAAACACATCTCATTTGTGAGTTAATCTCACCAGATCTGTCAGCACTGAATGTTGTTAGAAACACAGGTCCCGTGTGACCAATGTTTCCCTTACAATGTCTCATCAAACCACGACTCATCTACCAGGAACACAATGTCTGTTGGCCCCGTGGTACGACATGCTGGGGGAGAGAGAGAGGGAGAGGCAGGGTTAATGAGTGTGTGTGTGTGTGTGTGTGTGTGTGTGTGTGTGTGTGTGTGTGTGTGTGTGTGTGTGTGTGTGTGTGTGTGTGTGTGTGTGTGTGTGTGTGTGTGTGTGTGTGTGTGTGTGTCAGGTCTGCTCAAACAGCTCCATCATCATTGGCCTCTCAGATCCTCTCATCACCTGTGATTGCCAGAGACAGCCATCTCCCTCATGACCACTCAGATGATAGCAGGTTTGCACTCACACACACACACACACACACACTTGGTCTGAAAAGGACATTTTCAATCTACCTTATCATGAGTACTTAAACATAGTGCACCACATATATTAGTATTCACTGCCTCCACTTATGCGTTTCAGAGCATATGCTCTGAGTTCTCCTTTACGGAGCTCAGTTAACTACCCCAAGCCATCTGGGGACAAGCCTCTGCACACACGCACACACACACACACACACACACACACACACACACACACACACATACACACACACACACACACACACACACACACATACACACACACACACACACACACACACACTCACACATGCATACACACACACACACACACACACACACACTCACACACGCATACACACACACACACACACACAAACACACACACACACACACACACACACATAAATTCAGTTTTTATAGCTCTCTCTGCCTCGCTACTGTGTATAGTCAAACACCATAACACACACTTTTAGACTGTCCTTGGTGTGTTGTATAGTACACACACTAAAGTGCTGTATAGTATATAACTTCACATGAATAAAAAACTACGTACATAACCTTTAAAGAAACTTGCCATGATCTAAAATCCTTCCCAGTCAATATACATGAAATAACAATTGATCTGTATGGTATGTAAAGGATTCAGCATGGTACAGTGTTTACAGTATAGCTGTAGCAGATTCCAATGTCTGCATGCATATACCTACAGCACTTTCCCTTTCCAGTAATACCACTCAGTGAGGATGTGTTTTGACCTGTCTCTCTCTTTCACACGTATTTGACAGAGGAGTGTGTCTTATTGCTGATGGCATAATTTCCATCCTCCCCTAAGTACCTGCATTCACAATGGAATACTTTCCTGACAGTGTGATCCGAAGGAAGGGCCGGATCAATGGGAAAGACACTCCATTGGGACAGAGCCAATATGCCTTTGATACAGTTACGGGTCTGAATGACCCTTTTTGGCACCTCGGTTCCTCTCTTGATTTCACTCCTTTTTTTCTCTTTCTGTCTTTCTCATCACTTTATCTATCTCTCTCTCTCTCTTCTCTTACTTACCCTCTGTCTTTATCTGTCCGTCTGGCTCTGTCTCTTTCCCTCTCTACCCCCCCCCCCCCCCTCTCTCTCTCTCTCTTCATGCTCCATGGTATCTGGTACCAGTTCGGAGGAGTCCCGCGCCAGCTCAGGCCTCTCCATTCCCAGCTCAGCAGGGGCCTTCTCCGAGGCAGCAGGCCAAGCGGGGCGCTCCGACCTGGCCTCTGGACACACCCTAAAGCCCACGGAGGTCTCCTCTCTGGGTCACAACCTAGACTTACTCAAAGGTGAGGGACCCTCCACTCTGTCTTCACCTTGCATGTCCTACCCAAACTCACAGCGACGCATGGATGCATTGTTCTGTCTCCTGTCTTATCTTATTTGGTAACATTACTTTCCTCCGATTGTAGTTCAATAGTATGATGATCACTGAGTCATGTCTTTACTCTATGTACTGTATATACATAGTGCATGGAACATCTTTAAAGATGATATATAGCCACTATAATACTGTATGCTATGCTTGTTGCTCCCCGCAGATCAAGTGGAGGCCCCAGGCCACTCTCCTGACACCCCGCGCCCCGGCTCAAACCGTATCTCTCCGGCAGCCACCCCTGCTTCCGTACGCCCAGGGTCCAACCACAAACCCATCCTACCCCCTATCCCCTCTGGACGCAAGACCCCCACCCCCAGCCCCAGACCCTGAGAGTGGGAGAGAGGAGGAGAGGAGGAGGAGAGGAGGAGAGGAGGAGAGGAGGAGTGGAGAGGTACAAGAGAGAGGGAGGGGACCAGGAGAGAGGGGAGGGACATGGATATGGCTTAAGAAGTGGTTGGAAATAAGTAGATATACAGTAACAAGGATGGACACATTTGTGTGTAGAGATGTACTGTACCTGTATGTTAGTTATCAAGACAGGGGAACAGTATTAATTCAAACCAATAAAACAACATCACAGGACTCAACAAGCTTAGGACACTACCCCAAACATACATGGTCCGTCAGCCTATGGTCCGCTTTTGACAAAAACCTAGACATGTATTTAAATGTATGTAGTCAATACGTGTTTTCAATGACATCAGCATGTGGCCCAGTCCTGAGTTTAGAACAGTACAGTAGATTGTTCTATTGTTCTTGCCACAACCTGCAGCTTGGATAAAGGGTGCAATATACATTACAATGCAACCATATTGTCTACCTGAGGACAAGCGAGGACAGGAACAGTTAGTCATAGATAAAGATGATTACAGTAAATAAAAGACTGTAAACACTGTAAAAAGACTGTAAAAGACTGGAGCTGTCCTTTCCATGCTCTGTCAGGGTAAGTTATCTGTGTACATCAGTGCTCTAGGGCTTTAGGGCAGGGACTGGTGTAAGAAGTGTCTGTGCTTGGTCAATCCATTTTTTTGTGATCAATTGATTTTATTTCTTCAAATATGGTTTCGTATGACATTTTACAAAGGCAACTGTCAAATCAGTTTTGAGCGCGCGCACACACACACACACACACACACACACACACTCAAATTGCTTGCTGCTATCATCTGGGTACTGATTCTCAATATATATGATGTGTCACTGCATGATAAACTGTTCATCAGTCTAAATCTCATCTGGGGTTTATTCGTAGTTTTCATATTCTCCTTTCATTCAAAATCTTTTGGAGTTATAGACAGGTATTAAACTGTAAAATGTCCAAACAGAATCAAATGTGTGTGCATACATTACTCTCAGCTGGTAATTATTCCTTCTGTCAGTGTGTGTGTGTGTGTGTGTGTGTGTGTGTGTGTGTGTGTGTCACACACACACACCTGGCCATCCATCACTGTCTCTCCCCCTCTACCAGCAGATGTTGCAACCATCTAATAATTCAGAGGCAGTTTGAGACAAGACAGCCCCACCGTGCCTCAGGCTCCTGGGTGTAACCTACTAAGAGACCATCCTCACACCCAGCTCACCTTAGACAAACACATCATCTCCCCCCTCCGGAGCACAGCCACACTACAGGACACACTACTACACTACACTACCACACTACAGGACACACTACTACACTACACTACCACACTACAGGACACACTACTACACTACACTACCACACTACAGGACACACTACTACACTACACTACCACACTACAGGACACACTACTACACAACACTACTACACTACACTACCACACTACACTACCACACTACAGGACACACTACTACACTACACTACCACACTACAGGACACACTACTACACTACACTACCACACTACAGGACACACTACTACACTACACTACCACACTACAGGACACACTACTACACAACACTACTACACTACACTACCACACTACACTACCACACTACAGGACACACTACTACACTACACTACCACACTACAGGACACACTACTACACTACACTACCACACTACAGGACACACTACTACACAACACTACCACACTACACTACCACACTACAGGACACACTACTACACTACACTACCACACTACAGGACACACTACTACACTACACTACCACACTACAGGACACACTACTACACTACACTACCACACTACAGGACACACTACTACACAACACTACCACACTACACTACCACACTACACTACCACACTACAGGACACACTACTACACTACACTACCACACTACAGGACACACTACTACACAACACTACCACACTACACTACCACACTACACTACCACACTACAGGACACACTACTACACTACACTACCACACTACAGGACACACTACTACACTACACTACTACAATACAGGACACACTACTACACTACAGTGCAGAGGAGCAGATATGAGAGGGCATGAGAGTAACTATGGGGCATAAGACTAGCCAATTTGTTTGTATTTGTCATAACTTACAGTACAGTTGGCTGATACCCTACTCTATATATAGAGTATATATATATATATATATACTCTATATATACCCCTGCAGTCTGTTTATCTGTGGCTTTTTCTGTTTGTCAGTCAGTCAGTCTACCCCTGTCAATCAGTCTGTCTTTGTGTAAAGCGCCTGTCTGTCTTGTCTGTATGTGTGTATGTCTGTCTGTCTGTCTGTTTGTCCACAGTTGGTTTAAGAAATACAAAACTGTGGATAACCTTTCCAAAATGGGGGGAATTTAACTGCAGAAGTGTATATTGTCATTAGAGACCCTCTTAATCATCGCAACGGTACATCTACCAGAGCCAAATATAAACATGTCATGCTTTTTAATCAAGACATAACTCTGAAAGACAACATCTCTTTTCATAGAAGAAAGGAAGTTCACATTTTCAAGAGAAATCATTGCAGCTGAATTATGCTCAGCAAGGTTGAAAGGAAATATGCAGGACTACTTCATCAATTTTACACACAAAGGCTCCTCACTAAATCAAACCATATTTTATAGTTCTTTATAGTGTCTGAGCCAGAGTAGTCTGCTTCCCCTCATATCATAGTAGGAATATGCTTGGATGTGAACTCAGTTGCCCTGTAGTTAACCTTGTTGAGATCAGGCTTTCCTAGTTCGGAAAGCCTGGGGAAATGTTAGCAGAAAGTAGCTACACAGGGGTGTAAACACGTTTTAAATTGAATGACGCCCCACCACACGTCAGACCAGTCAAATACCTCATCGATTTCTGGCTAAACAAAATGTTGTTGTTCTTCCATTTTCTTCAATGTTCCAAGCTAGGGTAGACAACAACTCTAAAAAATAGTCCAGTCCTACTCGGTCGGAAAAAAGGCGACGCACATAACAACAATCAACCATCTACAGTACGGCCATGTGGGGAGAGGGTTCTTGGAATGGAAGCATATTCTCCCATCGCTCCGTCCTGGTTCAGTCCAAGCCAGATCGGCTAATCTAACATTCTCCAGACCTCCAAAAGAGGCCTGAGAACAAGGTGATTTGGAGGTATGGCTACAAATGCATCACCTCTAAAGACATTACCAACAGCAGTGCTGGAAAGGACAATGTAAAAAGAGAATATCCAAGGCAACACAGTCGGTATTGCGTCACCCCTGTGGTAAAGCCCAAGAATTAGCTGTCCACGGTCATCAGTTGAAACCCCTAAGCAGAAGCAGACACGGCTACGATAGGTGCGTTGAACAGTATTTTGACCTATCAGAACCGTCATCTGTGGCCAGGTTCAACAGGATTATCTTGCCTCTCCCTGCCTTCCAGGCTGACGACCAGGTGGACAGTCATCACGACTCCTCATGATCCGTCACGCCACTTCAAAGGACAAGGGCAGGATTATATTATTCCTTTATTATTCTACTGAAACTGTGTAAGTGATTCTGGGTCAGGTGTTACAGCTAGTTCCCCTGAGCTGGGAATGTGCCATTAAAGGACCCAGGAGGTCTTAGTAAAAAGGGAAGAGGAGAAAGAGGGGGTGGTTATGAAGAGGTTATAGTAAGGGGACAGAGAAAGACAATATTCTGGGAAAGTGCATTGATATTTCACTGTGACGGCTGTAAACGTCATCTCATGCACACAACGCACAATACCCCCATATGTATTAAATGCGAACCATTTATGTGCAAAAGCTTTAGCATTCATAAAAGGGGTCCTCGGCTTTGTTCAGGGTCTCCTTGAAAATGCTTGCTTTCTCAGACACTGAAAGGTCAAAGGAGGCCAAAAGAGATCAGTTACAGTCAAAGAGAGTTACAGAGAGAAGTAGTTATGGACAGTGTCTTTGAAGCACAGATACTGT
>NC_139674.1:9953008-9963008 GCF_951799395.1 Argentina silus
ACGAGGAAGCGAGCGAGGCAGGGAGGGAGGGAAGGAGGGAGGGAGAGAGAGAGAGAGAGAGAAAGGGTCGGGGCCAGATTACCTGTAAAAACAAGCCATCGTACCGAAGGTGCAATTACCCATGATTCTCCTGATGTTTTTACAGCTCAGTGTGAGAACGTTTGCCCAGCCCCATGACATTCCTAATATGTGACAGACCCCTCCCTTTCAACATAACACACACACACACACACACACACACACACACACACACACACTCCTACTCACACTCACACTCACACCTTTTGAACATACACCCTACTTTGTACACACACACACACACCTTTTGAGCATACAAACTAATTTGCACACACACGCACGCACACACACACACACACACACACACACACACACACACACACACACACACACACACTCACACCTTTTGAACATACACCCTACTTTGTACACACACACACACACCTTTTGAGCATACAAACTAATTTGCACGCACGCACACACACACACACACACACACACACACACACACACACACCTCCACCTCCCAAAAGCTTTGCTAATTCACTCCTCTTTTGTTAGTTTAGTTTTCCTCCTCTCTGCTCCTCTCTTGCCTGTGAGTGAGCTGTGCTCCCAATCCACATGATTGTTTTCTTCTTAGCCTACAGCTTGAATTTAATCAAAGCTCAATTCATAGCACAACTGATGACTTGGGGGATTTGCCTGCATTGAGAAGTGCAATTAGCTGTGGGTTTAGGGAGACAAGGCTGGTTAATATTCTCTGTCTGAACACCCCCAGCAGCTTTCTACTACCTTTTATTCTAATCACACCTGCTGTACTTAGGCCATTTACTCTTTGTGTAATTGCACTCAAAACCTAAATGAGCTTTAAATGGCATTTACATTTGCCACTGTTATATCATTTTAATTTCATATGTCCCTGTGCGCAGGTAGGCTAAACTTTGAGAAGTGTTTAAAGCTGCGGAATGACGCCTTTTAATGGCGGTCTCAATTATTTTTAGCTGGTTATGGGGGTATGGTTGTTGGATTGTTGAATACAGTCAGATTTAGTGGCAGTATGTTTCATTAGTTTAATTTATTAAATCTAATTTTTGGTTTAATGGCTGTGGGGCTGTTATTCTGCTGCTATTCTGCTGCTATTCTTTTATGTCTTATACCCTGTGTAGTATGCAGGCTTGAATCATGCACGCGCACACGCACGGACACACACACACCCCCACACACACACCTTATTCCCCCCAGTCTCACAATCTCCACAGTCCTGGGACAGCCAGACAGAGTGTGATGTACTGTATGACCCTCCCTGCACCCCGTAGTTACTTCTGACCCACCCTTAAGTGTCCAGGGGGTCACCAGTAAGGCACTAGTGGTTCACTTCAGACAGCCTTCAGTCCCGGCCAGAGGGGTCTGGGGTTTCAGTTTGGTCCCTGTAGAACTCCCTCACCCTCTTCCTCTCCCTCACCCTCTTCCTCTCCCTCACCCTCTCCCTCACCCTCTTCCTCATCCCTCTCTCACCCGCCACCTAGAACCCTATAGCCCAGCCCTTACTTGGTGATGTTACTGGAACTGTACAACTATGGTCATAGAACTATAAGCAATAGGATGTTGTTTATAACTTTGACTATAGTATAGTACACTATTCCAACACCATCACACCATTTAACTCCATTCCTGCACAAATCCCTGCTTCAACACATTCAAAGGTCCATTAAAGTCATCTAAATCATTCTATGTATGCATACTGTATACTTCCTAGTTCCTCTACTATGTAGGGTGTCACATAAATTACCCCAGGATTGCCCCAGTCTGGCTGGAGTCTGACCCCCTATGATGACTCGGGGCACAGGGAGGGATATGGTGGTTTCTATAGAGCATGTACTTTTCCTACAGTACATCAACATCTGTATATGATATGGTGGAATGTTTCTTTTTTCTTTTTTCTCAATGGTTAAGCCTGGTTTCAGGATCATTTGTACTGTCTGGATGAATTTTATGCGAGGCATGCTGTGTTTGTAAAGATAAAATTGGAAATGGCTCACTGAATTCTAACAAATAGATGGTTGTAGTACCAACCATTACTGTTGCCCAAAGCTCTGTAGCGATATGCTTGGTTTCTGTTGAACCAGTTTGTGCCTGTCTTATGATCGTTAATGCAAGTTAAACTTTTGTGAATGAGTGTCAGTGTGTGTGTGTGTGTGTGCGTGTGCGTGTGCGTGTGCGTGTGCGTGTGCGTGTGCGTGTGTGTACAGTGTGCGTGTGTGTGTGTGTGTGTGTCTGTATCTGTGTCTGTGTCTGTGTCTGTGTCTGTGTCTGTCTGTGTGTGTGTGTGTGTGTGTGTGTGTGTGTGTGTTCATGTGCGAATTTGGGTGTGTGTTTGGGCCCTCTGAGAAGAGTGTGTTGAGTTATAGTGCATCATGACTGACAGCTGGTGAGCCCTTATAAACCCAGTTACCACATTCCTGTGGTTCACCATCACAGGTGACCTCATAACCCACCTTGTCAGTACTGCAGCCTGCAGAGAGGGCTGCCCATCAGACCTGAGTGATCACTTCACTTCTTTATCCTCCCCAGCTTTTAAACATGATGTTTGTTCCACAAGCTGCTGGTCTGGGTTAATGTCCAGACGTAAAGGCCTTTTGAACGGTGGTATTACTAAAGGTGCTACTGTGGCCTCTCTGAACCTCTGTAACCGTGGCATTGTTTGTTAGTTTTTGTTGTTATTGTCGCTTCTAACCTCTCAATATTTAACCATAAATATATTGCAATCGTATTTAATCAAATCTCTTTCCTTTAGTTCAATGATATTTATGAAAAGTCCCACATTATGTGCACATATACTGTATATACAGTACCACAAGTTGTTCACCACAGAGTTACTATAATACACCCCCAGGTACAGTTCTGCCTGGACCCTGTCTGTACCCTGTACCCTGTCTGTACTCGGTACCATGTACCCTGTCTATACCCTGTACCCTGTACTCTGTACTCTGTACCCTGTCTGTACCCTGTACCCTGTACCCTGTCTGTACTCGGTACCATGTACCCTGTCTGTACCCTGTACTCTGTACCCTGTCTGTACCCTGTACTCTTTACCCTGTCTGTACTCGGTACCATGTACCCTGTCTGTACCCTGTACTCTGTGCCCTGTACCCTGTACCCTGTCTGTACTCGGTACCATGTACCCTGTCTGTACCCTGTACTCTGTACCCTGTCTGTACCCTGTACTCTGTACCCTGTCTGTACCCTGTACTCTGTACCTTGTCTGTACCCTGTACTCTGTGCCCTGTACCCTGTACCCTGTCTGTACCCTGTACTCTGTACCCTGTCTGTACCCTGTACTCTGTACCTTGTCTGTACCCTGTACCCTGTACCCTGTCTGTACTCGGTACTCTGTACCCTGTCTGTACTCTGTACCCTGTCTGTACCCTGTATTCTTTAGTGTGTGTGTGTAACGTTGAGTGTGTGTGTAACGTTAAAGTGGAGCACAGGCATGACAGCGTAATGTGAATGGCCACTGGTGAGAAGGGAGGAATACTGGTGAGAGAGAATTGGGGAAATGCAGTATTACATTCCTGGCAAGGTTTCTATGTCTCTCTCTCTCTCTCTCTCTCTCTCTCTCTCTCCCCCCCTCTCCCTCTCCCTCTCCCTCTCTCTCTCCCTCTCTCAAGCAACAGGTTGCAGCAGCTCCACACACCCCCTTCCAACTTTTTCAGCATTACAGACAGCCCTGAAGATAGTGTGTGGCTCATTCATTCCCTTACAAACACATTCACACATGCACGCACACACACGCACACACACACACCCACACACACACTCCTACTTCTTCACACACACATCCACCTTCTACCCAAGGTGGAGCAACCACCTCCTAAAGGAATATAAAACAAAACGGGACTCCTTCCTTTTCCTTTTATCAACACTTTGGAACACTTCTAAACTTTTAGATTTTCTCAGCCTCAAACTGGCAACCGTCAGGGAACAGTAGCAGTCACCTGGAGTTGGCGAACAATGTCTTTCTCGTCCCTGAGGAGGTAAGTGAGAAATGGGTACTTTTAAGCCCCATTACATTTACTGTCTTTCCCCAACTCTATAAAGTTATCACCCTAAGCCTAATACAGCACTACATTACAGAAGGCTGTTTGATATATTCTACTCAAGGTCTGAGCCAAGCTACCCTCTCTAGTTTACAGTGCAGTATATCCATCTGGCCTGAGGCCAGTGTATCTGTCTTTAAAGCAGCATCCCTATCTCTCCCACAATGACTTGTGTCTGATTTGAGACTATTTGCTCTGCTCCTCTCTCTCTCTCTTTCTCCCTCTCTCCTCTGTGATGAGGTGATTGTGGAAGAATTCTGGAAACTGTTGTTTTGTGAACGCGCCGTTCCACTCAATAAAGTTTCCAAAGCTACTGAAGAGAGAGACAGAGAGGGTGAAAGAGCACCGCTACCAGAGCTAATGCAGCTCAAACTGGCGTTGCAGCAAATGGCATCACTGTCTCTGTATAATGTATTTTTGAGAGCTTCTCTGTCACTTGTGTGTGCAGCTTCAGTCCAGGAACTCCTTCAGATGTCCTATGGGATAGGACATTCATACAGGACAGGCATTCGCCATGCAGCGTAATGTCAGTGAAGGGAATGTGCATTAGTGTCACAAAAGCAATGCAACCTGCAACCTGTTGCATACTATAGCCACAACTGCACAACCTTTGCTGCATGTACAAACAGAAGCATGCATTGGTCACTATTGTGTGAGGTTTTATGCCAAGATACTGTAGGTAGGGAACTCCCCTATGTATAGACTTGTCTGCATAGAATCACTATTGGGAAGTGAATCACATAGAGAAGAGACGTAAAGGAATTTAATCAAATGTGTGTGTGCGTGTGTGTGTGTGTGTGTGTGTGTGTGTGTGTGTGTGTGTGTGTGTGTGTGTGTGTGTGTGTGTGTGCATATGTGTTAGTCTACGGTATGTCTGTGTATGCCTTTTCACTGCTCCCAATTTCACACCTACAGGGATAATCCTCTGTGAAGTGGAAAATGCTATTATGTAGAAACAGCTGACATGCAGTTGGACTTGTAGGGCATGCAGCACCGAACTGAGAGAAGGAGAGAGGGAGGGAGAGAGAGATGGAGTGGGTGGGTAGAAAAGAGGGACTCTCTTTTTGGATCCTGTGTTAATCCCCTCACAGCTGTGATACACTAACAGGCCTCAGACACAATAGTCTCTCCCATCCCAGGTGAGGGCTGTACTTAGGCGACTGCATTGTGACAACATTGTAGTGACGTTTTCAGAAGGGCACTGTTTGTCAGTACATACTTTGTACAGATGCCCTCTGCACCTTCGGTGTGACTGTACGAAGCCTGTCAAGTTGTGAATACCGTAAGACCACATGACCCAAAGTTGTAGTGTACGGTACCATTCAGTTCATTGATGAAGTTGAACGAAGCACGGTTCTACAGGTATTGACTCATCTAAGCCCGTGTCTTGGCCCAGGTAGCAAGCATCACCTAAACGAACATCAGTTTACCCTGAAGCCATCTTTGGGTTATCTCATCAATGTGCTGTTTTACTGCGGGAAAGGTGTAGGGAAGGTGCTTGCTCAGCGACAAGTTGATATCAGCTTTAATTTTTCAGTGACTCCCACCGTGTAAGAATGTGCTTGTTCTGTGCAACTTAGCTAAGCATAACCTGACTACTCTACAGTGCAGTAGGCTGCAAGCAGAGACAGGACTGAGTGTGATCGGTATGTGAATGAGGAGAGAGACGAATGGAGGTTTTGCCTGTAGTGGTTTACAGTGAAATCCAAGCAGCTCTCACCTCAGTCAGAGGGTTGGAAAGAGGTTGTAAACTTAGCAGCCTCCAGCCATCCTGATGTTATCTGAACAAGGCAGTCAAACCGCTACACAATCAGACAGCGGGGATCAGGACAGATTTATTCTTGATCTGACGTTGATCTATCATCTAACGTGGAGATGATTATAGACTTGGATCGGTTGTTATTGTAACAGACTACTTGGATACACTGACTCACATACATACACTCTCTCTCTCTCACACACACACACACACACACACACACACACACACACACACACACACACACACACATACACACACACACACACACACACACACACACACACACACACACCTGTGGACAGGTGGAAGGGAGAGGAGAGCTACTTCAAACACTGCCTTGATATCACAACAGCTAATAAAACTCCCAAACACACGAATGCTGCCACTGCACTAACTGGTACATCCATACTCTGACCTTTTGAATATACCTGAAATGTTACCTTGGAAGAGGCAACTTTCGCCGCATGCTACACCAGCAAAGCAGCGGATACAAATGTAAATTGGATTGAACCTTTAGATGCACTGCGTCACATATATTAAAGGGCTGTAGCCTTGAGGGTAAACTCTCTCTCTCTGGCCTGGAATGAGTGCATTTTCTCTCTCTCCTGGAGGGAGATACCCTTTCTTTCTCAGTCTTGATTGCGGTGAAGAATGCCTGTGTTTGAAGTCATTGCTAAGGAACCCTACGGTGCGTGTTCCTGACATGTGCTTTAATTCCAAGGAAACCATATTTCAAGGTCTGGTCACAGAGGGTTGAGGATAACGCTGGCTATCTATATGATTTTAGATTATGGAACACACACACACACACACACACACAGACACACACACACACACACACACACACACAGACACACAGACACACACACACACACACACACAGGAGATAAGAATTGGACAAATATAGTGTCTGTTGCCACAGATTTGCTTCAGTGTCACAGTGTTCTGATTATGGAACACACACACACGTACAGAGACACACACTCTTACACTGGTCAGCAGGTGGTGATTGCAGTTTGACACCCATGCTGTCTGTTATTACAGATTTGCTATGGTGTTCTGAGTGCGCTCAAGGCAAACAAACAAACACACACACTCACACACACACACACACACACACACGCACACACGCACACACACACACACACAGGAAGTGATTAGGCATGGTGTCTAAGCCCCTTGCAGGAGATAATGCCACCTGGTCCGTGAGTTCCAAGGCAATAAAAAGGCTGCAAGGCTCGCCTAATCTCTTCCCCAGGTTAGTCGCTCTGGTCTGGGGGTCAGTGGCAGGTCAGCTAGACACCAACACCCAGGCAGATGCTTTGGCTCATGTCATGTCCCAAGGGTGATGATCCTAAGAGGGATATGCAACAGAGGAAGGTTTCCAACTCTGGTCCAGGAGAGCTACTGGCCTTTGTTCCAGCCCAGCACTTACCTGTTTCGAATAGTCAACTAGTCATAGCACTCCGTGTGGGAATCACAATGCGCTGCATTGGGTGTGTTCGTGCTGGGCTTGAACGTAGGCTTGCGCAGCCCGTAGCTCTCCAGGACCGGAACCGTGCTTGTTTATTAAGGGGGCTGCCAACAGTTGCCATGGTAACAAACACCCTGGGTATCTCACCTGCTGTGTTGTAGTTTGTGTTCATGGACATGTGTACATATAGGAGGCCTGTGGAGCTGGCTTCTTCATGCTGGCTTTGCCAAAAGTTAACAATCATTAACAGCCTACACAGTGATGCCCTGTCAAGACGCTATTCTGTTACCTTGAACACTGCAAGTGTGGAACTACAGTAGCGAATGTTTTCACATTTCTGTCATGTTTTGGACATGTCAGAAATGGTGATTATGTTGAATGAGTACAGTAACACCAGAGTTGTGGGTATGATTTTGAATATGAATCGCTATGGGTCACTTACTAGAGACGGTTTTCCACACACATTGTAAGCCATGTTCTGGACTAAATCACACTTTCGTTACAGAACATGCTTTGTAGTCAAAGAGTATGCTTCAATCGGATCTGGGAAAAATGTCACTTTCAGTCAGCAAGTTTGGGTGGCTTTTGGGTCTGTGAAATTGACATTTTCTATTGACATTTAGTGAAGTACCCCACCCCATGTACTGTAGGAGTATATTTTCTGTCTCAAGGCTGGTTTCAAATTGAATTCAAATATAAAGGTTATGTTGAATAGAGAACAGACAAAAGTAGTGATGTAACTCCCCTGATTAGCACATGATAATGTCTATCTGTTTTGGCTTTCAGATAAGAGAGAAGAAGAGTCGCAGCTGAAAGAGGTGGAGTGGAACTGTCGGAGGAGAGTGGTGAAGAGGAGGACCAGGAGGAGGAGATAAAAGGAGGAGAGGGTATCGAGGAAGAGGAGGAGGAGAAGAGGAGAATAGAGCATGGGCCACTCCTGTGTATGGATCTTTCTGCTGTCCCTGTCTCTCTCCCACCGGACTGTCACTGCACAGGCTGAAGGTAGTCGATCATTTCCTAACACCACTCCCAGCCCCCCACCACACACACACACACACACACACACACACACACACACACACACACACACACACACACACACACACACACACACACACGCACGCACGTCTGATGTCCCCATGCTGTGTTCTAACTATCTCTGGACACTCAGTCCTAGACTAAACAAGATCTATATGGAAAGTTCTAGCTGCACACCTGGACAACCAGCAGCAGGTAGACTGTGACCCAGATGCACGTTTCCCCTCTGCTCCATCGTTAGTCACCACTGGACAGCCCTGTTAGTCAGGTTACCAGGCTGTCTGCATACTGTAGCAACCAACATCTTCACAACGCCTGGATAAGTGTTTGACATCACAGGAACCCCATCAATAGTATATGGTCATTTGTTGATCTGTGCAGCCAGATTGAAGACGAATGGATTACAACGAGCCCGTCCTCCGATTTCTACCTCCACCAGCCTCCACTGCATTCTGACAAGGAATTTTTAGTACCAACATGGTGGCCACTTCTTTTCAAGCCAATTTTGCAGAACTCTTCATATCTATGCATCTGCCCTTCAAGACAACAGTCTAAATTGGGGTCTCAGAAGTTTACAGAACTGTGTTGAGTCATTCAACATTAATTTCCCAAACCTTCTCGACAGGTCAGATCTGTGCCCTTGTGTTCTGTGAGATTTATTGCTTTTGAAACTATTTGAGATTCTTTCCTCCAAAACTGAACAATGTAAACCCTTCACACTCTGCAGATAGTATTTTGGCATATTGCCCTCACAGCTTTTCAGAAAACATTGGATCATTGGCGTGGCTGGTTAGTGTTTTGTTAAGAATTTCACCCATGTTGTACAACATTTGTCATTGTGAGACGTGTTGTGATTGCAACAACTCATAGAAAACCAATATTTCAACAACCCAGAGGCAACCAAGAGTTGAAGGAAGGAATGTTGAAGGAAGGTAACATTGGAAATGTTGTGTCTGTCCTCTAATCCCTTTATAGCTTTTCAGCATGAGTCGTCTATCCATCCCAAGCATGTGGTTCTCACCTGCCAGCTCAGACACAGAGACGGTCAGAACAATTGATCGTTTCTTCACCTCTGTCTGTCTGTGTCTGTCTGCTGGTGGACTGCCTGCTGGTTCTCTGCAGATGTGTTCAACACATTCTGACTTTCTATTTGGTGCTCAAAGAGGGAAAAAGTCTCGGATTAATCCAACCTGAATGGCTACCTATGCTATATCCTAGCTTGGTTAGGTGTCTCTGTGAAGCTTGACGATATAGGAAACTGGCTCGGTAGATTCTCCCGATGTCATTTGCCCGTGACCTGTGAAACTTTTCGTATGCGCGAGGGAGTCTATTACATGGCAATGTAGGCAGAGGCAGTATGGGCGGTGTAGCGTCCAAAATGGTATCCCCTGTGATATTTGGTTGGGTTTCTTGGCTATGTGGTTGGGGGATGTATGGGCTGGTGAGAGGGAGCAGTGCTGGACCGCTTAGAGCTGGGACATATGTCACACCCGCTGAATTCTGGGACGGCGGCCAAGGGAAGGGAGGATAACAGAGGAGAGAAAGCGAGGGAATGAAATAGAGGACAGGGGGAAAAGGAGTGAAGCTGAGTAATCACTTACAGCACAATCA
>NC_139674.1:9965508-10005508 GCF_951799395.1 Argentina silus
GCATATTGATGCACTCAGCCCCCCCCCTCTCATCGATCGGGGGGGGGGGGGACTTTCCACCAACTGAGTGAATCTTTCATAACGGAGGAATTATCATTCCTGCATGCTGAGCTGCAGCATGTTTGAGTTTCACACAGAGAGTGAATTATGGATGTGATTATGAGTTAAAGCATGTCAAGCGTCCCCGGGGCACGGGGGTTGTGGTTTTGTTGCATAATGACTCATGTTTTATATGAGGGCAGATGATGATGTAATGAGTCTTTCTCTATCTCTAGAACATTGTAATTGAATTTGTATGCTAGAGTAGGTCTAGTTAGTCTGTCTCTATATCTGTTACATGAGGGCAGGTCTAGTTAGTCTGTCTCTATATCTGTTACATGAGGGCAGGTCTAGTTAGTCTGTCTCTATATCTGTTACATGAGGGCAGGGCTTGTCTGTTTCTGTATCTATTTTATGGTAGTTAATATGGTGTGTTAGGGCAGGTCTAGTTAGCCTGTTTCTATCTCTATTCCATAGTAATGATGTTGAACATCAGAGCAGGTCTGGTAAGTCTACCTCTAAATTGATAGTTAATAGGGTGTATTGAGGCAGGTCTAGTTAATTTATCTCTATGTGTATTCCGTTGTGTTCAGAGGGCACCCATGTCGTTGTATTTTGGTATGTGTCTGTTTTGTATATATTCTGGTATGGATGGGACTGTACTACCTGTCTTGATTAGATTTTTTATTCTGTAGATCGCTGTTCTGATCACAAACGGCCGATCGGATGACCAGATAGAGGGGGCAGGCAAAGCCGTGTCAGATAGTGGCATTTCTATATATGCAGTGGGTAAGTCTAGAACTTTTCACTTTTCAACTATTCTATATTCCTTTAACTTATAACCTACAATGTCTTGAATATGTTACCTGGGTTATTCATTCGAAGTGTTTCCAGTTCATAATTTGTACGATATTCATGAGTTCAGTGTGTTAGTGTGTATGTTAGTGTGTGTGCGTGCGTGCGTGCTGCGTGCGTGTGTGTTTGCACGTGTATGCTACATGTTGCCAATTCTACTGTATGTGTCCAGCAGTCTTGCGTCTCAGAGCACACACACACACACACACACACACACACACACACACACACACACACACACACATTCCCTCTCCCCTCAGCCTTCAGCAGTGAAATAATTACAGCTCATTAGTGAGCGGAGGGCTAATTGCAGCAATTTTTCATCAGGCTTCTCTGTCTCCCCCCTCGGCCCTTCTGACACTGAGGCCGGGTCCTCTCATTCATCATCCCCATAGAGGGACTCATAAATGGGATCAGCTAGCCCATCGCTGAGACTCTGACACGCGTGTAACTGGACTGTACAGCCCTGCCAACACACACGCTACCCAGACATGACTGGTAGTGAAGAACAGGCAAAGTGATTAGTTATGCAGTTAGAGTGGTTGGAGCGTGTGTGTGTGTGTGTGTGTGTGTGTGTGTGTGTGTGTGTGTGTGTGTGTATGTGTGTGTGTGTGTGTGTGTGTGTGTGTGTGTGTGTGTGTGTGAGAGAGAGAGAGAGAGAGAGAGAGAGAGAGAGAGAGAGAGAGAGAGAGAGAGAGAGAGAGAGAGAGAGAGAGAGAGAGAGAGAGAGTGAGAGAGAGAGTGAGCTCCATTACTCAAAATCTCTTAGTCCTCTCTAATAGCCTCAGCTGATCATGCTGGAAATTCAACAGATTCTACTTACTGTACTCTATGTTGCAGTTACAAACACTATGATCGTTCAGTACAATTAATATACAAACATTGAGCAGATATACCAGATAGAAGTGACCTGGCCTCAGATAGTATATCAAACATTGGGGTATCAGTTGTCAATTTTCTTTCTCTGGCAAATTCTGCAGCAAGCGAATGGGGTGGATTGTGAAAAACCATGTCTAGATTCTAACCACATACATTCTACTCATCCTATGCTTCTCCCAGGAGTGAGAGGAGCCGACGAATCAGAGCTGAGGAGGATTGTGACCGAGCCTCACGAGGAGCACCTGTTGCTAGGCGCTGACTTCTCTCTCCTGGATGCTCTCCTGCCCAAGCTCTCCAGGAGGGTCTGTTTCACCGCCTCGGAGCCCCCGCGCCCGGTCAAACACAGCCCCGCTGGTGATTAGAACCTGATGCTCTGGTCTACTCACACACTGGGCTGTCCACAACCACACTCATACAGGACCATGTTTACCAGCATTGATAGTCCACTTCTGATAAGTACTCATGAACAATGATATGTTTTGGGTTTGTTCATGTCAAATAAGAGCAGCAAATTTCTTATTTCCCCATTTTATTTGTAGTTGTTGATTGATTTCTTGTTTTCTCTCTTACTGTATACCTCCTCTTTCCCACCATCTGTCTCTCCTTCTCTTTCTCTGTGTCCTTCTTCACTCTCTCCCTCTCTCTGTACCCGCCCTCCATCCTTCCATCCCTCCATCTCCAGTGGAGGAGCGTGTGGTGGGTCCCCGGGACCTCCAGGTCAGTGAGCAGGCCTACAGCTCTCTCAGGCTCACCTGGAGCCAGGCCACGGGGGATGTGACGGGCTACCGCCTGCTGGTCAGCCCCCTCAGCCCCAAAGGGCAGCTCATACCCTCACTGCAGAGACAGGTGAGGGTGTGTGTGTGTGTTTGTGGGGGGGGGGGGGGGGGGACTAGAAGGTGGTTGGAAGAGAGAGAAAGAAAGAGAGGTAGGTCAGGGTGGAGGTAAGGGTGGGTAAGGTGGCTGGAAGGGTGAGAAGAAAGACAGCGGGGGTTTTGCTGACAGGAAATTGGGCCCAGGACCAGATGGTACAGAGACAACACTGGGCACAGCAGGGAGCTCCAAGATAGAGCTGTGGACTACAGTCTCAGCGTGCGTGTGTGTGCGTGCGTGCGTGTGTGTGTGATGTAGTGTGCCGTGAGAGAAAATATGAAAGCAATGTCAAAGTAACCTTGTGGAGCTATACGAAATACAAAATACTCATATTTCTTCTAAGAACGTATGTTCCATAGGTGTTACCTGCTTTGAATGACTGCACTGCCATACACACATTCTATACCTTCACACAGAGAGATGGAGTCTTTTGTATGTTCCTGTGTGTGTGTCTGTGTGTGTGTGTGTGTATGTTCCTGTGTGTGCCTGTGTTCCTGTGTGTGCGTGTGTTCCTGTGTGTGCGTGTGTGTGTGTGTGTGCGCGTGTGCATGTGCGTGTGTGTGTGTTTGACCACATGTCTCATGCCTGCCTCTCAGGCATTGAATCTCGCTCCTCTCTCAGTTCCCAGTGATAATACACAGCACTGCCAAAGCCTGGAGGTGCGGGACTGAAGCACCAGAGACTGGTGTGTTGTATTGAGTGCATGTCCTTGCCACGACACTGCCGTAGTACCCTGAAGAAAGACACTCAAACATTCCTCTGACAATTCCAGCAGGAGCATCCAGCTGGGCGGCAAAGTTATAGCACTACATAATTCACACACTGGGGAGAGTTACAAGGGCTGTTAGCTATGGGGGCTTAGGTTTGTGTGTAAGAGGAGTACTGGGTTTTGGAATAAATAGGGAAGATAGCGAAGCTGGTGTTTTCTCAGAGTAGGCACAGTAATTGGTATGGAAGCCATAAGGTTTAATATTTTTCAGAGGTTGCGGCTCTGAGTGCAAAGTGTTGGTTTTATTGATTTGTTGTGGTTTCCTCTCGGACGCACCCATACATCTGCATGCAGTTATATACACATAGCACATACAGTAGAGGTGCTTTGTCTTTCTCTCTCTCTCTCTCTCTCTCTCTCACATGCACACACACACACACACACACACACACACACACACACACACACACATCTCCTCACCACTACCCTCTGCTCTCCCCTCTCTTTCTGTATTGTGTGTGACAGATTGATCTGAAAGGGGACGTGGCGACGGCGGTGGTGACAGACCTGACTCCTAAGACAGAGTACTCTCTCACCATCTACGCCACCTCCCCTGGCCTCGTCGGAGAGCCTGCTACTATCACCACAGAGACAAGTGGGTTACACATACACACCCCTACGCACAGATGCACATGTGCACAGAAACACATAAACACACACACACACACACACACACACACACACACACACACACACACACACACATATGTTGTTAAGTCAGAATTTTCCCTCCTATCTTTTAGCTGCTGTGCCTCAGGTTGCAAACTTCCGTGTCATTGAAGAGGGCCTCTTCTCTCTGAGGCTAGCATGGACCCCACCCATAGCGAGGCTCAATGGATACAAGGTCGTCATCCCCAGATGTGAGTTCATTGTACACAGTCACTATTGTAACATAACATACTGTAGCCCCAGTCAAAACTATCTCCGTTTTTTTAAGTGAGGTCTTAAAATGATGTTTTATCTGTTATGGTGTTAAAACAAATCTCAACACTTTTGGCATCCAGTAAGCCTACAGAATTTACCAGCGGTGCATATGTTGTCATAACCCCAGCCAACAGACCTGGGCTGAGGTACGAACAGCTGCTGCCTGGCGACGCCTCCTCCCACGTGATTGACAGCTTGGAGGGGGATAAGAAATACACCATCAGCATCTCTGCTGTCTACCCCCAGGGACCCAGCGAACCAGTGTCTATTGTTGGCAAAACATGTAGGTGTTGTACTCATATTTGTCCACATGGGGGCAGAGTTTGTCATGTAATAAATAGACCTACACTGTGATATCATTGTCTATTGTGAAAATAGACAGTGTAAGGTGTAAGTTAGTTGGATGTGATGCATGTATTTCAACAGTCAGCTTTGTAGATTTAGTTTTTTTTCTTGGGCCAAGTCAGTGGTTTCTATGTTTATCCACTAGGTGGCACTGTAGGCTCATCTAGCAGATGAATCTCATTATCAGAGGCTGTAGGATTTATTTGACTATGTATTGATGTGTGTGTGTGTGTGTGTGTGTGTGTGTGTGTGTGTGTGTGTGTGTGTGTGTGTGTGTGTGTGTGTGTGTGTGTGTGTGTGTGTGTGTGTGTGTGTGTTTTCTGCAGTAAAACTGGTGCCAGTCCAGCAGCTCCTGGTCCAGAATGCCACTACAGACACAGTGCAGGCGCGGTGGCCATCAGTGAAGGGCGCCACAGGGTATCGCCTCACCTGGACCTCCGCAGGTACTACAGCCCTACAAGTACTGTGTTTCAGACCTCATCTATGATGACTAGAGCCCAGAGTTTGTCTTTGTTATATCGCACGGTCAGGAAAAAACTTCTGGCCTGACTGACCTCTCAGAAGTTCTTTGTCCTTTGGCTTTCTTATCAACAGACATCAGATATAATGTTTCATCAAATGGTAGCACGTTATTTACCACCAAATCCTGTCATGCGGGTGTTCCTCCATCAACCTTACCATCTCTCTCTTCTCCTCCATCTGTCCTTCATCCCCAGAAGGTCACAGAGAGAACGTGAACCTGGGGGAGAGCTTCAACTTCTACATGATCCAGGGCCTCTACCCAGGCACGGAGTACACCATCACCATCAACCCCATCTTTGTGGACATCGAGGGTCCTGTCATCTCCACCAGGGCGGAGACATGTGAGTCACTGGAATGGTTTGTCTAAGCGTGCATTAGAGATATGAAGATGCATGTTATTTTTAGTATGCACGGTGTGTGTTTAGTAGTACTGTGTGTGTGTGTGTGTGTGTGTGTGTGTGTGTGTGTGTGTGTGTGTGTGTGTGCATGTGTGTGAGAAAAAGAGAGAGAGAAGCCTGATGCAAGTGGTACAGCTCTGTACTGACCAGTCTCCCTCCCATCTCTCTCTCTCTTCTCCAGTGGAGAGTGCTGCAGTTCAGACTCTGAAGGCTTCTGCTGTGAGCACCAACAGTGCTGTCATCTCCTGGAACTCTGTACCTGGGGCCACTGGGTACAGACTGGCCTGGGGACCCACTCAAGGTGACCAGACACACACACACACACACACACACACACACACACACACACACACACACACACGCGCACACACACGCACACACACACACACACGCACACACACACACACACACACACACACACACACACAGACAAATACCCGCACGTACACGCATACACACACACATTCACACACTCACTTTTTGCCTCTCCATGTCACCCTGATTATGATATCCAACCCCCCCCCCCTCACCTCAGTGTCCCTACCACCTCAGTGTCCCTACCACCTCAGTGTCCCTACCACCTGAGCACAGTGGGAGTACTAGTAGGGGGGTATTTGATGTCACCCTCTCTCAGAGCCCCCCGGTGACAAAAGAAATACGACCCTTAGCATTGGATCTCACCTGTCAGTCAGACAGTCTGTCTATCTGTCTGTCTGTCTGTCTGTCTGTCTGTCTGTCTGTCTGTCTGTCTGTCTGTCTGTCTGTCCTATCACAATATGATATGATGGCATGGTCACCCCCCCCCATGAAAGAGAAGAAGACCTGAGAATGAGAAACAGAGAGGAAAAAAGGAATATGATGGTTGTTCTAATGAGGGGACAGGTCTGTGATGCTCGCGTGGGGGGTGACAGGAACAGAGGGAAGAAGTAAATAAACAAGTGTGTGTCTGAACGGTGGATGGGTGGCATTGATCAAGAACAGATGAAAGATGAGGATGGTTCTGTTAGGGTTCCTCTTCCTTCCACATTTCTATATATCCTTTCATGTGTGGATGATGATTATGTTTTGGATCGTGTTTGGATCACCTCCCCCATGCATTCTCGACGACTTGCCTTTTTAAAAATAACTGGGGAATGTGCATAATGTCAACATAGTGAGCTTGAGAACCGGTGTCAAAGAGCAATGCCTGTTTGGAATTAGAATTATGTTGAGGTGGTGTGAGAGACCATTCAATGCAGTTATTTTATTGAATTTGCCTGTCACAGGGTGCCAATATGTTTCACAGAATGATTTCCCTCATCAATTGCTGGCCAATTCTAATACACTTTGTAATTGGTTTGTGTCAAAAACCAAGTCTTTCCCTTTGTTCATGATTGGTTAATGTGATGAATTGGTTAGGCAGGTTGGCTCAATGCCATGTCCATCGAGAGGTCTTTTTTTGTGACTCTAGGTAGTGGTTGCCCTTTCGGGCCAACCCTCCCTGCCCAAATCCTAACCTAACTATTAGGTATTAAAAATACAAAACTGACCTTACATCAGTGTTTAGGTCCACCTTCATTCTTCTCTGGTTTTGTTTTGTGTTCTAAACAGAGTATTTAGGACGTGACCGGACCAGGCAGATAGCCCTGAATGGGAGTATCACAGAACACCTCCTGAAGAATGTGGTCCATGACACAGAGTACGTCCTCTCTCTTTACGTCCTGTTTGGATCGCTGGTAGGACCTGGAATCACCGCCACCTTCCGCACCTGTGAGTACCAATGCTCCCACCCTTCATACACCCTGATTCACCCTACAGAGCCCAACCGAGCTGAGCTGAGCTGAGCTGGGCTGGGCTGGGCTGGGCTGGGCTGGGCTGGGCTGGGCTGGGCTGGGCTGACTGCGCCTCAACCATAGTTGAATACCGGAGTGAATGTACAGTAGGACCATGCAAGGCTGCTTCTGTTTCCACCTCTCCCTCTCATGTCTCCTTCTCTCTGTTCTTCTATTTCATGGATTTAACTCACGTTTAAATTAAGTTAATGGAACTAAAAACTACTTTCACCAATTGCCAATGCTATTTTTGTTTAGAAATATACCTTTAGTCGCGTCTCCTCCCGAGGACTTAGATACAACAGCTTGTGAGAATTCAGGTGTATATTGAGGTTCTTGTCCAAAATAGCATTCCCTCAATGTCTTGCAAAAAGGAATTTCAGAGTTTAAGTGTGTTCTTGTGTCCTCTTCCCCTCAGCTCCTCTGGGCTACGTGTCCAACTTCAAAGTGACTTCTTACGCCAGCTCCTCCATCGACGCAGAGTGGAGTCCCGTCGTGGGAGCCACAGAGTACAAACTCACCTGGGGCCCAGGTAAGGGCAGAATTCAGCCAGCTTCATTTGAGAAGTCAAGAATTTGAATGGGCACCATATTTTGCACGTCAATGCACTCTGGATCATTAGAGATGGACACAAGGAGGGCAAGTATAGGATACTGGTTTCTGATGTTACTGTGTGTTACATTTGTGTGTCTGAACAGCATTTTGTGTGTATATGTTTTGATGAAGTCTGACTTGATAAAGTAACAGAAATATCCAGATGAATACTTGCAGAAGTAAACGTGTGAATGGGAGTATCTTTCTATTCATGTTATGTTTTCACACACACACAGATGGTACCAGGCCACAGACCCGCTACCTGGAGCCTAGTGTTCTGTTCCACCGTATAGACGGGCTCAACCCAGAGACAGTCTACATAGTCAGCATCCAGGCTGTCTACGGCAACACAGAGGGGCCAGAAATCTCCCTCTCACAACTCACAGGTACAGTGGGAGAGAGGGGGGTCTCTAAAGTCTGCAATCACCACAATGGTTGTTAGACACATAAATACTAACCTCGGCTCCCATTCTGGGGAGGTTCGAGGCAGAAAGTCGCTACACAGCTCCACAGCTCAAAATGGAACAGACAATCATTTTCACCGAACCCCACATAGGCAGTGTTCCAACAACCAAAATATGATTCCAGGAAAAATAAATAAAGTTGACTAATTTCCTCTTTTCAAGAGGAACAAAAAAGGTGAGGGGGTTGTTGTTCTCGGAACATCACTTCTATCAAAGCCAATCAAAATGTGAACTCCCGCAGCTGTTTGCAGCCAGCGTTTCCTCCAAGCGAGATTGGCTAATCAAAAATGGCTTTGAAAAGGGTTTCTGTTTTGTCAAAAGCAGTGTGTTTGCAGAAAAGTAGTAAGTACACACTTAACTCACTGACACACACACACAGACGCGCGCGCACACACACACACACACACACACTTCCCAGACCACTTTGTTTTATCAGCCAACTGGCCTTCTCCTTCTCCCACGATTCTCTGATCCACCACTATTTCACAGTATCCTCCTCCCTAATGGGCAACTTAGTGACACTTCCACATCACGTAGCACACAGCCATCAGGGAAAAGACCTGATATTGTAATTAAGGAGAGAAAGAAGTCGGGAGTACCGCCCACTTCCACCCCTTGTTCCCTTGGTAGGCTTGTGTTGTCCCTGTATGATTGACAAGTCATGTACTTTAGGCTTCCCATTTTAAATGCATTCCTCTCCATTGTCAGTTGCGGTGTTTTGTTTTAGTCACAGCTGTGTGTGTGTGTGTGTGTGTGTGTGTGTGTGTGTGTGTGTGTGTGTGTGTGTGTGTGTGTGTGTGTGTGTGAGTGTGTGTGTGTGTGAGTGTGAGTGTGCCTCACTGTGGCATGTATGTTCATCATCTCATTGGTCTGTCTGGAAAGGATGGATGTTTATCTGCTTGAGAAAAATGCAGCTCTACTATAAATGCTCTTTGTAACTAAAAGGAAAATGCATTTAAGTCTCTCTCAACTTAGGCTTCTTGAAAATGGTGATCATTGTATGAAGTTATAGGATGAGAAACATTGTCACAACTTTACCTTACAGTAATATGCATTTAACAGAAGTACTGTATATTGTTCCTACAGCCGCGGTGACGGAGACAGAGCTGATCCAGGTGGTGAGGGAGGTGAAGGTGGTGGACATCGGGGTCAACTTCTTCAAACTGGCCTGGAGGAAAACACCCGGTGTGTCTGGATACAAGATCTCCTGGAGTCCCTTCCATGGTGAGGGAGGGTGTAATGCACACACACGCACGCACACACACACGCACATTTAACACACATACACACAAAAACATGCATGCATGAAAATACACAGACACACGACCAATAACATGTATGGTGTATGTTGTTCCTCCTCCCTCTAGGTGGCGATGAGATGTCCATGCTCGTCTCCTCCTCCACCAACTCCCTCACCATCCCTAACCTGCAGGAGAGCTCTGCCTACAAGATCCAGGTGTCGTCTATGGTGGGGGGTCGAGGGGGGAGTCCTGCCCTGGTCACGACACGCACCTGTGAGTACTGGACCACACACACCTGTCACCTAGCTACCACACTTCTTTCCTCATGTCTTCGGGACATTTCCCTTGTCCAGTAACGACTTTGTGACCTAGTTTCCAACCTTTATTTACAAACAATCTCTTTATCCCTCGTATCAGAGATGTTCACCCAGCAGTTTAAGGTTACGTGCTTTTTGACGTACAGTAGTAGAGTTCGAGTTAACCTTTGAGTGTTTCCTCTTGTGCTGTTACAGTGGACCTGCCCAAAGTGAACAGCTTAGTGGGTCTGAACACCACAGACAGCAGTACCGTCCTCAACTGGACCAGCGTGGCAGATGTTTCTGGGTACCTCCTCTCCTGGAGGCACATCTCAGGTGAGAGGTCATAGGTCATCAGGTCACAGGATATACACCAGGGGTGCACAGCTCGAGGGGGCCAGTTTCAGATATGCTGGATACAGTGAAGAAAGTGTTTATGTGATTCTCTGATATTAAACAAATTCAACATTTAAAAATGTTAACTATGGTGAGACACAAGAGACTCATCTGATATGGGATTCACACACACACACACACACACACACACACACACACACCCAGACAACCAATCACATCAGGCCTCATCTGTGATGACGACTATGGCCAAGTACTAATGGCTGTGTCCTTTCTGTAAGCATGGCTAGAGGAGATCCATATTTAAAGATGGCCGCTCTCCTTCTAAACTCCCCTGAAGTATAACATTAATGTCAAGGTTTTTACTTCATGAGTCATTTAATTGCTTTTTTAACTGATTTCCTTTTACCCATTTTAAAATCTAATGTTTTTCGGGAGTACCTAGTGAAAAGCAATAAATATGCACACAGAGTGAATATGAATATCCGGGAACTAATTGATAATATAAATTCAAAGTTTTGTCACAGACCTACAATATATTTCTCAGGTAAAAATAACAGGTTTTTGTTTTTATTCTCAGAGTTGAAGATCAAAACAGAGACGCTGGGACCTGCGTTCACCTCGTATAAGATCAGTGATCTGCAGTACGGCAGGACCTACATATTCACCATCAAACCCTTATATGGAGAAGTGGAAGGGCCCGTAACTTCTATCTACCACAGAATAGGTAAGATATCCCATTTCTACACACTGCACTGTGTTACACTATTCTAGAACCCTCCATCTTTAAGGCAACATAACCACCAGTGTTAATTCAATCCTTTTGTAAATACAACAAAGTGAGATGAAAAAAAAAAAAACTGGCACCTCGTCAATTACATGTACTTACAGGCTTATTACAGAGTGATTACAACATTTAGTTACTGGTAGATTATTATTACACAGTAATATCTCTGGAATAAGACCTATATATTGTAAAGAGCGTCCGTCTCTACATTAAATTATACTCCTCTGAATGTGTATTTTTCTCCTGCAGTAGCAAAAGACCCTCCTCTGGTGCCTGTCCAGCCTCTGTCAGCCACAGCGGGCCCTCTCCCCCCTCACATGTCCACCACGGTCGGCACTACCAACAGGAACCCCTTGAACAAGGCCTCCACCAAGACCACCACTACCAAGAAACCTTCCAGCAAGCCCAGCACGACCATATGGAAAAGTGCAGCAGCCATCGCCATCAGAAATGGACCTGTTGTTGATACAGAGACGACTGTTCCACCAGGGCCAGGTATTATTAGAACAATATTTCATGTTTTTAAATCTGTTTCTAACACATTGTCAGCTAAATTGCAGCTTATACAATACTTACTTACATACTTACTGTATGGATACATTTCAAGCCAAGTAAGCAAACTATTCAGCAAAGTCACAGTGTTTCAGTATTAATAATATCTCCTCTTCTTCTGTTGTATGAATGACCACCGCTACAGTAATGCTACCGTCTTGAGTCTCAGCTATTATCTTTGACCAGTGTGTGTATGTTTACATACCTGTGTGTGTGTGTGTGTGTGTGTGTGTGTGTGTGTGTGTGTGTGTGTGTGTGTGTGTGTGTGTGTGTGTGTGTGTGTGCGTGCGTGCATGCATGTTTGTGTTGTAGTCTGCGGCAAGGCCAATGCAGACATCGTGTTCCTGGTGGATGAGTCGTGGAGCATTGGCTCCAATAACTTTGTCAAGCTGAAGGACTTCCTCTTCCGGGTCGTGACCTACTTCCCTGTGATTGGTCCCAAGGGCACACAGGTCAGAGACCGTAAACCCTGGTTGCCTGCCAATAATGTCTCCTCTATTCCCTGCTTCCTCTCTCCTCGTGTCCTTCTCAAAAAAGCATTGGAGAATATCTAAGGTGGATCTTGAGCTGGATCTTCTCTTCCAATGCTTTTTGGGGAGGAAGCAGGATGCGAGGAAAGGAAGCAGGATGCGAGGAAAAGAGGAGAGACTAATAGGAGGCACTGAATCCCAAATCAACTCCTAGCCCCTCAACACTTCCAAGTATCTAGAAAGTGGACTAGGGGTTGTTTCTAGTCAGTACTGTAAAGACTTGTTTGTATGTAGGCTTGCTGTCGCATGCACTGTGTGTATCAGTGGAGGGAGAAATCGGAGGACAGGCCCATTCTAATACCATTCCTCATTCCATTCCAAGCATTATAATGAGCCCATCCTCTGATTTCTACCTCCACCAGCCTCCACTGGTGTGTATACTCACTGGGTGTTATATTGTTGTCAATATGCAGACCCTTCTTTGTCCTCAGATAGCAGTGGTTCACTACAGTGATGAGCCTCGGATAGAGTTCCGTCTGAATGACTACAAGGACAGGAACTCTATACTACGGGCACTCAGAGGAGTACAATACGGAGGAGGGAACACCAAAACAGGTTGATGACACACACACACTCATGTTGTACACACACACACACACACACACAGACACACACACACACACACACACACACACACACACGCACAGAGGCATGCACGCATGCACACACACACACACACACACACACACACACACACACACACACACACAGACGCACACACACACACACACACACAAATATTCTGACTTCTATAGTAGAGAGACATTTGATGAAATATAATTATACTTCTGTATATTGACACATACTACAGTATATTGATCCCATTGTTCTCTGTGTCCAGGCAAGGGGATCAGCTATGTTCTGAAGGAGCTGTTCCAGGAGTCTCTGGGGATGAGGCAGGAAGCGCCCCATGTTCTAGTACTGCTCACGGACGGCAGGGCCCAGGACGATGTGGCCCCCCCCTCTAGGATAGCACGTGCTCTTGGTCAGTTCAAGTGTCAAACCTGCAGAAGTGTATAGTCTACAGTATGGAACCTTCTAGAACTAGCTGCCATTCTACTCACCTGTTGATTGTGAACCATTTCTACTGCAACCCCAATGCCTAAGCTCTTGAAAACTCTCTTCTCAATGCCATTCATTTTCCTTATGTGCAACTCTTTTTAGCTATTTCACTTGTGCCTCAAAATGTTAACTTTCAAGCACATGTCTATATATACATATATAATATAATATAATATAAAGTCTATTATACCAGTATCGTATTGTATAGAATGGCATTGTATTGCATTGTGACATCTTATCATATGGTATGGTATCATCTGATGTTGAGGCTTATCTCTTCCAGGTGTGAGTGTCCTGGCCATTGGAGTGGCCAACGCAGACATGGAGGAGCTGAGGAAGGTAGCGCCTCTGGCCAGCTATAAGAACATCTTCTACGCCAGCACCTTTGACGACTTCCCCTCCATAGAGAGAGAGTTCATCAGCAACATCTGCAGTGAGGTGCTGCTGTCAGAGTTCAGACAACACGACGAGGTGAAGGACACGGTTCAACTCCTTTCAATGCAATAACTTTAATGTCCCTGTGTGGAGCAAACAATGAAACAAACGAAGGACAGACAACAGAATGTTGATTAGGAAATCAAGATGCTCTCCTTTGACGTTGCCGACACTTCTTTTACAACATTTAGCTTGACTAAACGCATTCTAATGATGTCCAGGGAACCTTATCATCATTCGTCATTAGCTGGAATCTGAACATCATCATCGTCATCGTCGTCAGTTTGAAGTGCAGCACGCTAGAAAACAACATTTAGCTGTGATTGATAACATCCAAATAACTGGTGAACCTCCAGGCGATGTTGATGTTGTCCCATGTCATGTGATGGACCTCTTCTCTCAGTTTGCTCAGCTGGACACGCCCACTGAGGACCCCGACGAGCTGACCAAACCCCAGGGTCCCTGCGCCTCTCACTGCATGAAGGTATGTCCTGGCCTCACTCTTCATCATCATCATCATCATCATCATCATCATCAATACTATGACATTACCATGACTATCTATTTTCCTCTGTTTTTTCCACTGTCATTGTATTAGTCAGCATCACCTTCTATTCTTGTCGTCCACCATTTTTTTTTCTTCTCCTCTTTGTTTTGAACACTGTTTTTTTGGAAACATCCACTGACATTTCTAAGAGTAGTTGATTCTTCCCTATATGAATGCTAGGTCATTTTTCTTTCACTTTCAGGGTCAGAAAGGTGAAAGGGTGAGTGAAGTTTGATTTTGTCATCAATGTAATTGAATGGCATAAATGAATGTGAGATTTGGCCAGGAGTTTAACCTCTCTATGTTGTTCTGTCTGTCTGTCCTCATCACATAAAGGGAGATGGCTCTGGTCATGGTGGGCTGGTATGTTCTGCTGCAGAATTCAATTCATTAATTATTAGTAATTGAGTTATTACTTCCCTCATTACTTTTTTTGAGGAATATATCCATAATACCGAAGCACAATACACTTTGGTTTAATTTCAGAGATTCCAGCAAACCTCAGGAGGGTATGACCCTTTCAGCCTCAAGACCAAAGGAGAGAAGGGGGAGAGGGTAAGAGGCAACACACACACACACACACACACACACACACACACACACACACACACACACACACACACTTTAATGCTAGGAAACATGAAATCCACTGTGCAATCAAAGTGACTTTATTTTAGGATGTTGGATGACAAGTACAGTGACAAGATCATCTAATGGGCCATGTGCTACTGAAGAATCAATTCATTCACTGTGATGCTTGTTACTTTTTTCATATACCATATTTTGTACAGACAAATGTATTGTCTCCCCTATTATATGACATTCATTCCACATATCAATAGTTTGAGGAACATTTTTGTTTTGTTTTTCCGTAATTTGTAATTAATTTTTTTGGCACTGACAACATTTTCTCATTTGACAGGGACTTCCTGGAACAGATGGTGTCCCTGGGTTGCCAGGACGACCAGGACGAACTGGACCTCCAGGTTCTGCTGGACTACGGGTAAACACGTAACAAGGAAAATGCAAATGTAGTACGCAAATGTAAATCACGTATGACATTAATATGAGTGTTTTTTTATGCCCCAGGGTCCAGAAGGGATTGTTGGTGATCTGGTAAGTCTATAGTGTTTATGAGTATGTAACTTAACCATAAATGGTTATTCAACAATTACTTTCATCCAAAGTGGTTTACAGTTAATACATATAGGGGTGGATCCCCGGACCCAGATTAAGACTAGTCCAGGACCATGTCCAATGGAGAATCTCTGTTGAAT
Source organism: Argentina silus (assembly GCF_951799395.1). NCBI lineage: Eukaryota > Metazoa > Chordata > Actinopteri > Argentiniformes > Argentinidae > Argentina > Argentina silus. The sequence continues at coordinate 9,981,060 of NC_139674.1, forward strand.
GTGCTTTCTAGTCCAGGAGTAGGCTTAGTCTGTGTGTGGGAAACCACTCTTTTATAGTATGGACCCATGTGATGATCAAACCTACATTAAAACTCTGGTGTTGCCCACAAAATGCTCAGGCCAATTCACCTGTGAATTCACTCACTTTCTACCTATGGAAACTTTATTTGTTTCCTGTCTTGTTCCTGAAGCCTAGAATAAACTCAGGTATGTGTGGTTCATAATGACTCATAAGACCGTGAATAACGATGCCTGTATCTCTGTTTTTAACTTGCTTTCTTCAACATGTCTCTTTTTCACTTCCTTCATTGAAACGTCCTATGTAATTACGAATCGTAGATGTCATGCATTTTGAGGGACAGAGGATTCGTAATGCGTGATTATATGTTTGTATAATATATCTCAGATGAGAGGGAGAACCTATCATTATCATCAAAAGACATCTACACTTAAGTGTTTCCTGCTAGGTGTTATGAATGTGTTACTGTGAAAAATTTCATAAATATTAAATGTTCACATACTCTTTTTTAAGGTTGTACTGTATGAGCTTTATGTGTTCAAATAGGAAAGCGATGAGAAGACTGTTATGATTGAGACATAGCCGGAGAGTGGTGGGCCTGGGGTTCAAATCCCTGCTGCTAGGGGCAATGTGTCATCAGGAATAGGCAGTGCTACCCACTAGAGCAGACTCTACATTTGGACTTTCTTTTTCATTCATCACAGGGCCCAGCTGGCATCACTGGACCAAAAGGCCAAAGAGGGGAGAGGGTGAGTACCAACGTCACAACATGAATGAACATACAAGTAGGTAAACACTGTGGGAAGTAGGAAACACATACAGTGTACCACAGGAGAAGTACGTACAGTATGTGATATAATGAACTTTGTCCTTTTTCTCCCAGGGAGAGCCTGGCTACACATTGGGAGGCATAGAGGGCAGTGTTCCTGGACGGAAAGGAGAACCTGGATCATCAGTAAGTCTTCAGATCACTTACCTGGATAAATCTTGAAAAAGCTTTATGAAGTGTTTATGAATGGTATTTACCAGTTTTGTCCAGTCAACATTTTATCATTATGTATGGTTCCATTTTGGAATAACATATACATACCATAGATATTCAGCTGTGTCTGTGAATGGATGTCACATCTCTATTCTCTGTGACAGGGTCCGCAGGGGGCTCCTGGGGCGCCGGGGGTCCCTGGGTCCCCAGGCCTGCCTGGACACCCAGGTCCAGCTGGCGCATCTGGGATATCTGTCAAGGTAATATAAAGTTACTGATTTCAAATTAAACACACAAATACGCACACACACACACACACACACACACACACACACACACACACACACACACACACTGTCTTTATATCATTTCTTGAATTATACAGTATTTACTGGGACCCTTGGGCGGCTATGTGTGATAAGTATGTTCTAATTAGCAATGGGGTTTGATAGCATTGATTGATGCGTGTTTGTGTTGCATGTTTGTGTTCTACATATAACTGACTGGCAGGGGGAGACTGGAGAAGCAGGAATTAAAGTAAGTAATGGGGTTGTTTTCATTCTATGCACGTTACTCAGATCTTGCATAAATCACGCATTGTGGGAGATTTGCATTAATATTTTAGTTATAGGCGCAGTAGATCTCAAGTTAGGTGTTGGCCCTGAAAAAGATTTATTGCAATGGGTGAAGGGAAAATACTGCTACAACTTGTGAGTCTATGGAATTTACCAACATTGAATGTAAAACCTGCCAACTATTGATTTGAACAAAAGGAATACAGCCAGGAATATTAATTTGTCGTATTGATTACTGTACAACTTAAACACACGTCATAGTTTTTGCAGATGCCTCTGTTTGATTTCACCATTTTAATAAATTAAATCAATTTAACAGAGGTTAGATCTCTCTGTGTTCGATACATAAAAAAGTAAGAAACATTTTTGATTTGTTATTTTGAAAGGGCTTACGAGGGAAGGCCGGGGTGAAGGGAGAGAAAGGAGATCATGGTAAAGATGTAAGTCCTTGGCCTCTGCTCACAAAATGGCCCTTTTGACTCTATTCCCACAATATTGCTTTAACATTACAGACTCCTACAACACACATAGTACTAACTGTATGAACATGTCAATCCTGAATCCATATGGGAAATCATCCCCAGTAGTTTTATCATAATCCTTTTACTTTTGTGCTTTTCTTGAGTTTTCTATGAGTCTATGACTTTAATTTTCTTGTGGTCTTGTGCAACACAGGGCCAAGCAGGGTTACCTGGACCCATTGGCATTGATGGGGTTCCAGGATTCCCTGGTCAAAAGGGCCAGAAGGTGAGATTTCCTTTTTAATTGAAGACACAAGTGCCAAATGCCATTGTGTTGTTGTTTCCAGTGAAGTATGTCTATGGTTGTTTCATTGTGATGACGATTATGTTTGATACTTTAAAGGAATGCTACTGTACACACATATCAAGTGTCAGTATAATATGTCATGTCATAAACTATAAGGATGAATACAATGATTTCTGATGTTCTTCCCAGGGAGAGGAGGGGATAGGAGTCCCAGGTGTCCAGGGTCCTGGTGGAGTGTCAGGGGAGAAGGTACAGTCAGCTCACACCTGTACTCACCCACGCATATAGATTGGATTTTTCCACCTCATGGATAAAGTGATGGTTCAGCGCAACAAACTAAAATATGTATTAGTCTTGTATAAGAACAAAAGACAAATCATTTCATTCGTCAACGATCTAAAACTGTTTTGCAGGGGAACATCGGCCTGTCAGGACCCACTGGCCTGAAGGTGTAGTGAAATGATATTTTGATTTCAACATGCTCCAACTGCACAGACACTCCACTCCGCAAATCTGTTGGATCATTTTACTGTTATACGGATGTTTATCTCTCAAACACCGTCAAGATTTCAGATAATTCTGTTTCTTACTGTACATATCATCTTCCGTGTCTCATTTCAAGGGTGAGACTGGAACTCAAGGTATCCAGGGAATAGTTGGACTGCGGGTATGAATTCAACTTATTCTTTTTCTCTTAAGATTTTCAATTGAACACACGCGAAGCAGAGGAGACCATGCATATAATTAATTATCTCCTATTACTCTAACAAACTGAAGCACTGCTACAGGTGAGACGGTTTCTGTAATGAAATGATTCAGCATGGACGATTTGTCTGTACCTGCAGGGGAAGAAGGGATTGAAAGGAGACCAGGGGGATAAGGTGAGCTAAACCCAAACTCGTTTGCTCTCCCTCTCTTTATAATGAAATATTCGCTGCATAATGAAAAAGTCTGGTATTTCATCAAGAGATGAAGTGAAGAAAATCAATTTATTTCAGCTTGAGGTCAATAGCTGTGATGGGAATAGGGTAGAATAGGATTAGCTCCTCCAGATCCGTGTGTGTGTGTGTGTGTGTGTGTGTGTGTGTGTGTGTGTGTGTGTGTGCGCACGCGTGTGCGTGTGCGTGTGTATGTGCGTGCGGGTGTGCGTGTGCGTGTGTATGCCCCAGAAATACAGAGCAGGGCAATGTTCCACCCCCATTAAGGTTATGTATTGCAGATGTAACTGTGATATAGCATGGTCTCGCTTAACAGTTGTGATTGTATGTTAGCATTGCTGTGCACACGAACAGTTTAAAACCTGATTTACAGTAGATCATGATGTCATGGTTCTGTGTTCTATAGGGTGGCCATGGAGAGATTGGGCCTATGGGACCACAGGGCTTGACAGTAAGTATCGTCTTTCAGAAGCACCACCACAACCACTGTACAGTGCAAGCCATTATCTGTGATCTGTGTAGGCCTTATAAAGAGTTTGTGAAGACTTCATGAAGCCTTAGAAGTGGTAATTCGTACACCTTAGGGAAATTAACCCTGCCTATTATTGCACAGCGGTCCTGGGAACTCCTCCACCCACACTTGTCCATCCGTCTGTCCTACCATGGATTTTAGCCTAGGGTTCAGAGAGACTTACCTTTACCGTATTAAGAATGGCCTTTCTGGTCAAAGAACATTAAAATGAACACCATGCTGGGGGCGCTTAGTGACGTAGCACACTAATGCGCTTACCACGTAATCGCGAGGTTCCTGGTTCAATTCCGACCTTCGACCTATCTTGCATGTCATCCCTCCTCTCTCTCCCATCCTTCCTGTCAGTCTCTATTGTCTCTATCCCAATAAAGCAGAAATGCCCTAAAAACACCATTCTGTGCGCAGTGCTTTTAAAAGGAGTTTGACTGACGTGATAATGACCCGTTGATCTTAGCTCTCTGATGAAGATTACTGTGACTACTGAGTGTGTGCTGTGTGGGTGGTTATGGAGTTAAGCGACGGTGTCAGGGCTGGGTGGGTGGGAGGACTAATGGTCAGAATGATATATCTTGCATCGTTTTAATTCAAAGCTGTATAATTAATAGGGGAGGATTACCATTTCAAATGATTGCCTTGCCTCTAGTGGTCCACATGGGTTTGGGATCGTTTTTGTGAATCATTTTGTGTTTTCACCACTATCTGAAGTTATGGGGTATTAATGTTTGAGTAGCCATGGGCCAATTACCCAACATTTTCCCATACAAAAATATGGGATTTTTTTTTTGCTTTTGTATCATTACAGGTTTCTTTTTTCAAAATAACAAATAAATAAATAAATCTCTACATAATGTTAAATAAGTGTTTGAGTCATTGACGTAACAGATTATCTTTAGTTATATGTTTATGTTCTCACAAAACCACATAGATGACGTAGGATAACCTACCGTATTGATACATTTTTGTACCCTGAACATTTGCTAACTGGCTTCAATTTCGATTCAAATGTCTGGAATACAAAAGATATTACTGTGTATTTGATAGGATATATTATCAGTATGGAGAGGGCTGATGGTTGGTTATGTTTATCATCAAAAGGATATGATCTACTGTAGATATGACTGACAGTGTTTTTGCCTTCCACTCTCTCAGGGCTTGACAGGAACTAATGGACAAAAAGGTGATGAGGTGAGTATTTTACTGTGTGTATGTGTATGTAGTGTGTGTTTGTGTGTGTGTGTGTGTGTGTGTGTGTGTGTGTGTGTGTGTGTGTGTGTGTCTGCAACGTACATGTTTGTGTACTTTTTGACCCTTACATTTTTTTGGACCACAGGGACAAAGAGGATTCCCTGGTGACCCAGCGAAAGGGGTAACTTTATACAGTATTCAAATGATTTTACAAACTGTACCCTTCAGTACACTGACTGTACTTCCCATACTACACTGTAACAAATAAAGTGCTTATTACTCTGTATGCTCTCTGTTTCATCACAACAGATACTTGGTCCAACAGGCAAGAAGGGTTCCAGGGTAAGTCACCTGATTTTTACCTCAAGGTATTTCTTTTACCCCTTTTTTATAGAGCAAATTCTGATTTTCCTGCTCGTATCATATCATACCCAGCTCATTGCATATGCAACCACTGAGTTTGACTGTTGTTTGACTTTGTCCTTGCCAAAAATATACCCCACCATTGGGGATACCCCAACCACACTACGCCCTGTTATAACTTTAGAACCCAACCCTTTATGACGTACATTCTTGGTGATCTGTATCTTAACACAAGGAATTACTTTGCATCCTGACAGTTTAAGTCTTGCTAATTGGTGGTGGGGGTATTCTCACACAACGGGAACCAGTCCCTGAGGCCTGCCTGTCAACAAGCACAACCCAATTAAACTTCTTGCTTACTGACCACAGCACACCAGCAAACAACGGCTCAATTCACCACAGAGATCCCTCTTAGTTAGATACTCCACAGTGTATCGTTAAAAGTTTGTATTTTTTAGATTTTTACTATTTAAAGTCTTTATTTGAAATTGAAATGTCACTTGGTCATGGATCCCCTCAGGTATTGTGGAAACAAGCTCAGCTTCATTTGATTGGTTACAGTTGCTGCAGTGTTACGTGTATTGATTAGCCCGTGTGTGGATACATTTCAAGCCAAATAAACTAACTACTCAGCAAAGTCACAGTGTTTCAGTATTAATAATATCTCCTCTTCTTCTGTCTTATGAACGACCACTGCTACAGTAGTGCTACCATCTTGAGTCTCTGTTCAGCTTTGACCAATGTTTGTATGTTTACAGTACGTACCTGGTTGTTTGTTTGTTTCTGTGTGTGTGTGTGTGTGTGTGTGTGTGTGTGTGTGTGTGTGTGTGTGTGTGTGTGTGTGTGTGTGTGTGTGTGTGTGTGTGTGTGTGTGTGAGTGTGTGTGTAATGGTGTGTGTTCTGTTTCTCAGGGTGACATTGGAGTTGTCGGTCCCACCGGGCCCCCGGGGGTAAAGGGCGTTCAGGGACACAAAGGAGAAAAGGTAAATGTACCAAATTATGTCATCTGCCTTTTGATTACCACAGGTCCCAATATAACCAAGATTCACCCCTGCTCAGGCTTGCGTCAATTTCATCTCTATTCAGGAGATGATTTGAAGTCCCAATTCAAGAAACTGAGATCCATTATATTACGATATAAGTACAATTTGATTTTAGCTACAATACTTTAATTGGATTTAAGTTAATCATATGAATTGAAATGGAATTAACCCTAACCCTGGTAGACAAACATAACAAATACACAAATATGAAGGTGTTGTGACTGAAGGACAAAGACACAACAGATGATGTGTGTTTACGTACAGTATGTCTGGGGTGATGTGTATGCTTTGTCGCCTGGGTCTGTGCAGGGCAGTCCTGGGTTTGGAATTCCTGGGCAACAAGGACCAAAAGGAGAGAACGGAGAAAGGGTGAGATGATCCATTACCTAAAATGGATACTGTAGTAAAGCTATGACATTCCAGGACAGAATCATGTTTTTGATGTCTTTCCCAATCTCTGATATGTTCATAACAATGATTTATAAATGTGTGTCTCACCAATAAATCACTGTTTTGAGCATATCAGAGCCTGCACACATATTTCATTTTTTTATAAACTGTATGTGTTTCTGTCCTGCATCTGAACCAGTGGGATATGTGTTTATTTCTTCTATTTAACTTTTCGGTTTATTTCCCCACACCTGTGGCCATTCATGTTTTGTTTTTGTATTATTCTCACAGGGAAACATTGGTTTGTCTGGGAAACCTGGCCCAAAGGTATAGAACTTTAGTCTACTCCATGTCAATGTTGCTCCACTAAAGTTGCCCAACCGTAATACATGATATTAGCAAACATGGTTATTCTTTTTTACTTCTTCTCCAGCTATTAAGACCATAAAATACATTCAGTGGTATATATATATTATATGAGTTATCGTTCTTGTCTCTAGGGGCAGGACGGCTTTAACGGGGAGAAGGGGAGTGTTGGGTTTCCTGGGAATCCTGGAGTGCCAGGACTAAGAGGTAAAGATGTAAGTAAATCCTGAGTGGCTGTTACTGCAATGACGAAAGGTGTGTGTGTGTGTGTGTGTGTGTGTGTGTGTGTGTGTGTGTGTGTGTGTGTGTGTGTGTGTGTGTGTGTGTGTGTGTGTGTGTGTGTGTGTGAGAGAGAGAGAGAGAGAGAGAGAGGTGTGTGTGTGTGTGTGTGTGTGTGTACGTGCGTGCGTGCGTGCGTGTGCGTGTGCGTGTGTGAGAGAGAGAGGTGTGTGTGTGTGTGTGTGTGTGTGTGAGAGAGAGAGAGAGAGGTGTGTGCCTGCATATGAACTTAACTACATTTAGATCAATACCATTGTATGCTGTACTCCTCCTGAATACCCTACACTATGGAGGTGACATTTGTTGTTATTAACAGGGCGTCTCGGGATCTAATGGAGACTCGGGAGGAAGGGTGAGTTTATGCATCTTCATCTGAATATATTACAGTGTAAACTCCTTATATGTAATTGTACAGTACTAAGGATTCTCCTTGTACTGTAGCATGATTTCCATGCAACTGCAGGGTTGCTGTTTCAAGCCCCATTATGTTGCATATCGTTGAGTAGTACACCCAGTTTCTCACCGGTGATTTTTTCTGTCTGTTATGTCGTCTTCAGGGGGAGCAGGGACCAGCTGGTGAGCCTGGCGAGAGAGGAATTAGGGTAACGTCACTTTGTCTTCCAGTTAACTTGTCAATATTCCTCCTCAAGCCGCTGTAGAGTTGACGTCACTCTGTCCCAGTCCCTTTCTTTTAACTCTCATCTCTGATTGTAGGGCCCACTAGGTTTACCTGGAAGACCAGGCGACCCAGGAGAGAAAGGGGATTATGGGAAAATCGGTTTACCTGTAAGATCTTTGAACATTATAACTATTTAATTGTGAACCAAAGAGATACCCTGATTCGTTAGAATTTCTCTGCATGTTTTGCGATGCGCAGATATCTGATTTTGTCTTTGTTTCAGGGGACCGATGGCCAGAAAGGAGATCGAGGAGAGCCTGTAGGTTCCTATTCATAACTCTTACTATTCAACATTTTTTTCATGTCAGTTGAATTCCTTCCTGTTGTTCCCTTCCCATACCAAAGTGTATGTTTTACTTCATTGACTTTGCCCATTGTTTTACAACTTAGATACAAGGACTTTTAAATCGCTCTAGTTTTTTATTTGATTCTAGGTTGACATGAGCAGTAATTAAGGTTGGTTTTATCATCCGTGTCACCCATAGTGAGTCTTGTATATACATCAGTATTGTGACGCAGGACAATGCTAAGCACGGTGTGGCTACTTCCTGTCTGTTCATCCCTCTTGTCTTGTTTTGTTCACGTGACTTCCATTCCAAAGGGAAAACCAGGTCCTCCGGGAGGCGGAGAAGTAAGTATATAATTATAATCACTTCATAAAACTGAACATGAACTTAAGTTCAGCCATCCATGACGTACGTGACTGATCAAAATAATTTAATTGAACCCAAATGAGGCCCTAATGCAAATGTATCCAGGGAATATGTTGGTGATTGAATATCAACTTTGCTTGTTGTTTTTCTGTATTTATTTTAAAAAGTGATGTCATGTGATTGTGTTTGTTCCCCCAGTTCGGTTCAGACAACAATATCCTGACCAGGGTGATCAAGGTGAGATTTCTGGAGTCTCTAACCGGTGTAACATACTTTAGTAGATATTTTGTTTTACATTTGTTTTAGTTTTACATTTACATTTGTTTTACAGGGTTTTTATCCAGAATTCAGAAAGACAGAATTCCATTCTATTCTATTTGATTCTATTGGACTCTTCAGTATGTGTTGTGTGTTCTTGTCAATCAGGGTGAACCAGGAGAGCCTGGAGAGCCTGGCCTCAGAGGGGAGACAGGTCTGCTCGGACCCACTGTGAGTGTCACTCATAGGTCAAAGGTTAAGAGTCAGAGGTCATATGCAGAGTGGTCAGAGTGAACAACAACATCTGTATTTCTTCTCTATGCAGGGTCCTGAAGGAAAACCTGGACCGCCAGGAATATCTATGGTATGTTCATGTTCAAACACTGTTGAGATGTCATTCACTAACCCTTCACTTTGAGACGATATGACCTTTACTGAACTAACTTAACTACAACTAATTGAAGTATGAGAGCTCATTTTATAACCTGAGCCTATCCGTATTGCAATACTGTAATTAATGAACATATGCCCATGCTGTCAAGTTCACCATGATATTAACTGCTTTCACAGGGAGGGACAAGGACAGGGACAGTTGGTCTGGATGGGTTACCAGGACAACCTGGATTCAAGGTGTGGCCACCTCATCCTCCTACTTCCTTTCACATCTGTTAGATGCATGTAACCTAATCATAGTTATGCAATGTCTCGTAATGACTTACTTGGTGAAATAGAATGGTTAAATTCATTGAAGGTTCTGGTCTCTGATCAAAATGTTTCCTGTCTTTAGGGTGACCCAGGGCAGAAAGGCCAGCCAGGATCGGTGAGTAATCATTATGTGGAAGGCAAATCATTTTGTATAACTATAATTGCATTTATTAATCATTTTGCAAAACTATAATTGCATATATTAAAGAACACAATGCAGAGTAATATGTATGTCTTAACTGTCCCTCCTGAAGACCTCTTCATCCCCTGTGCAAGTTTCGTTCCTGTAAATATATATATTTTTTTTAAAGTAGCATTGTGACTGCCAGTAGCCCCTGGTCCTCGCATAGATTACTTTTTCTTATGATGACTGATGGATAGATGATTCTCTTACTTAGACAAATGTATTTGTTCTAAGTCGCTTTGGATAAAGGCGCCTACTTAAATGCCTTAAATGGAATGTAAATGTAATGTACAACCAAGGTGTCTGTGAGACATTGACATGTGGTTGGGTGCTGGGGGGGAGAGATAACAGGACGGGTACCTTCCAGTTATGTCATGGGATCGGAATGTTGGGAAACTGGAAGGTAGACCAAGAAAGAGACTTGCGTGTATGGCCTGGCCATGCTATGGAATGGAATGTATAGGAAGCTTTCTCTCCTATCAGAACTGTGCCCTTTTCTCTGTACCCCCAACTTACTCTGGTTATCTCTTCGAGAGAGAGACACTATTGTACTCCTGCAAGCTTGTATTAAAACGTATTATTGATCATTGTTATTAGATTTGTACATGTCTTCATTCATTGAATTTTGGAGTTCGATACCCAACCGAATTTATTAGGGGGAAAGGAGTATTCCTCCACAACTATGTTTTGTAAGACTCTTTTCGTTCATACCACATAATGGCAATGATTGGCAGTTCTGGTCCTCAGGGGGTCATATTGTGTATTTAACCTTTTATTGCAGTCTGCCCTAATTAATCATGGATATAGCTAGACAACCTTGGCCAGGTGATTATTTTAATCAGGTGTGTTTGTTCTGGGTTGTATAGAAGCCTGCACACTGGGACAGTAGCCCAGTTCTGCTTCATTATAGGATAAGTTAGTGATGTGTATCCACTACTGACTTGTAGGGTCGTGGTTTTAATCAAAACTATTCATCAGTTTGAATGACAATTTACAGAAATACAGAAGTGTTCTTAGTCATCATATGCCTGTGAATAAAATGGTGTTTGTGTGTGTGTGTGCGCGCCCATCCAGACAGGAGAGAAAGGAGACCAAGGCAGGGTGGGGATTGCTGGAATACCTGGTTTACCTGGGACCCCAGTAAGTATAACTCCACTTCTATCTGTTATGTGCATTTGTTCAAAAGTTCTTTAGTATTGGTTTCTTACTGCCAGTTTATGGGTGACATTTTTGTCGTGTCTTGATATGCAGGGGAGAGCCGGCATTGATGGGAAGAGAGGAATAGCAGGAAAAGATGTGAGCACATTCTGTTTTGTGTCATACCACTTAACACTGTCTCCGAACTGTTTCCCTGGTGATGTCCTTCCATGTTCACAGTGACAGGGATGCCATACTGTAATACAATTTGACGTTGACGTTTTCTTCTTCCAGGGCAAAAAGGTTTGGTTTTAGGATAGAAATTAACTTTTTTTTTCCCCCAAACATGGCAATACAGTTGACTAAACAAAGGCATGGTGCACAGCTCTGAAAGGACAGTGTGTTTGAATAACACGTGTGTTGATACTGTACATCTGATCTAATCCTATAGGGTGATAAGGGTGACCATGGCACTGATGTAAGTAGTTGTGAGGAAATGTGAATATTCTTATTATATAATAAACAAGCCGGGCATCTTTCTTCATTGTTGTCTCATCCTCCCACCAGGGTAAAGATGGGAGCAAAGGTGTAGCAGGCGCTCCAGGTCCTCCTGGTCCACCCATTCTGATCACTCAGCAGGAGGTGAGGTCGTGACTTGGATTTATTTACCCATAATGCTATCATTCTATGACAGGGTTTCATAGCTTAGGTTTAAGATTTGATAGAGATCAAATATTGGATAGATACAGCATTACATATTTAGACACTTTTTGACTTGGCCTCTCTCACTGGTGAATATCCCCAGGGTGCTACCATTGAGGAGATAAGACAGGCGTTTCCTATGCCAATGGGGCCTCCTGGAGCCACGGTCAGTGCAAAGTTCACCCCTCTTCTCCGCATGGTTCAGTCTGCTTATGGGCATAGCCAGTCACAGCTGCAGCGTCTGTTGTTAGCAATGGCATGGCAAAACCATTGTGTTGCTATTGTTTATGTTCCAAGATGAGGCTTTGTTTTAATGATATAGATCCGAAGCTATTAGATCTCAGCTTGGGTTTTTTAGGCTTGTGGGTATGAGGAATATGCTTGATATCATGCATTCTGAATGCATGTTCCCTTCTCTGCTCCTCTTGTTTTTATGTATAGGGTCCACCGGGGATGAAGGTAAGATGTTGCTGAGAAAATATATAATTTATGGGTGAAGATATTCCTGACTAGAAAGGTAATGTTCCTCATTTTTGTTTGCAGGGAGAAACAGGAGAGCAGGGCTTGAGAGGAGAAAAGGTATGGGTCAGTTGTTCACAAAAGAGACATGGATATGCTATTTTGTTTATTGCGGTAAAAGAAGCAAGGACTTCAGAAATTGTTTTATGTTGGCTTGTCATCCTTTTCAACAGGGTGATGCCGGTGCTCCTGGTAAAGCAACTGAAATGAAGGTAAACATCTTAAACTACAATTACTGTTCCATATGTCATACAAATTTGACGATAAACCCTGCAAAAATCTAACAGTATATTCATTTACATTCACCTAGGATATTGAAGTCATGTTTGAAGACTACGGTATACGGGTAAGCACTTGACTTCACACTGTTTTTTTTGTAATTTATCATTTAAAGATGGCCGCCTTAGAAAATCCTCTTTTTCCCAGCTGCCGTTGCTGAAAGCCTTGATTGAAAGGCTGCTGCAGGATGGTATGGAGGAGCTGCTGCACGACCTCACTACCTCCAGGAGAACCAAAGTAGAGAAGGGGGGCCATGACTCCAACATTATCTCTGAGTATACAGTAAGCAACACAATATGACAAAACAGATTATAGAAAATGTTACTTAGTATTTGACAGTTGACCTTTGACCTAGAAGATCTGTCCCAGAGCTCCTCACATGTCTTTGGATGTGAGTGTGTTAGCTTGATAAGGCTAACAGGTCATTGTTGTGCACAGAGCTCTGTGAAGTATGAGATCTCCAAGGAGCCACTGACAGAGATGGACACCATTGAGGAGGAGGTGGACTCGGACCTTGACAGACAGCTACCAGAACCACATTATTCTGTAAGCGTCCACTGAAACCATACTGTTAAAGCTTCTTTGTATCCATATCTTTGTATCCATATGGCCAGTGTTTTGTACCTGCTATCATCACAGGGGAAGTGACAAGGTGAAAACCCCTGTCTCTACTGTATGTTCCAGTCAATAACCTTAACAGTACATTCAGTAGTGCCAGTAGTGTTCATACATGTATTTGCCATTCTTTCTCATCTGAAGGATCCATTAAATGAAACGGTGGAGGGCCCTACATTCTGGGGCATCACCACTCTCAATGAGGACCCCTTGGCAAGGGGAGGGATCAGATCGAAGGGGACAGAAGGGAGAACTACTGTTGTAGGGGACTTCAGTGAAGCACCCTCTCCTAAGGATACTTTGACCACATCTAACTACACTACTTCTGAGGAGGTAAGGTCCGGCTATTACTATTTCACTCCCATAATTGAAGTGTTTATGTGCACGAGAAAACAACATCTGCAATGTCTACTTCTGATTGTTATTTAAATGTACCATTAGCGGGCACTACATGTTTAATAGTAGTAGTAGTGTTTGTTTTGGGTTGGAGAGAAGCCTGCACACTGGGACAGTAGCCCTGTTCTGCTTCATTATAGGATAAAATAGTGACGTGTATCCACTACTGACGGATTTCACTTTTTTGTAGGGGTTGTAGGGTCGTGGTTTTAATCAAAACCATTCATCAGTTTGAGTGGCACCCAACCGAATTTATTAGGGGGAAAGGAGTATTCCTCCACAATTATGTTTTGTAAGACTCTTTTTGTTCATACCACATAATGGCAATGATGGGCAGTTCTGGTCCTCAGGGGGTAAAATTGTGTATTTAACCTTTTGTTGCAGTCTGCCCTAACTAATCATGGATATAGCTAGACAACCTTGGCCAGGTGATTATTTTAATTAGGTGTGTTTGTTCTGGGTTGTATAGAAGCCTGCACACTGGGACAGTAGCCCACATATGCCTGTGAATAAAATGGTGTGGGTGTTTGTGTTTGTGTTTGTGTGTGTGTGTGTGTGTGTGTGTGTGTGTGTGTGTGTGTGTGTGTGTGTGTGTGTGTGTGTGTGTGTGTGTGTGTGTGTGTGTTGAAAGGTGTGTGCCTGCATGCATGTGAATTTGAATATGAACTTAGCAAGTGGATTTGGATCAATACCATTGTATCTCTCAGAGAGTCTCCGGGGCACCTGAAGCAGTAGTAGAGACTCTCCTTCTCAGGCAGGAAGACTCTCTGAAGAAGCACTCAGGAGAGAAGAAGAAGAAGAACAGGGACCGGGGGAAGGTGATGTCACTACAGCAGTTCACCTTGGAATGGATGGAGTACATTGGTTATCCCATTGTCTGATCTCTCAAATACAACATCTGTAGACTTCATTCTAACTGTGAAACAACTGTGTATCTTGAACAATTAGTAACTTATATGATTTATATTGTTGAATTAGTTTAAAACACATATTTTTCATTATTATTACTATGACAACTGAGTTTAAATCTTTGAATAATTAGGTCTAATTAGATGCTATAAAAGTTAGATACAGTTAGATACAAAACTAAAAACCTGTTGAAATTTTCTTAAACATCTAAACAACTTTTAAGTGTATCTACTTGAAACTCATTATTAATCAGCCCTTGAACACATTTCTTGACAACGCTAACTTTTTTTCGACCACCATAACTGCTACAGCATGGTAAACTTTTACCTGTGAACTTCTTAACCAGGGCAAGGGAAACAAAGGACGACATAAGAGGCAGAGACAACGCCTGGTAAACGCCCAAACTAAACATGGAAACTAATATTACCTCACTGATGCCCAAACTAAATATGGAGGCTGTTATAACCTCAATGCCCAAACTAAATGTGCAGTATCACTGTATTAACAGTCCGTCCGTTGCTATGCATTTAACTCTTTACTGTCCTGAGGCACCTGCAATGTGTGTGAGAAGAAAAACACTTGTACAATTTCTTTCCCAGCTAAATCTAAACCGAAACCTAACCTTCTTCTAACTATGCAAGTACAGCTATGCCTTATGCCTAACCTGAACCTAAACGTTAGCAAACATAATGGCAATACCAGACACTGAAACAGAACTAAAAGGCATGCATTCTGCTCTTAACATTTCTTGGCTTTTGTGTTTGTCGTTGTTTTAACTCATGTGTGTCAAATACTGTGAGTCCTGTACACCCTGGTTGTTGCTTTGCCTCATTACCAGACTTGATATAATCAGTTCGGCACATTCTCATAAATTACTTACATTCTTCTCTTTTATCTGAAGGCGAGTGAGCAGGAGGAGGAGCAAGAGGAGGAGGAGGAAATAATTTACGACGATGAGTACAGTTATGAATATGAGGTGAGTAGCTGTCAGGTACGATGACAGTTGGTACGCTATGACGTCACTTTCCCCATAGCAACCCCTCAAACTTCAAATGACTCATCAATTAAACAAGAGGGTGCCCACATTGATGCTGGAACGATTGTGGAGTGTGTGTGTGTGTGTGTGAACCTCATAATCACACGCATTTATAAGAAGTATGTGCGTGCGTGTGTACGTCTGTATGCGCGTGCGTGTGTGTTTGACCTGATATGAGTGGCTGCATCTCTAGAGAGAAAACACAGAGATGTATTCACTCCCACACAGACAAGGAGCTTTAGATTACCACACCCACACTCTCAGAAAGTAATTAATTAGGAATAGGAATTAATTACTTTGTGATCATGACACTGTTCTGATTATGATGGCACACAACACCCCTGGGATTAATTGGTGATTGTGTGTAGAACTTCTACTCCAACAACTCTTTCTCACTAGTTGTGGTGTCTCACAAAACTGTCACTTTGTGAGTGTTTTTTGTTAACAGATGTGGTTTTGTTGTCTTTCTTCTTCTTCTTTTTTGAATAGGAGAAGCTTTTCACGGAGGACCAGTTACTCTCAGAGGAAGAGAGGGAGGAAGGAGAACAGGTATGGTACATTAGAATAAAAAAGGACGTTTCCTGGATAATCATGTTGTATTTAGTCTAATATTGATAATTATAGGTAACATATCAATGACTTGTCTTTTCCATCTCAAGCAGTTTGACGTCACAACAGACAGTGCACCCCATCTCATGAGCAAAGAGGTGAGCACACTCATGGTACGGTATGCTACTGACTGCTCCGCCCCATTCTCTTTACTGGAAATCAACTTCTTGCTCAGAAACCTTATTTGTTCAACGTTATCAGGATCTAAGGGCCACATGGTATTCAAGAGTCAAAAGTAGAAATGGTTAAGCTATGATTCCATTACATTTTCTTGTTCTTTACAATAACAAACAGTTGAATATTAAAGCAGATTTGATTTTGACCTTTGGACCAGGAAAAGCTTCAACTAATGACACAGCATCTTGTCCAGTCACAAGTGTTGGAGGTCCATCCCCCTACAGACAGTCCACTGATCAGAGAGACAAATATCACAGTATGAGTCTCTGTCATTTGTGTGTGTAATATACAGTATATATAATTCAAGGAGATAAGTAGAAAAACGTATCCCTTGTTGCCACATACTGTACCATACAGTGACTATATTGTTGCCACATACTGTACCATACAGTGACATATTGTTGCCACATACTGTACCATACAGTGACTATACTGTTGCCACATACTGTACCATACAGTGACTATATTGTTGCCACATACTGTACCATACAGTGACATATTGTTGCCACATACTGTACCATACAGTGACATATTGTTGCCACATACTGTACCATACAGTGACTATATTGTTGCCACATACTGTACCATACAGTGACATATTGTTGCCACATACTGTACCATACAGTGACTATATTGTTGCCACATACTGTACCATACAGTGACTATATTGTTGCCACATACTGTACCATACAGTGACTATATTGTTGCCACATACTGTACCATACAGTGACATTGTTTTGTAGTAGTTCAGTTTCAACCTACTGTATAATGTACCCAATAAAGGCATCTAAAAGATTGAACATCAGGTCAAATAAAGACTGAGAGAAGACCTAAATCATGAAGTAAAGCATGAAGAAATACCACCTCTTTTTGTTGTTTATTCCCTATTGTTTGCATGGCATATGATATCTGTGTGATACATATGAGTCTTTGCTATATTTACCTCAAAACCAGGGGGCATTCACCACACCTAGTCCTCCGAGCACAACGGAAGAAGCAGAGAAGGTAGGGGTCTGACCATTCCTCTACTCTTCTTTACTAACCATAGCCAGGTTTATGCATGCTGATTGCATTAGCCTCTTCCCCTGGACTATGAATGCATGCATGCGGCCAAGTGCTTAGATCAATGATTTTCATTGACATTCCAACCATAACAAGGTTCATCATGGCCTTTGCCAGCTGTTTTTATGGGGGAAATGCAAAAAAATACCAAGTTCCGTTTCTCCCCCCCTCCCAAAAAGAACACATAGTAACAATGTAATCTTCATATTATGGTAATGTGCAAAGAATATGTTCATATAAATGATCATATCTCGCTTATCTTAAAAAGGCAATATTGTGTTGTGGGATGCCTTTGAACAACTATTTCAGTGATCTGAGCACTTGCAATTCCTATGAACTATTCATTTTCTCTAATTAACATCTGTAAGAATTTCACCAGTGCAAAAAGGTAACACAATTTGGATAACCTAAACAGACTGATGCGAATTTTAAAAAGACCAGCGTAGGCCAACGTAATATAACTTTATATATATACATAAATCAAAATCAATGTACAATACAAATTTACATTTGGTTAAAAATAATCATTATGGGCCATCTTGCAATGCAGTGTCAGTATCCCAGCATGCCTTGAGCATGATCTCTGAACTTTGCCTGAATGGGAATGGAAATAGTTGCAACCAATTTTTTATTACTGATTTATTTAACATAAAAGGAAACAAATGAAAGTTCATAGAAAGTTTATTTCTTTTTTTTTTTTTTGTCACAGGACCTTTCGTAAATCCTGAGAGATTGAGACTGTAGAGTTGTATTTGTGAGCAAGTTACTGCTCCCTGAGAAGTGTATAAACTGTGAAATCGCTGGTGAGGAGCAGACTGCCTCGAACCTGACCAGCAAAACACGAGGAGGGACTTCTTTACGTCGCGCAATGATGATGTCACTCGTCGAATGCCACGCCCATGACAAGAATCATGCCTTACACCAAAGTCAAGTACCTAAGGGGTGACTAGAACAGAGAGGAAGTGTTTTAGTCAAATCAAGAAAAACAGTGTGCATCACATTTCACTTAAAATGGGGAAAGAGATACAAGATATGCACAGCCTAAAATTCGTCCACCAATATCAATGTAATTATAGAGTAAGTTTCACATAACCTAATTTATTTATTAACGAGGTTCAGAAGCCTTAAGAAGAACTATATCTTCTCTCTGTGATGTCAGGTTCATTGCTCCATCAGTTCCTAGCCTGAATATTACCTCAACAGACGTTATCTCATGTTATGAAATCCCCACACAAGCCTTATTTATTGAAAATTATTGTATTTTCTTTACTGTGTAATATTTTTGACTTTTTTAAGGAAATGTGTTTGAGTATGTTGCTATCATATTATTCAGAATTATTATCAAATTAGCATACATTTTTGTATTCATATTTTACTACCTGTTTTCACTGGTGACATTTTTATGGTATGAAATCTTTCCTTTTGTATTTAACCTCTCTGTGCATGTAGGTGAGTAAACATGTTTAAATGTCTTCCTGAACAAGTCTACGTGTCTTTTTTTAATATAACATTAGTTTATAATGCATTGATCTATCATAACTTACCTGGATGTGAGATCAAATATGCGTCAAATATGACAATGTATGACACAGATATTAGCAAGCATGTACAACCACCACCATTCACTTATTCACTAACTTTCAGACACACACACACTCACACACACTCACACACACTCACTCACACACACTCACACACACTCACACACACACACACACACACACACACACACACACACACACACGTGCCTCAGACTGAAGGTAGATCTCATGAATAGACCACTAAATGACTCAATCATAGTTTTGGGGAATTTGCAGGGGCATCTGTCACCAGTTCGACTAAAGAGGAGCGCCCCCTGGCCTGATTACATGGTAAGTACAGGTACTGTAAATGGCCTATGGCTGACTGTTGAAACACAGGCATTTTCAAAAGAAAACCATGATAAATGCTTGCCGGATATAACTATTACAGGCATACATGCCAGGAACCGCGGGAGGAAGAAATCGATACAAGGAGGGACAAAAAGTAAATTTTATTCATTTGTGGTATTTCTATATCACTCTTTTCTAATGATTGATACATGTTACAGAACCAAATCAGTACTTTTACAAGCATGAGGTAACACAAGGAATGGAATTTGAAAACATCATTTCACGGTCAATGCAGACAACATAAATATTTCCCTTTCTCTATTTCCAAAGTCACAATCTGGGTCCGGTGCAAGGGGCTACAACATGTTGAATGTAAGTTTTGGTACTGATCTGAACAGTCAAATTTTGGTGTGTTGCCCTATGGAAAGTGTATAATGTTTCATTTGTGCTCTCAGAGAAAGATGCAAGAAAACGAGGACCCTGCACCTGTCCCAGAAACCTATAGGGAGAGAGAGAGGCAAGAAGAGAGTGAGAGAGAGGCAGGTAACACGAGAGGAGGAGAGAGGGAGATGAAAGAGGGAGAGAGAGAAGAATATGAGCCAAAAGAGGAGGTGGAGAGGCAATGGGAAGAAGAAGAGGAGGAGGAAGAGTGGGAGATGGTGGAAGAGAGTGAAATGATGGAGAATGTAGAGACAGAGGTAGAAGAGGAGATCGATCCTGATGCAGAAAACGACGGAGACATGGAGAGAAGTGGGGATTATGAGTTGGAGATAGAGGAGGAAGACGGGGACAGGATAACGATGGAGAGAGAGAGGGAAAGGTTGGAGATGGAGAAAGAGAGGATGGAGCTGGAGAAGGACAGAGAGGCAGAGCTGGAGTTGGAGAGAGAGAAAATGGAGAGGGTAAAGATGGAGAGGGAGAGAGACCTGGAGAGAGAGAGGGTAGAGACAGAGGGAGGAGAGAGAGATCTGGATAGGGAGAGAGAGGAGTGGCTGAGAGAAAGGGAGAGGGAGAGAGGGGGCAACTATGACGAGGAAACAGGGGGAAGACCCTATCCAGGTCCTGAATGCGACTATTTAAAGGTGAGAGCACACCAATCAAATCCCCTTGGCCTTACATAAGTCTTGTGTGAAGAGAAGTGATACAGTAAAAGCATTAATTCTGTTCACAAGATGTTTGTTTTGACACGTTGTATTCTGTTTTGAGTGGTTCCTCTTGTGCCCTGTTTTAAAAGGGTGCACCGGGTGAAATTGGACAACCTGGACCAAAGGTGACTACCGATCATGTTCAAATACCTCCGTTTTTTATGATACAATGACACCATAATCCACCCTGAAGAAATCACTTCAACAATGTTAAGGACAGGACAAGTACATTACTCAGGATCAGTCATTAGAACCTACAGTAAATATGGTCAACACATTTTTCTAGAGTTTGCTGGATGTTTTTGAGAGGGTGAAGTTTGGTAAAATGTCATAACATGAAATGCGTCACTGCCTCCTTCCTTCCCACCTACCCACCTATGATGTCACACACCTCTCTGAAAATGTCACCCTATCCTGTCAGTCAAAACAGCGGAGCTTAGATAAAACGATGCCCTTTGATGTCCCCAGACTTCTATTTCTGCTCCTCCATGACTGAGAGGATTAATGTGGATATTAATAATTCCCTCTGTTAGTAGGCGATGTCGATACAAAAGATACAGATACAGCCTTGGAAACTCCATGCACTTTTTGCCCAAGCTGTCTGATATGATACTATTTTGGTGCAGGAGGGGTGGAGAATGCAGGGGAGGCTGGTGGAGGTAGAAATCGGAGGACGGGCTCATTGTAACACATTTAATGGAATGAGGAATGGTGAAGACAGGGGCCACAGTAACTGTCTAACTTGTTGGTTTACTTTGCGTTCACTCAGGGGGAGATTGGTGAACACGGGCAAAAGGTAAACAATATTCATTCACATATGTAACTAAAAGTACAGTACACCCTGAATAATTACTTTTTTGTACTTTTGTATTGAAATGTGGTTGTGTTCTTTGTGGTGTTAAGGGCTGTCAATTTGAGTGTTAGAGTACTTTTGAGCATTTTAACACTTTAAGTTATTTTTGTATTGAGGGTGAGCCAGGGATCGGCCACAGAGGCCCAGTGGGACAGGCTGGTCCACCAGGACATAAGGTAGACTCACCTCATCCCCACATCTTCAGCATAGGTGACTTAAATGTCAGTACTGTTTTTTTACCTGTCCGGCATTTCTATCTTTATCTCCTGTCTGTTCGTCACGTTCTCTTTCAATTCAATCTCATTTCAATTTGAACGCAATGGTTTTTACTGACACAATAAGCCACTATCTTACATTGCCAGAGCAAAAACAAAGGAACAAATTGAATTAACAACAGCAGGAAATTACAAATGCCATGTGAATCACAATTGTAGTCAACAGCAGGAGAATAATAACAGTAATGAATGTTTTATAGTAGCAGAGTCGTGAGTATTTGTTTCTTCTTTCTCTCAGGGTCAACCTGGTGAGCCGGGGCCCCCTGGAGCTCAGGGTATCCAGGGTATCAATGGTAACCCTGGAATCTCAGGTTCCCAGGGTCTGAGGGGCCACCATGGGGACCCAGGAGAACCGGGGAGACAGGTGAGACGCCCCTGGACCTGTTCTGATAGCTATTTCCCCACAAGCAGCTACAAATGTTTTCAAAGGGCAAAACCATCCAATTTGGAAGAGGATCCTGGTAATGGATGAAGTACTGTATTCTTACACACTTCTTTTGAACATTAGGGGGACAGGGGTAAAAGGGGGAAGAACGGGTCACCTGGAACTCCAGGAACACGAGGCACAGCTGGAGCACAGGTATGGAGAAACATGATAACCTAGTATAGCCTAACCCTAAACCATTGTTTGAGTTTGTTTAACTTAATGTGACATGAGTGATGTTGTTTGTTCCTGAAGGGTCCAGCTGGTGTACCTGGGACTAAAGGAGAGAAGGTGAGACAGCATGGTTGCTTGTTGTGGTTGGTGTTGTTTTCATGGTTATACTGGCTGAGATTACTGGCGTTAGCATTAAGCTTTCCTCTTCTCCTGTTCCTGTCAGGGCAACCTTATCCCTGGAGAGCCGGGCGAGAGGGGAGTGACCGGGCTCCTGGGCCGAAGGGTGAGACTGGCCAATGCACTGGATGAACTCTGAAATCCGATTCTTGTCTTAACAAGATTGTAGTACACATTCACTTTATGACTCAAGCCACGCTGGATGGATATGCTTGCCCTTTATATGTATGAATCTTTTTTTCTAATACAGGGGGATAAGGGCACTCCAGGACTCAAAGGAAGCCCTGGAAATATAGTAAGTCAAGAACAAGTCCCCTTCCCCAGGTGTATGTTAAGTCAGGCAGGTCATGAGATGTGTTATAACCATAGGAGAATTATGTGTAGTCTGAGACAGAATCTCATTCACCTTTTTTTATCTAGGGTGTGAAAGGCTTTGCAGGCATCAAAGGATCCAAGGTAGGCTGCTACTCCACACAGTCATGGTCATTTTAGGAAAGTTAGTATTATTCTAAATGATTAAAAAGTAATTTGCATTCAGAGGGACTGACTAATTACCTTGAAATTTTAGATATTCATGCACAGTCTGTTCATACCTTACCTCAAAAGTTTGTTTTCACAGTTCTGACAGGACTGATAGATGTTTCAGCTCTCAGTCAAAGTGTCCTGAGGTCTATCCTTCTCCTCTCTCCATTGATCTGTCAAGACTGCCACCACTTCTGTCTCTTCAACCCTCCTTTAGAACACACTCTCTTTCAACCTGTTCCTCCATACGCCCCTGTGGGCAGTCTATAGATGAAGTATTTCTGTAGAAATGGACTTTGATTTGGAATGTAAATGAACCCCCTTAACGGGCTGCTGCTGCTATAGACTTGTGGATTTTAGATGTCGTTTTTTGGAAGTTACCTCCTAAGATTTTGCTCTCCACAGGGCGACCAAGGCTCGCCAGGAATCAGAGGAGAAAGGGTATAGTATATTTGCATGATATACTGTTAAAGTGGTGCTACAATTTTTTAACATTTTATTTTTGGTTTCATAATGACCAATTTCTGATCTCTCCATTTCAGGGGAGCGCTCTTCAGATCCAAGGCCCCCGAGGTTACAAGGGGCCCAAGGGAGATGGGGTAAGAGACCAGAGCTGTTCCCAAGAAATAGTCTTTGTGTTGAATAAGGTTGGATTTCAGAGGAATGAAATATGGGTCTTTACCTTGTTCTAACCGCTTTGAGCAAGGCTGCTTTTGTGTTGTGTGTTGTCCAGTTCTCCAGTTGAAGAGGCTATTTTTGTGTGTTGTTGTTGTTTGTTAATTTTAGGGTGAACAAGGCTCCCCGGGTTTTGATGGAGATAAAGGGGAGAAGGGCGAGGACGGGCCTCCTGGTGTCAAGGTGCTTTATGATATTTGAGAGAAAGAGAGGTGTGTGGGGGGGGGGCGGGGCAGACAAGCACATACATTACTTATAGAACTTTGTCTTGATTTCTTCTAACCTAAAGGGCCTCAAAGGAGATGCAGGGACAAAAGGGGCCAGGGGGCCATTTGGGGCTCGTGGACCAGTTGGACAGAAGGTCAGTATTCACTGAAGTTTCAGGAGAAATTGTTTTCACTGTGGTATGCAAACAAACAAACCATTGTGTTAAGAGATACTATGTGATTTTGTTCTGTGCCTCCAGGGGGACGCTGGGGAAGCTGGTGCTAATGGAGAAGTGGTACGTCTCTCACACACTCCCCAAATCACTAACTACAATTTCTTTCCAGGTTGTTGAGATAAAATCAAGCATCCAGTCAAGCTTATTAGTTCCTTTAAATCCAATAAGATGATGTCACACATTGACCGCAAATGCTCTTGTATGTTCATTGGCTCGTTGTGGTCACAGGGTCACAATGGAGACAATGGATTGGACGGAGCCAAGGGGGACAAAGGAGACATAGGGCTGCAGGGCCAGAGGGGAGACCAGGTGAGGAGGCACACTGCATGTTTAGCAGAAGTAAAATGTCACATGTCTGTTTCATTGGACTGTTCCTCAGGATAGGCATCAGAAGTGTTGTGCTTGCATTCACAGGGTGACAGAGGTGAACCTGGTTTACCAGGAGACACAGGGGTGGAAGGAGAGAAGGTGAGGGCTTGACCAGGAGAAATGATCATAGATTGTTCATCCCATGATCGTGAGATTATAATA
>NC_139674.1:10010508-10075508 GCF_951799395.1 Argentina silus
GTTAAAGAGTGAAGGGGCACAGTGAGAAAGATAAGATCACACTTTAATCCATGGACCAAAGACACACCAACATTAGCATAGTGTGTGTGTGTGCGTGCGTGCGTGCGTGCGTGCGTGCGTGCGTGCGTGCGTGCGTGCGTGCGTGCGTGCGTGTGTGTTGGAATTTGTCAAATATGTCTTGTCTTCCTGTCTCTTTCGTGTGGCACAGATAGATCACAAACATGTCTGCTACAATCTTCTCTTCCACCTCCAACTCTTGTTTCTACATGAACTCTCTCTCCTTCCCTCTTCTCCACCCTCTCCTACAGACTTGACCTTTGACCCCTGCCTGGAGCCCATGTCAGAAGGGGAGTGTTCAGAGTACGTCTTGCTGTGGTACTACCATCCTCACTCCGGGGAGTGTAGACCGTTTGTGTACGGGGGCTGCGGGGGCAACCGCAACCGCTTCGCAACCAAACACAAGTGCCAGAGGTGGTGTGGGAGGGAGAGGAGAGGTAAGGAACCAATCGAAGAGGCTAAATTAGGTTAGAGAGGGAGAGGAAAGGAACCAATCTGAAAGATTATAGAACGTTAGGGAAGTAGGGAAGATGTAGGGAATCAGAATGATCAGATGTTTGACCTCACTGAGATAGTGGTCCCAAAGTGGTCCCACTGAGATATCACTCCCCATCATGGAATGAATTGGTGTAAGGAGCACGGTGGAAACTCCTGTTAGTACAAGGTAACATTAATTCATGCTGGCGGTGAATGAGTGCACACTTGGGGGACAAGGGTAGAGAATGGGAACATAGCCCCAATAAAAAAGAATGTCAAGCAAAACAAAGTGAATTGTGGGAGAAAAATATGTTATATCTTTACAGTTCTGGAGCTCAGAAGGTGAGACAGCAACTACCAATCAAGACAATTCTTTTTGTAAATGAAACACTGTAATATGTTTGCATTTTTCGTGTTGCTCTGTTTTTTTGTATTTAAAGTAAACTAGTTGTTACCAGCAAGTGTGGGTAAAGCTTAATACTGTATTGAATGGACTATTAGAAGTATTTTTGAACTCACCTTTTGAATGTTATGAATATGTTTTTCATATTGTATTTTCAAATTAAAACATTCTACAAAAGTGTTATCTATGCAGACCTGGGTTCAAATGAATTAAATAATTCCAAATACGCTCAAAATATTTCAAAGGATTTCAAATACTATTTGACCCAGGTCTGATTCGATGGTGATACATGTTGTACTTATTGGGATATAGATACTTACAAGTCCTTGTACTACTGAAAAATAAACCAATAATGTGTTACTTTGCTCCTGAGGATAGTCAAAAGTAAGGTTCTAATGTATTGAAACATGATTATACACCAATGGCACTGTGTATGTGAATCGATGTTAATGAGTTTATTGACTTTTTTTTTTAATGTAAGCCAGTAAATCACATAACAAGTGTCTCTGTGCCTTTTTGAGTCAGTAGATACAGATATTTGAATGGCCTTGAGAGTGTGTGTGGGTGTGGGTGTGGGTGTGGGTGCGCTTGCGCGTGTCTGTGCATGCGTGCGTGTGTGTGATGGCAAGTAAATGTGTGTGGGTGCGCATCGTGACCTCTTTTGCACTCGTGTTTGGACGGCTACTATGAAGCTTGGCATCTTCAGCAGTCTAAATGTTGCTACATTGGCTTCCTCTCAATACTTATTTTATCACTCTGACAGAATGTCCTGCACACTGGAGGCCACTGAATCTCTCATTAAGCTTCTCTCTCTCTCCCTCTCTCTCCCCTTTTTGTAAATCTCTCTCCCACCTTTTCTCAATCTTGCCTTTTCTCTCCCCATACGTCTTAGGCGTAAAAAAAAGCCCTCGGTGGCTGATAGCCTGCCGTCGCCTCTCCCCAGTACATATGTCCTGGCAGCAGGGGGCGCCGTGATGCAGGCTGAGAGCCAGATGAGGGCCCAGCGAGAGCTCACAGGGCCGTGTCAGGGGACATACCGCCAGACAGACGCTGGGTAGCAGGGGATTCCTGATTGAGGTCGGATGTGCGGGTGGGATGGGCTTGGTGAAGGAAAAAATGACACTCTTCTGGCTCTGCAGCCTCTCTCTCTCTCGTACACACACACACACACACACACACACACACACACACACACACACGTAATACAATGTGACACAAGGGCAAGCAGGCTTGAAGGCATGTGCAATACCTGATGATTATGCAGAAGTTAAGCATTTTGGACTGTAGACCTATATTGTCTCCAAACCAAAGACAAAGCAAGGTTCAGTCACCCAGCATATTATGTGAAGCACATCCAGTACCCCTCCATGTATGTGCAATTTAGAGACTCCTTGCTTATACATCCACCCATGTCACGACTCTTAGTATCCCACATGCCACCTAAAGAAGGACATTGTTGTGTGTGTGTGTGTGTGTGTGTGTGTGTGTGTGTGTGTGTGTGTGTGTGTGTGTGTGTGTGTGTGTGTGTGTGTGTGTGTGTGTGTGTGTGTGTGTGTGTGTGTGTGTGTGAGAGAGAGAGAGAGAGTACGAGTGAGGGTAGACTGAAGCACAATTAATTTTTCCAACAATTTCTGGAAGCAATTACGGGGAAGGGGGAAGACAGTGTATCCATGGGGAGAGGAAGTGTCACGGTAAGTGATTACTCCTACTGTGTGTCAACATCATTAACTGTTGTTATCTATGATTATCTGTTTTATATAGTGTCCACTCAGGAAGTAGTCCCACTTTGACAAATAGTTCATTTTCTTTTTCCCTAATTTCTCCCTGATTCCTACTTGGCCTTATTAGTGCAGGTAGTTGCCCTTGCTGCAAAAGTCCCTAAATACATGATTTGGTTTCCCTGCCCCATGTATTTCTAAGTGCTCTATTCTACCCACTTAAAGCACAATATGTACCCATCGGAGCCCCCATCAAGCTTTGTGCGCATAGAACTGTCCATGGTGCTGAAGTTATAGCGTCAAAGTACAGTATTACAATGAATTATTTTGTCACCAGCGACATGCTCTTAAAATAAAGACACAATATCACTTTGGAGGACATAAGTTAAAACTTTAAAGCAACTAATACAATAATTGTAGACTTTATTAATTAAATCGGGGGTAAAATATAGTCAGAAGGGGTGGTGAAATCCCCTCCGCTCGCACACCCAATCAACGTATTATCACTGCCAATGTGATCTCTGAGAGGAGACCAAAAATGTCAACCTTGTGACGTTAGTTCTGGCGCACGATTGCGGTTTGGTGGACTCCTACTAAATGAATTCCGAGGGAACTGGAAAGCTAGCCAAACTCGTGATCAGGCGTTGCGCGCAAGCACACAGAAAACTAGGTGGCAGAGTAGAGAGAGAGAACACTTAAAACGCAGGGATTACCGATATTTCAGAAAAAAAATTGTTATCTAGGTTGTTGTTTTTTCTTTTTCTTTTTGTCTGATTTTCCAAAGCAAAAGGTCTTCTCTGGAAGTGCACGGAACTTGGTAAGTTTATGATTTGCTCTATGCCATATGCACCTCAAGCATCTAAATATTCCTCTAAAATCGAGGAATAAATGCCTTTTATAGATCATCAACCATGTTTAAACTTTTGGCAATAATTTAAAAAGGCCATTTGGACACTCAATGGGGTGTTTTTCTAACCCTGGAACCAGACACATTTCCCCCATGTTGCAAAATTCTCTCTAGTACCAAGCTATGTGTCACGAATTTCATGACTTTATAAGTTATTGACAACAGAACTAACCATTCTTTCGTTGGCTACCTAGAAGCATGGTGTCGTTCCTGAGAACCTTGCTCATGCTCGCCGTCCTGTGCGCGCCAACCTCCAGCCTATGCCTCAGACTATACCAAACCGACTCCAACCTCCTCTGCGACAACGAGATACTTGACGGGGTCCAGAGGAACGACGCTCCGAGCGACTCCATGTCGGATAGTTGGGGCTCTCTCCTCAACCCCGCGGATACTCTCTCCGCGGAATCGCGGGAGAAAAGGACTTACCCCGCCGGCTCAAACTACAGGTTCCTCAGCCAGACGCAACTTAGGAGTAAGATGTTCCAAAATAGCGCAAAGAGTGACCGGCGGAGCAAGTTCACCCTGTCTCTAGATGTCCCTACTAACATCATGAACATTCTCTTTGACATCGCCAAGTCCAAGAACCTGCGCGCCAAGGCGGCCGATAACGCGCGCCTTATGGCGCAGATTGGACGAAAGAAGTGAAGCCGTTACACCTTGATTATCAATGCCATTTTTTGTTGACATATAGATTTTCACTTTGTCAACTTGACGAATAAAGTTTGCTGGAAGTTTTATTTTTCTGTACAATGACCCTTCATATTCAGTATTGTATGATCATTTGGTGTGTGTCTTTAACGCACGGGTTTGCCTTCTCGTAGAGAATGACAAGCCAACATAAATCTAAAACACTTGGGAACATCATGGAGATGGCTAGACATTTCTAAATTACTATTGAATTAGTTCTAAGCACGAATACATTTTTAGAATTCCCTTAATGTTGTTCAAATGATAAAAGGTCTCCGATGTTTTGAATTACGCATCGATTTGTGACTCTCTTTACACGCCAAAATGTGCTACCAAAAGTGTTCAATTGGGAATAACTTAAATATTTTCGAATTAGTTTATTCACTGCAAGAAATGAAATAAAATAGCCTATTCATTTTGATATTATGACATGTTACGCATGGAGTGCGTCTTTGAAATTGAATATTTAATAGATATTGTAACCCTAAAAGCTAATTGAGCATGGAGGATAGCTCAAGGAAATTAGCTAGTCATTTAAAAACTGTTTTATTTGCTCATCATTTTGCCCATGTTGCATTGGTAACCCAAGACATTGCTGCAGGAAAGATAATTTCGCACGCATGATGCGGAGTAAACTATGTTGCTATATCAAACAAAGATTGAAGCTGTTGCCTAACTGTGAATATACAATAGAATGATAGCCTAGGCTATGCCTGCTTATGGTTATTTCAAGGTAAATGCATGGTAAATGTCTGATCGTGAAATGTATGTTATTTTTATACTCAAAGGGACTATTTTTTTCCTGAAATAAATAAAAGCAGATGGATAACATGTTGTCTTCAATAAAATAGCAATATAAAAAATAGAAAACCCCATCACTCTACCATATATATGTAGTTATATACAGTAGGTTACAACAAGTCCACAGCTATAGCTCTCTCTCTCTCTCTCTCTCTCTCTCTCTCTCTCTCTCTCACACACACACACACACACACACACACACACACACACACACACACACACACACACACACACACACACACAATGAGAATGTGATCTTTGATCTTACTTTTAAATGATATATTTTAGCAAAGATTCTTTCAGAACATTTTTGGTCAGAATTGTTCATGTTTTATGTTTGTGATCTGATTACATACATCTGAGTACAACCAGGCTACAGACGCCCATCCAGTGTGTGCCGTGTGTAGCTTCCTCCCTCTACTGGTGAGTCGTGTCTACTGCAGTTCCTGGGCTG
The DNA here is from genome assembly GCF_951799395.1 of Argentina silus. Classification (NCBI taxonomy): domain Eukaryota; kingdom Metazoa; phylum Chordata; class Actinopteri; order Argentiniformes; family Argentinidae; genus Argentina; species Argentina silus. The sequence continues at coordinate 10,016,013 of NC_139674.1, forward strand.
ACGTGATTTCCGTGGACGTGGCCACGCAGAGAGGAAGGTACATTTTGACGTTTTGGCGACGTGGAAGTGGTTTTCAGCTTCGTATGTTTGAGGTTGAACACCGCGCACAAAATCAGCACTGAAAACATTCCTCAACAATGATAAAGAAATTTGATAAGAAGGACGAAGAGTCTGGTAATATATGCTTCGTATCAATATGTTATTACTTTTATACCAATATGAAAAATAAAGCATTGATAACGTCGTTGAGTGCTGATGCTAGCTGGCTAGCTAGCTCGGGTTGATAACACATGCTAATTGATGATTGCTTTGCTAGGGAGCTTGCTAACTAAATGTTACTTTTACATGCAGATACATTGATGACAACTAAGCGAAATTGTGCATATCATTTCTTTTGTAAAATATTGCAAGTTACTATAGCTAGTTGGACCAATCATGAATTCGTGTTTGATGTTATCAGTTAGTTTTGTATGCTAACTAGCTGTGTGTGCTAACTAGCTGTGTCAGCTAACTAATACATTGTTTTCCCGAATGGCTGTATGATGTCGTGAGTACATTTGAATTGCAGGGTGATACTAGCTAGCTAGCTAGGTTATACAGCTAGCTGCAGGGTTTACATCATTGCACCTTTTTGTTTGTGGCATAAATAGGTTGGGTCAGTGTCCTTCAAATGTTTTGCAATGTCCTGTATGGAAACACAGGTGCATGATAATCTAGCTTTGCGGATAAATCCACAATGACATATCATTAAAAGCTGCTTAATAGTGTTTATTTTCTCCTCTACAATATACAGGGAGTGGATCAAACCCTTTCCAGCATCTTGAGAAGAGTGCAGTGTTGCAGGAGGTACAATGTCTAGACTACATCATGCTTGTTGCGTCTGTACAATGTGGAATAGTCAGTGTGTCCATGGACCACGGTCTCCTTTGATGGCTTTTATGCATATGTCTACTTTTGAGGACTTTTTGGGACTAAATAGCTTTACTTTATATAACCCACACTTTGTTTGATCAGCAATTAAAATAAAATGTTTTAGATTGGGGTTGGAAATAGTTTCATCTTGCTATGCGTCAATAAGTTAAGTCTTTCTTTTTTCTTTTTTTTTCTTTTTTACTAAACTAGGCTCGCATCTTCAACGAGACTCCAATCAACCCCAGAAGATGTCTCCACATCCTCACCAAGATCATCTACCTGCTCAACCAGGTAAGAGGCACCTCAAAGCTCTCAAACAAACCGGTTCACATCCTCTTGCTGTATGTAAACAAATGTTTTGTGTTCTACCCAGGGGGAGCACTTTGGAACCACAGAGGCGACGGAGGCCTTCTTCGCCATGACCAGGCTCTTCCAGTCCAACGATGTGAGGCTCATCAATGGCCCGTCTAGTTCTACCTGTCATATTTGGACAAGTGTTGTCTAAAGACTTTTTTTTTTTTTTTTATCGTGTTGATTTGCTTTTGATCTTGTCTCTGTATTCCCCTTCAGCAAACCCTCAGAAGGATGTGCTACCTGACCATCAAGGAGATGGCCAACATCTCTGAGGATGTCATCATTGTCACCAGCAGGTCAGGATTCTGATGTTTACTGTCTGTCAGAGTGCAGACCTTAGATCTCCATAAAGTTAAGACAATGTACTTTAGTACAATATAAAGTGTGTTATATTGGGATTAATTACTAATGTGAGCACAGCTACTTTGAAACCAGTTTGAAACCAGTTTTTTTCCCTTGTTCATCATGCTTGTATTACCTACCATCACACTTCCTTGGTCCCAGATGTATTGTAATGTACACCATATGAAGGTTTCTAAGGCACTGTATGTGTGTATTCTAGCCTGACCAAGGACATGACAGGCAAGGAGGATGTGTACAGAGGACCCGCCATCAGAGCTCTCTGCAGGATCACTGATGTAAATCTCTCTCTCTTCCAACTCCTCCAGATAACCTAGACTTGACTTTTCATTAGGCTGTGTTTTCTCTGTTCATTCAAAGAAATGTCTATACCTTCCCACTGTCCTGTTTCCATTGTATGACCGTCATTGAACTGAGGTAATGCTTTCTGGTGACTGACGCTGTATGTCTGAACTCTTTCCTCCAGACCACCATGCTGCAGGCTATTGAGAGATACATGAAGCAGGCCATCGTTGACAAAGTGCCCAGTGTGTCCAGCTCAGCACTCGTCTCCTCACTGGTAAGACTTGAGTCAAGCTTGTTTACATGGTTCTCCTATGAATAGACGATGAATGAATGCAGTGTTTGGTGTGCATTGTGGGTAATGTAGTCCCCTGTCATCCGCAGCACATGGTGAAGATGAGCTACGACGTGGTAAAGCGCTGGGTGAACGAGGCTCAGGAAGCAGTTTCCAGCGATAACATCATGGTCCAGGTGGGGAGAGGACACACACACACACACACACACTTTCCTCCACTTACTGCTTGAAAATAACATTGTTCTCTCTGTCTCTCTCCCTCTCTCTCCCTCCCTCTCTCCCTCTCTGCCCCACCAGTACCACGCCCTTGGCCTGCTCTACCACCTGAGGAAGAATGACCGCCTGGCCGTTTCCAAGATGCTCAACAAGTTCACCAAGTCTGGTCTCAAGTCCCCCTTCGCCTACTGCATGCTGATCCGCATCGCCAGCAAGCTGCTGGAAGAGACGGAGGGAGGGTGGGTGGAACCATCAGCTTGTGGTTTGAGTTCAACTCAATTGTGTTGTGTGGAGTTGATTTCCCTGGGGACATGTGTCACAAGTTTAAGACATTCAAAACATGGGGATGACAGACCACATAGCATGTTACATTTCTTACACTACATGTATACATACAAATCCTGGTGTTGGTCTTTTTCCCTTTAGTGTCCATTTGTTTATTTATTTCTCCATTTTGTGTGTGTGTTTGCAGTCACGACAGCCCTCTGTTTGACTTCATCGAGAGCTGCCTGAGGAACAAGAATGAGATGGTGGTGTACGAGGCTGCTTCTGCTATCGTCCACATGCCCAACTGTACTGCTAGAGAGCTGGCCCCCGCTGTCTCAGGTCTGTCTGTATGTCTGTATGTTTGTGTCTCTCTCTGTCTTTCTTTCTCTTTCTGTCTCTCTGTCTCTTTCACTCATGCTCTGTCTCTTTCAAGCTTTCTCTGTCTGGTAATATATATTCATTCTTCTCTAAATGTAGGTGTAAACGTAAAGCTGTATCAGTCTACCTGAGGAGACTGTGTGTATGAATAGTGTGTTTATGTGTCGCTGTACTGAATGTGTGTGTGTTTCTCTCTAGTTCTCCAACTCTTCTGCAGCTCCCCCAAGGCAGCGTTGAGATACGCAGCAGTCAGGACCCTCAACAAGGTACACCCAGTCAACCACTTCTGTTATTATTTAACCCCTGTATATTCTGAATTACTACTGACATGTCATACTACTTCTCTCTCTCTCTCTCTCTCTCTCTCTCTCTCTCTCTCTCTCTCTCTCTATATATATATATATATATATATATATATATATATATATATACATACATACATACATACATACATACATACATACACACACACCAGCATATAAAAAAAAATGTAGTTTTTTTTTGTGTTGTGGCATGTTATTGAACTTCAGCAATCACCTCAACAGACTAATACAGTCGTAATACACATCAATACAGATTATGAATCTTTTCTAGGTTATCTTATAAATTGTGATTATTTTAGATGAAAATGTTCCTCTGTGTGTCCACCAGGTGGCGATGAAGCACCCGTCGGCCGTGACAGCGTGCAACCTGGACCTGGAGAACCTGATCACAGACTCCAACCGCAGCATCGCCACGCTGGCCATCACCACGCTGCTGAAGACAGGCAGCGAGAGCAGCGTGGACCGCCTCATGAAGCAGATCTCCTCCTTCGTCTCCGAGATCTCAGACGAGTTCAAGGTAGACGATGACTCCCTCAGCTCGCCCACGCCTGGCCTTGTCCTCCTCGTCAAGGCCTTCTCTAATTGAGAGATGTTTGCTTTTTCCCCCTGTGGCAATGAGATAACATTATGTAATTGATAGCCTCAATGATACTCTCCTCTCAGAAAAAAACTAAACATTTGAGTGTACACTAAAGCAGGCAAGGATACACAAGAATACATGTCCCTTATTCTGTGAAATTTAATAAGTGATCAAACCAAATTAGTTTGTAAACTCAAATAGCTAGTAATGATAATCTATGAAGTTTGTGTCTTTCAGACCATATTTTCATTGTCATATTAGGCTTAAATAGCTGACGTGTGTGTGTGTGTGTTCCAGGTGGTAGTGGTGCAGGCCATCAGTGCCCTGTGTCAGAAGTATCCCAGAAAGCACAGTGTCATGATGAACTTCCTGTCCAACATGCTCAGAGATGACGTGAGTTACTTCTAACATTGATGTGTATAATTATGTCTGTGTGCTTATGTTATGTATATATGCACTCACACACACACTGTCCTTCCCCTCAGGGTGGCTTTGAGTACAAGCGGGCCATCGTGGATTGCATCATCAGCATCATCGAGGAGAACCCTGAGAGCAAGGAGACGGGCCTGGCCCACCTGTGTGAGTTCATCGAGGACTGTGAACACACAGTGCTGGCCACCAAGATCCTGCACCTGCTGGGCAAGGAGGGCCCGCGGACCCCCTCCCCCTCCAAATACATCCGCTTCATCTTCAACCGCGTGGTGCTGGAGAGTGAGGCCGTACGAGCCGGTGAGGAAACTACCAAAGTGTGTGTGTGTGTGTGTGTGTTTTGAGATCAGGTGGGTGTGTATGTGTTTGTATATGAATCATTGTTATGCCTTCTCACTGCTAATCCTCAATGGTTTGTTAACCCGTATACTCCCCTCTCTTCCTCCCTCCTTCCCCATCTCCCTCCTTCCCCATCTCCCTCCTTCCCTCCCTAGCTGCGGTCAGTGCCCTGGCCAAATTCGGAGCCCAGAATGACGATCTTTTGCCAAGCGTGCTGGTCCTGATGCAGAGGTAGGCTTCCATTCCCTGGCTCCCAGTCAAACAGTGTCACAGTCCTGGTACTGTAAAGGGTGCCTTGTACTGTATCTGACCTGTGTGTCTGTTTGTTTGTTCGTGTTCTTCCAGGTGTATGATGGACAGTGATGATGAGGTGCGGGACAGAGCCACCTTCTACATGAACGTTCTGCAGCAGAAGCAGAAAGCCCTCAACGCTGCTTACATCTTCAATGGTGAGCTGAACACACACACACACACAATCTTATTCTGAACACTAGCAAAATACATTGACTGATCTGATACACAATTCAGAATGCATAGTCACCATTTCCGAAGCCAGGAATTGTTCCTGATCATGTGACACGACCAGGTTGTGATTCCGTCATGTGACCAGAAAAAAAATAATGATGTCCAATGATGAATGATTTCACCTATAGTGGTAATTTTTTACTTTGTTCAACATATTTCTGTTGTGTGTGTGTTATACCCTCAGGTCTGTCCGTGTCGGTTCCTGGTCTGGAGAAGTCTCTTCACCAGTACACCCTGGAGCCCACAGAGAAAGCCTTCGACATGAAGTCCGTTCCCCTTGCTACCGCTCCCATCACAGAGCAGAAGTCAGGTATGGACACAACTGCTCATCTGTCTGTCTTTCTTTTACAGCTTACTACCCTATTCATTCATACTACTCTACTATAGATTTGCAGTCAACTTGTGTTCGTATCCCTTCTGAAGTATGAACTGGACTATAATAACTAATTGACTGATTGATTAATTGATAACATTCCAACCCTTTTTTCCCTCTCCACGTTTCTTTCAGAAATGGCCCCGATTGCTACCAGCAAGCTTCCAGACAAACTCGCCCCATCGCGCCAAGACATTTACCAGGGTATGTTCACTGTACTGGACCACCACTGTACTCCTGAGGAGCTTAAACATCCCAGTGAATTGTGTTGGCGTTGTTCGTGTGATATGGGAGCAAACAGAAACAGTAGCCATGCCAATCACTCAAAGACCCTGCACCCCTCCTCTCCCTCCACAACAGAACAACTGGCGGCTATCCCAGAGTTCCAGAGCCTGGGCCCGCTCTTCAAGTCGTCGGAGCAGGTGCAGCTGACGGAGGCGGAGACGGAGTACGTGGTGCGCTGCGTCAAGCACACCTTCTCCCGCCACATGGTGTTCCAGTTCGACTGCACCAACACGCTCAACGACCAGCTCCTCCAGAAGGTAGGCCACAGCGACACCACCCACCTCCTGGGCTGGCTGGCTGGCTGTGTCGCTCTGGTACAAAATGGCTTCACCTTGCATCACCCTGGTCTAGCTAATCATTGATCATGAAAAATAACAATCTGTCTCTGTATCAGTGGGTGGGGGGCAACTTCTGTCTCCTCCATGCTACACGTTAGGGTTTTACGTGCTACAGGGTCGAGCCTGCTGGCTCAGATACATTTTCTAATGTTGAGAGCTTTGAGCTCCTTGTAGAAGCACTAATATAAATGGTCTCCTCTCCTCCTCCTCAGGTGATGGTGCAGATGGAGCCGTCGGAGTCGTACGAGGTGCTGCACTACGTTCCTGCAGCTAACCTCGCCTACAGCCAGCCTGGCTCCTGCTACAGCCTGGTCAGACTGCCCGAAGACGACCCCACAGCCGGTGAGCAGGGGTCAGGGTGGGGGTGAGGGAGGAGGTTTTAAGTTGGGGGTAGATAGTTGTGAGTGGGTGCATTATGGTAAGATCTGTCAATGTAAAGTTGAAAATATTCTCTAATGTTCTATTTTACCCTGCTCCTTCTCAGTGTCCTGTACGTTCAGCTGTACGATGAAATACCTCGTGCGGGACTGCGACCCCAACACAGGCGAGCCTGACGACGACGGTTACGATGACGAATACGTGGTACGTGGCCAAACTATGCACTGACCATCGGTCGCTAGAACACGCTTATTTAAAGAATATACTCCAGTCTACTTTTACCGTTCTCCTAAATGCTCTTCTTGACGGACCTCTGCCTCGCTCCTCCTCATTTCTCTCCTCCTCCTCCCTTCCTCTCCTCTCTATCCATCCCAGCTGGAGGACCTAGAGGTGACAGTAGCAGACCACATCCAGAAGGTTCTGAAGCCCAACTTTGCGGCGGCGTGGGATGAGGTGGGAGACGAGTTTGAGAAGGAGGAGACGTTTGCGCTGGCTTCCGTCAGAACCCTAGACGGTAATGTCCATTATGATCTTCAAAGCCATAACCCATGTTAGCTGTATATATCGTAGATATGCTTTTTGATTAATTTTGTTAAAACCAACCCAAATTCAGAGTATTCTCGTGACACACCAGTTAAATAAAACCATTTGTGGTAAGAAAAATGTATACTGTGAGAATTAGGCAAACTGTCTTCTTTGAGTGTTTGTGGATAAAATGTCAGTGTCTGCATTGTATGTATAACATGTGTCTCTCCTGTATTTGTCCCATACAGAGGCCGTAGGAAACATCATCAGTTTCCTGGGCATGCAGCCTTGTGAGCGCTCAGACAAGGTCCCTGAAAACAAGAACTCCCACATCCTGTTCCTCGCTGGTGGGTACATGGTCTAAACCCCTGTCATTGGTTATGTGGAGGAAGTGTCTTCTACTTGTGTGTCTGTCTCTCTCTGCTCACACCAGTAAGACTGACAGGTGCTATGCCCCTCCAGGTGTGTTCCGGGGAGGTCATGACGTGCTGGTGCGCTCCCGCCTGGCCCTGGCGGATGGCGTCACCATGCAGGTGACAGTGCGGAGCAGTGACGAGACGGCCGTAGACATCATCCTGGCCTCCGTGGGCTAGAGGGTCCCACCACAGAGGCACGTGCCAATCTAACCACACACATCAACAACGACACTCAAGACAAATTCTGATTTAATTGTTTTCTCATTGTTCCTCATACAATGCTCTTTCCCTGCTTTTATTATTTGTATGTAGAGTCATGTTTTGCTGGTGTTATCCATTTCAGCTGTGCTACCAACATGTCGTGGTGAGACACATTGGCTGTACTTGGCACCCTTCAACACATGCTCACTGCATTTCCTATCTGAACCTGTGCCTATGTATCTGCCTATGATTACCCCACTCCTACCTGGTCTTTATCTACCCGTGATTGGTCTATCAGATTTATCGATTAAAATAAATATTGACCAATGAAGTACACAAGGATGGAGTCTTTTAATTATGGTCTACGTCATTAAATGATACGACTCGGGTGAAGACGTTTTTATAAAACTAGTTTTATTTGAAAAGGTTTGTCAGTGCTGTATGTTCTTCATACACAGAATGTAGAAATATCAAAATACTTAAGATGTAATCTTGTACAAATCCAACTGTTTCTTCACTTTAGGAATTTGATAACATTAGGCATCTGTCATGTCACTGAGTTTTTCTAATTTAGTATTGTAACTTGTAAAAACAGAATCTGCTATGCAAGGCAGCATTCATTAATTGTTTTCATAATCAGTCTTGTACAGCTGAGGTGGTCAAACTTGGCGATATCAATACCAAGAATGAACAAGGTTTTATACGTGATCAAATCAACACCATTCATATAGAAGTTTTACAGAAAATCTAGGTTGTTCACAACGGACAGATAGGCAGTGGGGACAATTCTCTCAAAATCTGCACATACCTTGGGACTTTTGCATAAATATTGCTTTGATATCAATAGAAGACCAGATCAGTGAGAACATTCCATGGCCCACAGAGGTGCTGGGACTGCTCAGAATGAGTGGATGAAGCTGAAGTATGCATTGAGGAAGCCGGTGGGGTCCTCCAGCTGGGGGTAGTGACTGATGTGCTCATCCAGAACCGAAACCGTGGACCTCTGGACCAGTTTGCTGCAAGTGGATGGACAACAGGTTTAGGGGTACAGGAGAGGAACTAAATCATATTCATCATGGGGAAAGTCAGGCTGATAACACCACTCTGTTTGAGCATGCAGGGTGGTAAGGGAAGTGAAGGTACTCACTGGTAAAGACGGATGAACTGGGGGTGAGGGTTGACGGGGTCCAACGGTCCGTAGATCATGTGCACTGAAAGACAAGGAGGGAGAGTGGGGTGTAGAGTGGTTAGAGGGGGGCGGGGGGGGGAGGGAGTAGATTTAAGGAGGTCCAGATCATTCCACTGGACTACGAGACACAGATGGGCTAATAGGCTCCTGGAGGTATTAGCTTAGCTAGCGCTAAGCAGCTTAGCCTCAGTGACAGTCACCCCGTCTCTGGGGAGGCTAGGAGGAAGATTTTTTTTACCATTTACAAGTCACTCATTGTGCATGCACAGTTTAGACATTTTTAAGAGATGAGAATATTGTTATGGGCCAAAACACATCAAGTAATTTACACGAGATACACACAAAGATCTGATTTGTATTTATGTATTAATAAGGGTAATATCTTTGCCTAGTCTCATGGATGATACATTAAAACATCAATATTGTGTGACATTACTTACATGGGATGAAGGTGGAGGTGAGGGCTCCCACCCATCTCTCTCTGTGTTTCAGCCTTTGGTTGATGTACTGCAGGATACTGTGGAGAGGGAGGATGCATCATCACCACCACATCAGTTACAGATCAATCAGTGATCCACTTTCTCTCCATGAACCCCAACCTTAATTAAAGCAGACTTCCACAGTCGTCAATTGGCCAGCCAGTAGCGAGGTAATGGTAAGGTTTGAGGTTACAGCAGCACACAGACAAATCAGCACCACATGCTGTTTACACCCCTCCTCCCGGACAAAGGAGATGCATTGTGCACTCGGGTATATACGCTGCTGTCTCCCAATAAACCCCAACTTTTCAGGGTTGTCGCGTTGATAAACTGTCTGCCTGGTTACTTTTTACTAAGCGCATTGTCACGTTGTTTACCCGGAATGTTGGGCCAGCCAATTCCCGACTTAAGGAGAGCATCTCGGGATGCCCACATCACCCCCACTGCTGAACAAGACACAGATGGGCTTATAGGCTCCTGGGGGTATTAGCCTCTCCAGCTCTAAGGTCAGAGTCTATGCACGGTTTCACTAAACTACCAAACAAATGACACCCCTGGATCAAATCAGCTGTGTCAGCAGTGAATCAATCAGAGCTCTGTATATTCCATATTTCTGGGTGTTTGATTAGTGAGGTCTGACAACCCAGCGAGCGTACCTGTCCATGACCAGGTTGCCATCGTTGACACGGATCCCCGTCCACATGTCCCAGTATTCGGCGTCTGTGGGCTGGGTGTATGGTCCAAACACATCACCGATCCTGCCACACACACACACACAACCATGGGGTAAACACACAAGTAATACAATACATTTCTTTATTGCTTTTATATAAATTCTAATTCATACAAAATTCCCCTTGTCTTCCTTGAATATTTTTCCATACGTTGACCGTGTGCATTTAGTGAATTGAAATTCGAACCCAACACACACACAAATATATAGTCCTTGTGTGTCCTGAGAGATGCTTTTAGGCACTGACCCCTTTGAGAAGAGCATGTAGTTGGTGAGCCGGGTCAGAAGAGGAGACAGGAAGCTAGAGTCCTTGAGTAGCTGTGTGGGAGACACCATATATGTTACTCAACACACGTCATGATGACAGCCCCTTCATTCTTACCAGAGGGCAGATTCAGAATAAACAAGTACAATTGTTTGCTATACAATCAAAAGTGATTGCATAGCTTTACAGTATAAGAACAACAACAACATGGAATTGAACCTAGTCAGATAAAAGGAGACAAGAAAATGTTGACTGACCATCTGAAGGAATCTAGGATGGTGCGTTTCAGGGAAGATTCCTGTTGATACAGGGAAAAATACACATACTAGACATAAAGACATCTGAGCAAAACGCTGCAAGAATATTGTTTCTTAAGGCGTCACCTTTTTTACTTTACCACTTTTTGTTTATATTGTAAACTATTGTGGTGATGATTCAGATTATAAGAATCTATAAATCACTGAACCCCCTGCACCCCACCCTGTGTTAATTAACCAATCATGAGAGGAGATGGTGCTGTACCTCCATTGGACAGACAAAGGCTGTTGATAGTGAGGTGACCTGTTCTGTTGTGGTCACTCCTGTGGGAGATACAAAGGGTGTCAGTGATGAAGTCATCACAAATAAATAGACCATAGACTGTAAACAGCTTGTCTCAGCAATGAGAAAATGACCAATAAGCCTGGCGAAAGCACATTTGTTCAGACCTTACATTGAACATTGAATCCTCTAATCTGTTCCATAAAATGATAAGCAATGTGTCCACTCTGTCACACTCTCGCTCACACACCTGTAGAGCAGTTCCAGAGCCACAGTGTCTCCATAGTCGTGGGAGAGCAGGTTGACCCTCTGTTCTGTCAGTCCCAGGTGGGACATCAAGGCCTCCACAACACTGGCCTGCTCGAAAATGGAGTACCTGTGGGGCCTCTGGCAGGGGGAATGGGATCATTATATTAGCAAATAGCATTATAGGTTGTTATCAATAACGTCATAACTGGCTAGAGCAACATTACAGCACTACTGTATTCTAGTATAGAATATGATATGATGTATATGATAGAGAGAAAGGAATTAAAGCATTATCATTCAGTTCTGCTGAGATGAACAGAAAAGGCCTTACAGGTTTATCACTGAAGCCAAAGCCAAGGAAGTCCAGTGCTATGACTTTGTTAAAGCGCTGATTCAGGGGCTCCCATATCTACAGGACACAGAACACAAACAACATCTGTTGGACATGCCCCTATCGAACAATACCTGCTCAAACCTTCTGCCAGAAAATGTATACAATTATGAATACTTTCGTTGTGCTAAACTATGTAAACATATTGGTAGTCAATTGTTTTCAAAGAGAGCTTGCCATTGCCCACAAAACCACAACAGGATAAGCTTCACTCTAACTTAGTTTCCTCTGTGGACTTGAACAACGGTGTGTGTGGTGTGTGTGTGGTGTGTGTATCAGCTTACCTTGTACCAGTCGTAGCTGGAGGTGGGGAAACCATGGAGGAGAATGACAACATCAGAGCTCCCCAATGCACCGCGGGACACTGAGGAGTTCATAGTGGGAGAAAGTAGCATCAGTTGTGTCAGATATGACCTTCATATAATGACAGTATGGTATGGATGAGGACACAACATCCTAATGGAAAGTGGCACGTCATGGTTTTTTTTTCTTAATTGTTTTACTTTTATCACACTGATCTAAAAGAACTGGACAGGTGAAAGCAACGGTCCAGGTAAGCTTCCCCCATATTGCTCTCACCTATCTTGTCTTTTTAGATCAGTGCAGATGAAGAGGGGGGGGAAAATAGGGAGAGTTCCACTTCAAGTTCCATTTCAAGGTATGACTAGTGCAAGTTTTGGTTGACAAAAGACTGAATAAAACACATGACAGGACCTCAACACTGAACTCAAGTGTCCTAGGCCTATAGCCATCATCATTTGTGTTGAACTTACCTTTGTAGAAGATGTTGCTCCCCCTAAAAGTGAAAAATGAGCCGGCAATGCGCCAGCTCTGGAGGGCCGGGGACAGCTGAGGGGGAGGGATGTGCAGGTACACCGCTATCAGAGGTATGCACAGCAAACCCACGTGAAGCCACCATTCCCTCATCTTGCTCTCGCTACAGGGGGAGTCGCATACCGAACTCTAGAATATGCGGAAGAAAACAGTTCGGTTAAATGAAAAGATAAGTTGGGCTACATACCAAATGCCAAGACAGAATAAGGCATTAACAAAAAGACTGGACTGTCGAATGGATCACTGAACTGTCGGTACATAAACTGCGGTCGCGTATTCAAATTAGACGGCAGAAACGCAAGATGGACTTTAGAATTATGTCAAAAGATATTCATTGACCTTTGTCTTGTGTGCGATAAAACAACAAGTAACCTCTGCGAAAAGGGCAAAGACAATTCCGCCCACAGTTGCAACATGCGTGCACTATATACTTGGGACGTAGCTACGTTGTCTGTCCTTCATTCTAGCACACTGTACCTATTCAAGAGTTGTAGCGTTTCGTTCCTGGGCGCACTGTGCGCCCCGATCACCTGGGTACGTTCGGAACCGTCCCTGGAGCGTTTTGTCGCATGGAGAGCGTCGGGTTGCCAGGGACTCGGGCGTTGAGAGTCGGATAGAAATCTTGAAGAGCCATCTGTCGGCGCGGAGGTCCAGAAAGAATCAGGGTTGATAACAGCTTACCTATTTCATAAGCGTCCTGCAGGGCCGTAGCCAGGGTCCATTTTTACTTGATTTGACTGAGGTCATGTACAACGCCAACCCGTACGGTTCTAGATTAAACCTTCCCCTGGAGATTTTTTCTTTCTAGCTCAACAGCTAAAACTGCATTTTCTTTCACTCCGAACAACATACAAAAGTATGTGTGAATAGATATTTGAAAAACACTGTATTTTCCACTTATGTATCCGTCTCCATGCACATGCAACTCTCTGGCACATCAAGCGACCCTGTTCCAAATGTTTGGCCCAGATCTAGCAGACAAAGACTGTTAATTCATTGATATTCTTCAGCTGGCAGAGAGAAGTTCCGCCTGCCCCTCGCTGACTTAGTGCAATTACTTGATATTTCCACACCAGCCACTAGAGGGCAGTATACGACAACTTAACTTGACATACCAACAGAATACCCAGACTGAATATACCTCCCACACACAACAATTTGGCAGTAATAGACAGGAGTGATAATTAATGTGGCAATCTGGGATTCAAACAACAATTAAGCGGTCACCCCAACCATTCTCAAATTAATAGATGGAGCTATGGATGCAAAGACTGAACATCTATTGAATCAAAAATGATTGTTATAACGATAGAGAAAGAACAGCTATGGTTATAACCATGTTTTCAAAGCTATACAGTGTTTGTTTTTTTTACAATTACATTGTTGACAAGCAAGAGTAAAACAAGTTCATAAAATCATAACCAGAGGCTGAACCAAGCTCAAGAGGCATTAAGAAGTTATATTCTTCAAGAATCAATGACTATACATATATATAATTTATTTAAAAGTCCAAAAATGTATGTACCAATCCCAGACTGCCCCTTTAACGAACAGTGTTCACATGATAAATGAAAAGCACGTCCCTGTATTTAGGCTAAATATTCATTTTTTATTTTTAAAAACCATACACATTACTCGACAAGTTTCAAATGTAAATCCAATCACGATAACCATTTAAATTGCTCAAGATAAACAGACATGAAGTACTTTTTATTTCCAAATGTTAAGATAAAAAAATAATAATCCATAAAACAGATGGATAAACATTCATTCCCATTACAGGAAGAAGCTACAGAACAAACTTCTTATGGATTCTTTTTTCTTCCCATTTCTCTTTCATGCAATCTCAAGCTGCTTTTTTATTTGTAAAACACAAGGAAAACAACTTATTCCCAAAGTATCTTTGTGATTGAGCTGACTACTGAACATATCCCTTTCCTCCCGGTCTGCTCCACTGGCCCCTACACCGCACTTAAGTTTTGGGCTAGAGGGCCAAATGGGTAAGGACTTAACAGTCAGATTTTGCACCCTGCTGCCTGAACAAAAGCAACCCAACATGGTTGACAAGCTACTTCACAACATTGAAAAAATGTGTTAGTATTTTGACAACAGGCCTATATATGAGCCTGCTCTCCTCTCATACCGTTTGCCACCCTGAGAAAAATATTCCTATCAGAACCAATCACAAACCCTTTTTATTGAGTGCCCAAACCCCACCTCGAATATTACATGTAATTTGTGTCAAACCCCCAAAACTCAGTAGGTTTTTGTAGGTTGAAAGTTATCGTCTGCTTTTCCATAAAAATACAAAGGTACAATTTGTATGGTTGTCTGTATCAAAATTTTCTCAAGGGAGGTGTTATGAAATAAAGTACCCTGTGCAGAGATACCAGTGTATGCCTAGTCTTTTTATTCTTTAAAAATGTGTCAATCCTTTATTGTTTCCAGTATATCAGGTGTCAAAAATATTCTACAAACAAATCAAATGCAGCAACATTTCATGAAAGGAATCTTATGGACAAAGATGAAGAAAAAATAAAGTATTTTTTTTTGGTTTTTGATTTTTGAAATGTCAACAAACCCGAACTCTTGAGGGGAAATTTAAGTTTTCCTAAAAAGAAATCTTAAAAGAATTGAAAATAATATGAAAATAATCCACTCGCTGTTTTTTTGACCAAGACAACATTTGACTACCTAAAGACAAAAAAATGTGAAGTTAAAATGTTCTCTAAATTTAATAGAATCCTTTTCAATTCACTCCTCGTCTATGCCTGAGTAAACAAATGTCAATATTGTACATTGGCAGGGACTGAAATTTCGCTGAGTGAAAATAAAGGAGGAAAAAAAACAACTGATTCTCAATGTGATGACCAACTGTCTTCCAAACTCCCTTTGTGAATAAACTCTTCAACACGTGGAAATCCTAGGATTTTTATACCCCCACCCCCCCACTAAAACCCTCTGAATGAATGAAATGAGAAACAGAAACTCCTTGAGTTTCCTTTTGAACATGAAAAACGGAACTTTGAAACTGCTAAAGCAATGAACGGAGTAAATATTTATAGAAATGTGAATGGACAGAGGTCCTGTTCTCCTCGCCCGTCCCCTCTCTGGTTTAAACTCCTCCCAGCAGTGGACCTCTCTTTGCTATACAAGCCTTAGTGTTTTATCTGTTTGGCTAGAAGGTTCTATTTATCTACAAATATATAACAAATAAAACTTGCAGGCAAAAATAGTTAAGTTTCAATAGAAACACCCTTTTTTCCTGAAAATACAGCAGTATCTGAAATAGTCCTCTCATTCAAATTTCTGTCCCCATTTTTCTGCATCATACGTCAGGAAGCTCTTCGCCTACAAACAGAAAAAAAGTATCTACAAACTTTGTAAACAGACCTGCTTTTTTCCAAAAACATAAATAATTCAAAATATTAACAGCCAATGGAGCAGAAATAAGTTTTTGAATGAGCGAGGGCCAAAGAGATAAATATACAACACCATTCAGATAAAGAGAAGCTAAAGGTTCTTTCATTTCTTACAGCTGATCTTCAAGCCTCGAGGAGGAACCTCCCCCTCATTATAATAATAATAATAATAATAATAATAATAAAAAAACAGGTCACTTTCAATCTGAGTTTATAGTCACCCCTTTTTCACCAAGAAAAACAAATGTTATCAAGGAGGGAGGGGTGGAGACAAAGAGCCCTCATGTTGCAGAGGGGTATTTTAAGAAGAACCAAAAAAAAAGAAAAAAAAGAAAGAAAATAAAAAATAAAAACATCACAACCAAACCCTACATTCTCGTGAATGTTTGCTCTTGTTTCAGTCCAGCACAAGCTAAGCTCACAGAAGACTCTTCACTCTCCTCCTCTACTACACCCCTCCGTCTCTCCTCTCCTCTCCTCTGCCGCGCATCGTCTGAGGCGAGCTCCTTGTCGTGGGTAGAAAAGTGGCCGTGGTGTGGTGTAGCAGGGAAGGGGGAGCGGGGCTCAGAGGGAGGTCTCCAGGCTGTGTAGGGGACTCCCCGGGGCCGAGGGGGTCCCCAACTTGCTGCCCTCCGGGAAGAGATGGTTGCTGCTCTCCACTGCGTTATTGTTCTGGTTGGGCGAGGGTGTGGGCGAGGGCGGGGGAGGTGGGGTGGGTGTTGCGTTGCGGGGGGAGGCAGAGTTGCGCTTGGTAGG
Source organism: Argentina silus (assembly GCF_951799395.1). NCBI lineage: Eukaryota > Metazoa > Chordata > Actinopteri > Argentiniformes > Argentinidae > Argentina > Argentina silus. Next base: position 10,032,647 of record NC_139674.1, read on the forward strand.
GGCGTCGTCCTCAGCGTCGGTGTCGTCGATGAGGGGGATGTGTGGCTCGGAGTCCTCTATCCGAAACTCTGGGTGGGTCATGAAGTTGTGGATTGAGCTTCGTGACTCAGGCTTCTCCAGCCCCTCATAGGGGGACAGGGAGCTGCGGAATGCATTCACCACCCGGATCTGTGGGTAGGGGCAAGGGGGGACAGACACACAGTCAGTCTCACTGCACAACACTGTCGGGCACACACATACATACGCTTTTAATCTGAAATAGTGATTAAAAACCATGGACAAATGGGGCTTGGTTTTAAATGGGTCAATTGCAGTGAGTTTGGGGGGGACACCAAAAAACCATTGCGTGATTTGGGGGCAAAAACTCTCAAAAAGACGTGCAGGTATGCAGTGAGGACTAGTACTTCCAGAGAGGCTACGGTGTGAGTCAACCCTGATGCTTTTGTTAAAGGTCTTCCCCGGACTGAGACTCAATGCTAGAGAATCCAGTGAGTGGAGCGGAGTGTGACGCCAGCGACGCCTCTTACCGTTGACTCTCAGACTTCAAACTCCGTCGACAAACCATTGAAAAAACAATGCAACTGTTTAAGGAGTAGTAAAAATGTCACAAAAAAAAACTCTGGGACTGTCCTAGTATTCAAAATGCAAAAAGAGACCGGGACAGATGTTCCAGACGAGAACAGACCCATAGAGGACAGAAGCTTGGACACAGAAGGTTACTTGTTGGACATGCTCAGGTGGGGGAGGAGAGGGAGGGTCAGTCACTTGATTATGTTGTGGAGAAACAAAAACTGCGGCAGCCAAGCAGGTCTAAAGCTTTATAGGTACAGCACAAGAAAGTCACAAACGAGACTAGAGACTTGAACCCATGCAGAGCGGCGCTACCTGTGTGTTCAATAGTAGTAAACCTTTGAGTATAGCCCATGACACATTTCACAGAATCTAAAGGAGGAATATGTTGGAGTCAGTGTCATAAGATTTGTCGCTTTTCGGGTGCATTTTTGGCAACTATGGACAAACTCTGGCTACAAAAGAGGAATATCAAAATAAAACGATGTTTTCATACAAGACAGAATGAATCTTTTAATCCTAAATTAAAATGTTTTCTTTTCTAAACGAAGCACCTGGGAAGAGAGGGTTCACAGTTTAGCAGGAAGACATAGTTGATACCTGAGAGGTTCAGGTAGTGCAACCTAGAAGGGGACAAATGTTAAGTTAAAACACAGTAAAATTGCTTCCTTATTGACTTCCCAGTCTTGTGAATAATTTACTGCAAATTGCAATAATAATCCAAATCAAATCTAGAGCAGATGGACGAGTGTTTGACTAACTTAAAAAGCACATTTTATGTTTTACAATTATATTCAAGTGTCCAGTCATCCAACCCAACCCAGCCTCGTAGTCTATAAAACATCAGATAATCAGTAATAAAGCCCATGTCCAAAGCAGGTCAGTCAGCCAGTCTGCCTGTCAGCCACGCCCTGCAAGTGAGACCAGTTTATTTCATAGTCATACGCTCCCCTGCAAGGGAACAGTTAATACACTGAACACGTCAAGAAGCCCTTTAGTCTGGTGGGAAAGGAGGGTAGTCAAAGGAGAGAAAATTAATTTGAGGGTGGGGACAGCCTTCGTTATTTCTTGTATGCAGACTTCCATTCCGGAGAGGACACAGGACATTCCTGGGTGCTGCACAGCAGCCAGAAACCATGTTCAATTTGCTGCCACTGATTGTCAATTACTGGGAGCTAATGCAGGAGGGCTTCGTGGCTGGGCATACGCAGACCGCTCTGTACATCACCCTGGAAAACCCTGGAGACTGTCTCTGAACAGGCCAGACTAGACTGGGACCAAGGTTGTTACTGCAGGGGTTTAAATACCGTTGACCATGAAAGTCCACTGACATTTGGGGGAGAAACTTGAGGTTAAGCTCAGACTGATTTAGCCGCTCCCCCGTCATAGTTTAGTCTTTTACCGTGACCATGGGCATATACTCAAAACATTTACCCAGCTAAGGACTAGAACTGCCACAACAACGCGCCATGAGCACGAGGAAACAGGGACCAGCGGCAGCTGCAGACGGACCAGATAACAATGTCAATCCAAGTTTACACAGCCCCCCACTACCTCCTTTATCAGACCAAGCAAAAGCAAAACAGAAAACAAGATGACACAAAAAAACCTTGGACTAGTGACCTTGTTACAAGAACATAGATATACAGCAGTTATGTTTAGAAGCAATATGGAAGATGTTTGTTTTGTCTTTTTTTTTTTTTTTTTTTTTAAAGAAGAAAAAAGGGGACATTAGGAAAAGAATGAGAGAAAACGTTAGGCGGAAGTGGAATAAGGAAGATGTTAGATCTCATGCACTAAAGAAACACGCACTCACACCCCACAGTGGCAGAAGCGGTGTTGGCGGCAGTAGATAAGGCTACATGTGAAGGGCTAGAAACATTGGTTACATCGTGCTGTTGGCTGGTGCTGGAGGGCTGCCGCCTCAGAGCCCCCTGAAAGGAAGATCCGCTCTGGAATGCACTCACTACATCCATCTGCAAGGAATCAGAGAGGTTGACAGGATAGACCCAGAAACAACAACAAGCAAAGAGGAGAGATAGAAATAAAAAAAAAAGGCGCCAATATAATAGAAATGCCAGTCGAGAGTGGGGCCAGATATAGCAGTACAGAGGAGAGAAAGGGGGAGAAAGGCACTGATCTGAATGAGCTTCACCCCGACGTGTACTGACTCTTATCTTTTTTTTCCCCCCTCACAAGGCCGATATACGGACATGCTGAGGTCTTAATGTTTACTCGTCCTGTAACGGTGGACTGTTAAAAACCTCACACTAAAAAGGGGGGCGTTTTCCTCGTCGGCCACTAAGTTGTTGTTCCAACTGAGCTTTGTTAGCGGAGTAGACTGTAGCTTTCATGTCAGAAATAGGCAAAGGACCTGCTTTAGCTTTTGAAGCAAACAGAAAGTCAGAGAACGTCAGCTTTTTTGGGCACATGCCGTTCATAAAGAGTGCTGAGAGACAAGAGGGGGGGAGGGGGGGAAGGGGGGAAGGGGGTTTGGTTGAAAGGGGCAAGAGTAAACCGTAAACGGTGTATGGCTTATGATTCCCCTTGCTGGTGGACACGGTACGGTGGTAGCTCGGAGGGCAGTCAGGGAGGACTTTACCTGAGTCTGGATGCGGTTGAGGCCTCTGAACCAGAGGATCTGGCCACGGCGCAGCTCCCTCTCGGCGTGGTCGATATCTTCCATGTCCTCCATGTCATCCAGCTCCTCGTCGGGGATGTCTTCCTGCTGGGTGCCGTGGCCGGCCGATTTCAGGAACTTCAGGCTGCCGGTGGGGATGGATGAGATGAGCTGGGGGGGGAGACACATGGGGACATGAGACTTTCTTCCTGATGCCCATATGATGCATTTCATCACACTTGTAGTCTGTTGGTAATTTATTTGTAATGAGCAGATAAATGAATAAGACAGATGTGCACAGGGCTGATTAATGTTACATACAGACCAGACACCTACAGCACAGGCTCTATGAGAGGAAGCTACCCTATACAACGACACGTAGGACCGCAACAGGTGCCCTCATCAGCTAACTACACCTGTCCAACAATGTTGACCAAACCAGGGGTTTCCACAGACTTAGCTTGGAAATGTACCATAAACAAAGCAATAGCTTTGGAAGTTGTTTCTTGTCATGATATTATCTGGTTCTTTGTTTGCCAAGGCGTCAGACAATGCATAAACTGTATGATCAATAAAACAGATTACTTTCTACCCATGACGTACTATCTACTTAAATTATAAGATACAGATATAAGAAAGAATATTCCAGATTTTGTAAGGGGATAAGAAATCTGGAATAATTTATTTCTTAGGAAAAAATAAGCTCCAACTCCTTCAACAAAGAATGGCAATTGAGCTGCATGATTGGCCACACAGGGGCAGTGTTGCATCACGGTTGGATATCACTGTGTCGGAAAGTTACAGGTGATGCACTTGCAATGTATCTCCTCTTACCTGACCCCAGAGAAGACAGCCGAAACCCAGGAAGACGCACCACAACCACTGGTCAATGGTGAGGCCCACGCAGCTGAACGGTTTCCCTCCAAACTGCACAATCACAATCTAATGACACGGCATAAAGAAGAGAGGAACTAATTACAGGTCAAATCAATTTAATTTAATGTCTTAAGCCTCCTGGGTTACTGTAGCTTGAGTTCAGTATGAAAAATATTCATGTTAATGTTGTTCAAAGATTTATTCATATTGTGGAGCGGTTCATCCTTGAGACCCCAAAGAGATGAATGCCATTTCATTATTTACAACCGCAAGATGTATCAAATTTCATATTGAAAAGAGCATAAATATTCATGGCAATTTTAAGTTTGTTTCTGCTGACGAGATTCAGCAGTTTCCATGTGACACAGATGCTGAAAGGTCACTCGATGACTCATTTGGGCAGTACCACCATTCCTCTCTATGGGAGGAGCCCTGCTGTATAGTCTACCTGGATGATGAAGGTCCCAAAGACAATGGAGCAGAAGATGAGGTTGTTGAAGATGCCCTCAAAGACGTTCCTCTCGCCGTGGATCTTGCGGGCGTTGATCTCATTGAAGAGCTGCATCATGACGAAGGTGTTGAAGACGATGGTGTAGTGCTCGGAGGGCGGGGCGTTGAGGGGCGCGTACCTGCCGCTGTCAATGTCAAATATCTGCTCACCTGTAGAGGAAGGGCGACACATCGAGGAGTTTTTAGTGAGTAATGACATCCAATCATCTGGTAACCAGGACTGTCAAATTAACAGAAGTTCAATCTGAGGTGGAAAGGAAAAGAAAGGACATTCCCAGCACCTGAAGGCTGGTTCTCTCTCTGTCTCTCTGTCTCTCTCACTCTCACTCTCACTCTCTCTCTCTCTCTCTCTCTCTCTCTCACTCTCTCTCTCTCTCTCTCTCTCTCTCTCTCTCTCTCTCACTCTCTCTCTCACTCTCTCTCTCTCTCTCTCTCTCACTCTCTCTCTCTCTCTCTCTCTCTCACTCTCTCTCTCACTCTCTCTCTCTCTCTCTCTCTCACTCTCTCTCTCTCTCTCACTCACCAGCGAACAGCAGGGTGAATATGATGGTTAGCTGGTAGACGCCGTGGCCCAGGATGTTCTTCATCATAGTGCGGGAGACAAGGGGTTTGTTCCGGCCGTAGGGCCTCCTCAGCAACAGGGCCTCGGTGGGCGGCTCGGTGGCCAGGGCCAGAGAGGCAAAGGTGTCCATGATCAGGTTCACCCACAGCATCTGGACAGCTTTCAGGGGAGAGTCCTGCAGAAGAAGAGAGAAACGGAGGAAAGGAAGGAGGGAGGGGAGAGAGAGAAAGAAATAGAAAAGAGAAAGAAAGAGGCCAAGAGAGAAAGAGGCCAAGAGAGGAGACAGAAAAAGAGAGCATTACTCATTCAGTCACCGTTACGTAACATGTACAATATCCCAATGTCAGACTGCTGACACACACAGCACAAATCCGTTGCATGAAATGCCCCAACAGTGTACCCCATATACGAAGCACAGACACATGTATTATTGAGAGGGGAGACTCTCCAGTAGCCCACACACTGCTCAAAAATGACACAGAGCGGGACAGCACGCCCACTTACAGTATAGCTGCTGACTCATTATAGCGTTGTTCTTCAGGTCGACAGAGGCAATTCAAACTGATCAGGCTACCAGAGGAGTTACAGTACACAGGCCCAGGCCTGTACATTATCTGGAAATGCTATCTGGGGTCCTTGGGAAGGGCCAGACTCTGACGATTAAAGTACAGGTTTAAACAGTTGTGGCAAGGGTTATGTTAAGGTAAGGGTTATGGTTAAGGGTTGGGGTTGTCACAAGGATCCCATTTAGCATCTACCATGCATTAGCCACAGTGGGAGAGTCTCTCCTGATATATGATGACCTTACTGCTCCAGCTCCTGTACCAGCCACTCATTATGCCAAAAGGACAGCGCTGTTCACACCACACAGACTAAGCATTAAATAGCTGTTTGTGCCTATTCTGTGCAGCCCCATTTGCAATTGTTTCTTGCCTGGATGAACACCAAATCGGTGGTGCTGGCTGTCACTGTGACCGCGGGTCAAATTGGGGTGGATGACTGCTACCTCTAGACGGGGAGAGCCCGAACAGGGCTGCATGAAACCGTCCAGGCAATCAATTGATAAAAAAAAAAAAGCAGTATTTCCCTAGGTTGCTTACAAATGCCGTAATGCCCTATTCTTACCCACTGCATTGCCTCATCATAGCCAAACTAACACATACAAATGAGCACACCGATTCAATTCAGGGTTCTCCCCAAGATTTTAGAACAGCGTGGCGCTGGATTGCATTATAAAAACCCGACGTGTCAAAATGCGCAAAAAATACTGGTGAACATCACAACGCTTTCACCTTCTCTTTCATTTTTTAACAACGATGTTGTTGGCGATCAAAGATAGTTACTCTATCATTACTAAATATATAGTTTAATTTGCCTTTTTACACAGTGGCGCCGCCAAGTTCACAGCGTGGACTCTTACATTCTTTGAGGAGAACGCTGCAATTGTAGAAAAAGTCCTGCCGGCCATTCTAACTCTGACGAGACCCTAGTTAGCACATCTCGGCCCAGAGCCACAGCCAGCCCATGTCACCCTCCGTAGGAGTGCACAGCCAGCCCATGTCACCCTCCGTAGGGGTCCACAGCCAGCCTATGTCACCCTCCGTAGGAGTACACAGCCAGCCCATGTCACCCTCCGTAGGAGTGCACAGCCAGCCCATGTCACCCTCCGTAGGAGTCGAGAACATCAAGTCTGAAGAGGCATTCGTACCTGTGTGATGCAGGCTCCGGTAAAGGCCACGATGACGGCCACCACGTTGACGGTGAGCTGGAACTGCAGGAACTTGGAGATGCTGTCGTAGACGTTGCGCCCCCACATCACAGCCTTGACGATGCTGCTGAAGTTGTCGTCCGTCAGGATGATGTCCGAGGCCTCCTTGGCCACGTCCGTACCGGCGATACCCTGTGGGAGCGAACAAAACACGGTAAATAAACTCTTCTATAAACCTTTTTTTACGGTGTCCTTCCTCACCTACACGTCACTTTTTAACCTGTATCATATTAATTTATGTCACTTGTCTTTGTGTAAATGAATGAATAAATTAATATTTGACAACATTTGTCACGAGTAACAAGTAATTCAAAGCTCCTCCTCAGTCACCCCCACAGTCCTGACAGTTCCAGTGTTCCTTTCGTGCATGCAGTGACACACAACCCCTAACATTATAGATAGACTGGGGGCGCAAATTAATTTAAAACAGGTTTGGAATTCTACAGATAGCAATGTTCACATCAAATCTGCATACATTTTCTCCATGTTCTAGTGGGCATCACGTCCCGCATAGGCTTCTAAACATTCATAGAGCCTTATGAACTGACTGACACTTCAACTCAGCACTACTACTACTGACAATATAAATACTGTTTACCAAGATAAATCGTACATGTTCAATTACTGCAATTTGAAGCCAGCAGGGATATGCCGGAGAGCTTACCATGGCGAATCCGACGTCGGCTTTCTTTAAGGCAGGGCCGTCGTTGGTCCCGTCTCCTGTCACTGCTACTACTTGCCTTAGTTCTAGAACGGTGCTGTCCATAATGCCTGTGTGGAGAAGAGACACCATTATGTCAAGACATCCAACGAGCCATTTGAAGACTGCAACACATATGACATTTGCGATTTCGTCACCGGAAAGAGCAAAATTAAGTACCTTTGACTAATGTGTGCTTGTCGGTGGGGGAGGATCTCGCGAGGACTCGGAGTTTGGGCCAGATCTTATCAATGCGCTCTTGTTCAATCTAAAAAAATCAAATAAAAACAGAAGAGATGAGTCACGTTGTGATCCCATTACCTTATCTAACGGCGATGTGTAACAGTTGGGTTTTGGCGCTGCGGCGTGCTGCTACCCCACCTCTCCCTTCTCGTTGCGTATCCGTCGGTTGAACTCCTTGCCCTCTATGCACAGGAAGTCGTCGCCGGGGAGCAGAATGCCGCACTTGGTAGCAATGGCACGGGCTGTGTTGATGTTGTCCCCGGTGACCATGCGTACGGTGATGCCGGCACGCTGACACCTCCTTATGGCGTCTGGGACCTGAGGGAGGGGCAGGGACATGAGATCTAATAGCCCTTGCGTAAACCCTTTCAATAGCTAGCCTCTTCTGGGCTTACATTGTGATCACAAGGATTACATTGTGGCCAATAGTTTTTCCTGACCATGTGGAAAGACTCAAACTTGAAACTCTTAACTACGTAATGATTATGACTAATACTAGAATTCTAATTGTTGCCCATCTATTCTGACCATGAGCTTAGGAGTATGGTGTGCGCTTCTGCTTGGGTGATCCATCTTTTCACAGCAGCAATGAGCCCAACAAGTGTTGGCAAGCGAGACTAGAGGCCCATACTGACCTCCGGTCTGACTGGGTCCTCGATGCCCACCACGCACACGCAGGTGAGGCCGCTGAGGATGTCGTTCTCGTTGTCCCAGTCGGGCTCGCCCTCTGAGATGGGGAAGTCCCTGTAGGCTAGACAGATGGTCCGCAGGCCCTCCGAGGCCATGGGCTCTATCACCTTCTTCACCATGTCATCTCTGTCCCGGGGCCGGAACACCTTGGTCTCACCGGTCACCGTTAGGATGTTATAGCACCTGACAGGATGGGAGGATGAAGAGGGAGAGACGAGGGCAGAAAGGGAGAGATAGTGGGATGGAAAACAGAGGGGGAGGGGTGCAGAGGAAGAAAAAGAGGGGATGGAAGGAGGGAGATGGAGAGAGGGACGGGGCAGAAAGAGAGAAACAGAGAGAAAGAGCAACTGGTGAGACAGCAGCAGGAGGCCATGGGGACTGTTTCTCTGTGGGTTAAAAGGAGGTCTTGTTAAGAGGCTAAATATTAAGAGGCTAAACATTGCCACCAGCTCACATCTCTCAGCCTATTTTTAAGACGCAAAGTTAAGAGGCTTGATGGGATGCATTCGAACTACTTAGCTCCTTAGCTGCTACAGTCACACACACACAATTCTTTGCAAAACTGGCCACCAAGCAAGAACCCATTTAAAGCTTTAAAAGTGAGAAGCGCTTAGTAGTCCTTTCCAAATTGCATGCAATTCCAGTGCTAATGTGTCCTTATGCACCCCTAATTATTCACATTCAAATGCGTCAACAGCTGTGCAGTAATACAACAAAGAAATGGTTGGAGAGCAGGTTGAAACCGGTTTCAAGCGGAGCTGAAAAATCAAACCTACTTCTTGAGGAGAATCTCGGAGGCTCCTTTGCTGAACATCCGGTAGCTTCCGTCAGCGTTCTTCAGCACTGTGCTCATGGATTTCCTGACAGAGTTGAACGTGTACACCTTGTAGAGCTTCTCCTCTGGGATCTCGTTACGAATCGCCTGGTAGTCTCTTTTCAAGTCGGTGGCAAACCCCAGCAAGGCACATTCAGTTTTGTTCCCCACCTGACGTGGCAGCCCGCCCTCCTTCTCGGGAGACTGGATGGAGAAAGACACACAAACTTCAGTTAAGCCACTGTCTGGGGCAGCCATTTCACTGTGGAATCCTCTCATACCAGTTATATCTTTCTTTTCAATTAATTATTTAGAAGCAAAACAATTTATTTTATTTTGAACTGTTTATTTAAAAAGATCAACAATTTCACATACAAATACATGTACAACCTAAGTGCATAAATCCCCCCGGACAACATGACCCTGATTCTGCCTTGGCAACAAACTAAGTGTAAAATAAAAGTTCAATAGGAAGGTACAGGTTCAGGGTTCAAAAGTAGTCAAGGTAAGGAAAGAAAGAAAATACCCACTGTTGAATGTGCCACCCCCCCCCCCACCCCCCACCCCCATGTAGTCTATTGCAATGTTTCAACCAAGTAGGTCCTCGCCAGGTAATATGAACACACACATTGTAAAGCCACACTTGTAACCACTTACCATGATCTTAGTAGTGTAGGCGCAGTTGACCCCGATGCCCACGATGAGGACGTCCATGACCCTGGCGGGAATGAGCTCCGGTTCTGGGACTTTCCTGTAGTGTTTGTCTGCGAGGAAGGCTTGCACCACCGTCATCCGGTTCATAGTAAGAGTTCCGGTCTTGTCAGAGCAGATGGCCGTGGCGTTGCCCATGGTCTCGCAGGCGTCCAGATGACGAACCAGGTTATTGTCCTTCATCATTTTCTGTGGAAGAGTGTGTGTGGTGGGGGGGAGGAGATACAGAACATCATGAAAGGTCACTGAATTAGTATGAGCAAAGGGAAATGCCTAAAAATAGAACAGGATGATTTAACCATTATATCTACCATTGCAATGAGAACCGTTCCCTTCAAGCGTCTTGTACTTAAAGGGGAATTCATTTCCATATGTATTTATAGTCAATCCATAACGCATACCGTCTCAAACTATCATTTTGCGTGCAGCTGCATCATAGCTATCGAAACGCGAGGTCTGTGTTTACTTCCTAAAAAAGTCAGAGGTTGTTTTAAAACATGTTTTTTTGTGAATGTGTCTACTATTGAATAATGAAAACAACAAATCCATTGGATTACCGGGTAAACAAATGAACTCACAAGATGTGGGAAGACTGGGTCTACTAATTTGATAGGCTTGTGTCTTGGCCAACAACTCAAGTAGAGGGATCACGGCCTGGCTTTAGGGTATCATGTAAGGTTAGCGTAGGCTTGGTCTAGCTTTAAGAGGCTGAGGGGCTAGCTGGAAGCTGTAAGCAGGTTGGCAATGATGGAGGTTGGACCTACTTTGACGGAGTAAGCCAAGGAGATGGTGACGGCCAGGGGGAGACCTTCGGGCACGGCCACCACCAGCACGGTGACACCAATGATGAAGAACTTGACGAAGAACTGGACGTAGATGGGAGTGCAGTCCTTGACCCAGGGCAGGCCCTGGACCCAGAAGGTGTCCACCACGAAGAGGACCACCAGGATGATGACTGTGATAGCTGACATCACCAGCCCTGGAAACAAACAGACATAGAATCATTAACAACCAGACATGATTGACACAATGTAGACAAGAGAAACATTTGAAAAATAGTATTCCACTCCACGATTCAATATAAGAACACATTTCTCTCTCTCTCTGATAAGGAATTATAAGTGCTGCTAGCAACTTCACTGACCTGCTTTGCCAATCTGGACCGCTAGTTTGGTTAGCTTCCCCTGAAGAACGGACTTCTCTTTCTTTGGCAAGTTGGATTTCTTCTTCTCTTCGGCTCCTTCGTCACTGTTGAGCGGCTGCATCTCCATTGCGGCGCCATCTTGGGCTTTAGCTGGAGGGAGAGGAGAGGAGACATTAAACTAACATACACACATACTCACGACATGCACTGCTGAGTTGGGTTTATCCCTTCCTGCACTTTTTTTGATAAAAGATAGTCGTTGCAACTGCAAGCAAACATAAGCTATAGACAATACAGAGACGCTTTGCAGGGTCTTTCCCTAGTCTCATCCGTTTAAATTCATTAAGAAGCGGTATTCAAGGAGTCCTGAGAGGGTACAATATTTTTAGCAGACCTTTTTATGTCTGTCTGGATTCAGCAAAGAGCGCTTTAGCGGGGGACTTGGGGAAAATGTCAGTGTAATTACGGCTCTGTTCTGACTCAGGTCCAAAATGTAATTAGGTAAGGTGGGAATCTAATTACTGTATTCCCACTCAGTGGGTTAGCAGCCATAGGAGCTGTGGTATCTTGCTTTTTTACAGTAACAGGGCAGACACCATTTAAATTCCTATAAAGCTCCCCTCCCTCAATCCATCCATCCATCCATCCATCCTCCACTCTCCTCTCCTCTCCTCTCCCCCGGGCTTGACAACAGTCACATTGACTCATCTGACCAAGTAACCTAGGAGACGCAAAGCCCCTGACGGCAGGCCAGCCAGTGGTGCTGATCTCTAACCCATCACTCCCCGATGATAAAATCATTATCTCTGGCCTGCCAGGGATGCTGCTGCAGTGAAGCCCACGCCCTCTCCTTCTCCCTCTCCTCTGCTTGTGTGAGCACACTACTCTTTCTCTCATGGGGGAACAGACTACTCATCCCTCTCGGTGGTGTCTCTGTTTTGTTTACTACGATATACAGAGCATAGGATCGGGGAGGACCAACAGAGTGTGTGTGTGTGTGTGTGTGTGTGTGTGTGTGTGTGTGTGTGCGTGTGTGTCTGTAGTAGGGTCGGGTGTGGGCGTTGCTATGCCGCTGTGCCTGCCGTGCCGTGTTCTGCACTTACACGGCCTGTAATCCCAGTCTGAGGGATTACTGCTCATTCCTGGCAGAGAGAGAATCTGTGCACCAGGGACTCCCGCCAGGATCTCAATCACCACCAGGCCCACGCTCGCTTGCTCCGCCGGGGCGGGCAGACAGAACACATGGCCACCGCCGCCACTGCGAGTGTAGGATCTAGAGGCTGGATGTCAGTGAACAGCCTCGTAATGTCTGGGCCGAGGATTGCGTGCGTGCGTGTGTGTGTGTGTGTGTGTGTGTATCGTGCGTAGCTCAGATGGTAAGTCATGAGAACAGAACAGGGGGGTGGGGTGGGGGAGTAAGAGAGAGAGAGAGAGAGAGGGGGGGGGGGGGGGGGGGGGGGGGGGGGGGAAGCAGATGCTCTTCCCCCAGGATTGTTACAGGGCTTTAATCTCCCTCATCACTAATCGTCATAACTGGATTCAGCAGCACCTGCCGCTGCGGCGCTGGATGTGCCAGGGGAGAGGATAGGAACGGAACATGCTGGCCCAGACGGCACAATGGATGGGCATAGGCCATCGGCACGCACTGGCAGACACAGATGGGGAGGGAAGCGTGGTGTGGCATAGGGACACGCATGGCCGCTATGTGAGACAACAGCAGCCCCGGGCTACTAGCTAACAACCAGAGCGGTGGATCTGTGACTGGCTTTAACCAAGATCCCATACTGTTAAACGGGTTAAGGAGATGCCATTAATCTGAGCATAAACAGATCAAAGTAGCCAGGCCGGCGCTAAGCCAAAAGGCAATTAAAATGCACAACTCCCCATCACTCACCTTTCTTGCGGTTTTCAACGGATCCATCTTGCTTTTTGTCTGTAGAGAGAGCAACATTGGGGAAGAGGAATATGGTCAGTGACTAGAACTTATTGGTCTGCAAATTGGCAGCGGCTACAGCCCTCACCACTGCCATAACATATTCCCAATTATGTAAATTTCCTCTTTGATTTGATAAAGTGAGAGAGCCAGCGCTGCTCGATGACATGAAAATGTACTCTTGCCAAACAGGTTTATAGGCACACTGTAGCCCCCTCCCCCCCCCCCCACCCACACACACACCCACCCAATCATGCAGTCGAGTCTAAAGCCATAAACTACATCTTATATTCACTCACTCCCTCATTCCCCCCCACCCACCCAAACCTTTGGTATTAATAAACAGAACTCTGTTGTCTAGCATAGACAGCCATGACCCACATTCCTACCACCCATCCCGGTGAGCACTGCAACATTAGCAACTGGGCTCAATATTAGCATAAAACACCTACACTTCAGTAGTGAGTGGTGGAGTGTGAGATTACAATTTGCTGAATGCCACACCACAGCACTAACCAGTGCAATGAACGCGCACACACACAAAAAAAACTCTTCACATTGACTGAGTACTCTTCCATGTACAAAAATAACTTCAAAAATAACTGACCTGCGCTCAGACTCTCTTTCCTAGCTTAGCTCTCTAATCAAACCTCTCTCCTTGGTGCTGGTATGACTGCGCTTGCTGCTGCTGCTGTGGTATATAGCCAAGACACCACTGATTCTCTACCTGTCTGCTCCTTCTCATCTTTCTTCACATCTACTGCATCTACAAACACAAAGACTGTTGAGTGAACTCAGCGTTCTTCTATGACACACTGGGAGGCAGACAACACACAGGAGCGCCCGCCGAAAAGGTGTAGATTGCGCTCGCCCTGTGAATCACTGCCAGCGGAAAATGCCAACATACTTTTCTTTTCCTTCTTCTTCTCCTTCTCCTTCTTCTTCTCCTCCTTGTCCTCCTCGTCGTCCTCCTCCTCGCTCGCCCCCAGTAAAGTGAAGATTATTCCAGTTTGAGAGTTGACTCCCACGGCAGTGACCAGCATTTTCCCAGAGCCCTCCATGACGTGGGTGCCTGCAGACAGAAGACGATGAGTGGATGAGGTAGGGCTACAGACGTCTGGGATAATGCTAACAGTATATATGCCAGGTGTTTCCCTTTCAATTACTTAGCTAATGCTATGTATGCCAATGTTTCCCTTCCAATAACTTGGGCCGTGTGGCCGACCCCGCCCAGTTCAGTTGCTCCCCACTAAATATCTGCCTCAAGTTGGTTGTGATATAGAACATTGGTGTTTGCAGCGCTGGATGCTAATCCAAGAGCCTATGCTCCCACCCAAAGAACTAGACTTTAGGCACTGTATGCTCCACTAATAACTAAATAAGTGCATGGAGAAGGCTCTGACATTTGTAATGAATATGAAAAAGTCTTTGCGAGTCATAAGAGACAAATACTGGCCTTGGATAACACCACAAACACATTCACCAAGCCCTTTAATCAAAAGCCAATTGTGCGCCTCAGTGAATTATTGAAACATGAGAGGGCCACAACAGGCTTTCTCAACAGCTAAATTGCCCACCACTTTCTCAAAATGAGAATGCAGCTGAGAGACATTGTTGAGAGAGAGAGAGAGAGAGAGAGACAGACAGAGGAGTGGAGAGGGGAGACAGAGAGAGCTGAGAGGAAAAGAGAAAGTGAATAAAGAGAGAGTACGTGCATTAAGAGCTCCCCCCCCCACGCCTGTGTTAATTAGAGACTGCTCCTCTCCCTCTTGCTTCTTGAAGGACTAAATGAGAACAGAGGAGCTAGTCTGAGCTGAGCTGGGAAGAGGATACAGCTATGGTGGTGGCAGACAGACACCAGGCTCTCTCTCTCTCTTGGAGGTGTGCCCACAGAAAGGCTGGGAGAGGCAAACAAGCGTTTTAAATCCCCACTCTCCTCGGAGATCGGACTTGAGGAGAGCCATTTTATCAAAGGATCAACCTGCTTTCATAAAACGGGATTAGAAACAAAACAAGCAGTCCCCCTCCTCTGATAGCAAAACATAGGCTGAGTCAGAAGAGTTGAGGACTGCGTGGTGCACTGCTCAGTCGTAAAAGTAATTCTGAATCAAGTCGTAGATATACAGAGTAAACTATTCGCTGAAGGTACTGCTGGACTGACAAAGCCTGTCCACGTGGCCGGGTGATGACATTTCAGTCATTCACTGAAATATCGCTTTCCAAAATACATGAAAAATGTTTGTATTTCATTATCAAGTGTACATACTATTTTTTTATGCTGGGAATCTGAATCGTGGGAGCGTGACCGTGCGAGTGTATGCACTGAGACAGACAAAGATGACTACTGCAATTACCTGACAACAGCATAGGATCTTTTACTAGTGTCTTCTTCACATGGTCGGACTCCCCAGTGAGAGAGCTCTCATCGATTTTGAGATCATTCCCTTGAATGAGAACACCGTCTGCGGGCAGGAGATCACCTGGAAGCACACAGAAACAACTCCTTGATGAATTCAGATGTGGTGGGTGAGTGCACAATAAACCCAAAAAAAACATAATGAAACGCTCCGGGCGATTCTGAAGGCGGACAAACCAAGTCTGCACTCCTTCTTTCAATCCCTGCACCCAAGCATCTGTGGTTTATTAGTGTTTTATGTTGGTTCACACCTTGGGCTACGTTCCTGAATTGAGTGTGACTCTGTAACTGATAACAGTTCTGTTTGGTTCAACCTCACAACTCTTGATTTGAACACTAACAGTGTATGTGTGGGTATAGACATCAAGTCAGATTTTTAATATTAAAAGATGTTTTGTTATTAACCATACAGATCCAAAACGTCTGTCACCCCTTCTTATCGTAACTGCCCACCTATGAGGCTCTACAGTTCACCTGCAGCTACAGAACTGTGGCTCCGTACCGTATTTTATTTGTGCAATGTCCCCGACGACAATTTCAGCTACGGGGATCTGGATGACCTGGCCGCCTCGGACGACGCTAAACTTCTGCTCTTGTTCGATTCGGCTTTGTAAGCCGCGGAATTGCTTCTCTTTGCTCCAGTCGTTGAACGCCGTCACTAGCACCACACAGGCGACAGACAGGAGGATCGCTGCGCCCTCGATCCAGCCTGCGTCCGACTCCCCCTCGTCCTCCACTCCTCCAGCTGCCTTGCCACAGTCTGAAGGCCAAACACACCACAGGAGATTTTCAACAGGGACATACTGTACTGCTGGGTGGCGAACAGACTTAATAAGCCCTCAATCACCATACTAATGCAGCATCCAATTTCGCTACCTTTTTATGGAAGTATGCACATCCACTTCCCAGCATGGATTCAAATGGGAACAGTGTAGGAGAGCCCATGCTTAAAAAAATCAGATGCTGTTAGGTCCCACAAGTGGAAGTGCATACTTCAGGAGAAGGGTGGAGAAATGGGAATATCTCATGGAGAAATGGGAATATCTCTTCCAAGGATATGAGAATACACATTATCAAATGTTGATGTTAATGTCGCTCATCACGTAACATTTCATGTTAATAAACAATCACAGATGAAGGGCAGACTCAGTACAAAAAAAATATGAGAGCGAGCTAACAAACTCTTACCAATCATGTCACCTACAATATGCTGTACATGGGACAAGTTACTCACTGATAGGTAGGTCAACTAACTAACAAGGAATTAAAGGAAGGAATTAAATATAAGCAACAAAGGCCAACTCAGACATTCTTTATAACTTACACTTTGATCATAGATGACAATCAATCAATCATAAAACAATTATCTACATCAGTTTGTTAATCTCTGAGGTTTCTCGTCTCCCATTGTAGCTCCTCTATGACGTGGCCAAAGAAATGGATCAATAATCAATTGGTAAATACTAATAATAATCTCTATATGAATCAGATGAGGTCAATAGAAGTACTTACGCTCTCTTTCGGCATCTGGAGGTCTATAAAAAGAAAGGCCTAATGAAACTATGGCTGCCACTTCTAGAATAATCAGCGTTACATCTTGTAATGCTTCCCAAACTAATTGAAGAAATGTTTTTGGCTTTTTTGGAGGTATTAAGTTCTGCCCGAACGTTGCTTTTCTTTTTTCAATGTCTGTGGGCTGTCCACTTAGACCTGAGAGAGAGAGAGAGAGAGAGAGAGAGAGAGAGGGAGAGAATAGGTTTAAGACCATACATGAATCGTTTAACATTAGCTCCACATTTAAATTCATCATTGAAAACAACGCCACCCATTGACACCAAGTGCATAACAGAAGTTTCATCTAATGCCTCATGATGGACAAAGAGAGTGACAGTTGCATGCAGACATATTGGTGAGGAAATATGGTCTGAAAAGCCCAAAATACTTCTGAATACTGAATACAACCAAAAAGGTCAGAGAGCTGTATTCTGTCACTGGTCTCCCAAAAACAAGGACCCGAAGGGCATCAGCATTTCTGACAGGCTACGTTACAGAAATGTACTACGAGGCAACAATGCCACCCACAACAATACACATTCTACCTCTGCAAATAACAAGTCAAGCCAGAGCCTCACTGTCAGTGACTCAGTGTCCATGTTGAATTTGAGGGACTGAAGAATTACATTTTTCAAGAAGAAAAAACATGTCACGTTAGTTCAACAGAGGCGATGCAATAGAGAAATGTCAAACTGCAGATTCAACCATTTCAGATTCAGTCAGCCAGTGAGTCACATTATTGTTTCATCTTATTCACACATTACTAGTCCGACTGCTCTGCCGACCCATTCATCCATGTGCACAGAGAGCATTCCGCTGCGGCTCATTCAAATGCCTGCTCTCCGCATTCAGAGGAAGGGTCATATTCAAAAGACTTAATGCATTTGATGCACAGCAGCTTTTCAACCCTATTCATGGTGGTGGGTGGGTGACTGCGTGGACTACAGGCAGAGCCAGAGGCAGCCAGTCAAGAGCAGGAACAGGGGGGGCTTCGGTTTAGAGAGTGACTGTGTGAAAGTGCTGCTGACAGGCTGGCTGGCTGGCTGGCTGGCCGGCCCTGTAGAGGCTGGCTGCAGAGAGAGACTAATGAAGAGTAGGGCTGGGGGAGGCTGGCTGTAGGGAGCCTGGGGCTGCTGAGGCTTACAGCCTAATGGAGACGGAGCAGCAGGGCCATGGCTCACACAGAGTCCAGAGGCAGTGAGAGATGACATCACACAGGGGTAATTAGTCAGCATTGCAGAGAGGCTGGGGTGAGGCGAGGCTAGGCAGAACTGTTCACCTGCTGGGAGATGATTCTACGCTTCCGTCTGGGCCCGGGAGGCAACTTTTGAATGTGCAACTGCGACATGAAAACTGTAATGTTGGGAGTGCATGAGGGAAGAGAACCTTGCTCATGTCATGTCAAAACCTAACCACGTAGCCAGGTGTTGCACAAAGCTCAAAGTTTATGGAATTGACAGGACTGAATTAATCTCACAGCATAACCAAACAACGCCGTCAACGACAGCTGGTATTACAATCAAAGATTGTATTTTAAGCTCTCGAGAGTACATTACTCCACAATCTCACAATATTTGTTATTTTACCAACCATTTAGAATTGGATTATTATTTATTTTTACTTACATGTACTGTAGGTTTTACCTTGCAAGCTGGTGTATACTAGGGCTGGGCAAATACAGTGTCTGTAGTCTAACCCCCATGTGGGGATGATGAGGTGCTGATGACTCACCACTTACAGCTTGATCAAAGAGCTAAGGTTTACCCTGCGCTGCTGTCCCTCACTGTCTGCTTTGATTTACAACGCCTCTAATGAAAACATGCTGGCAGCTAATACCCATTCAATTTTCCGGCACATTTTCCCTTTGCATTAGCGAAATAAACATTAGTTACAGAGGCCGATTAACTCCTGCTGTATGACAAACAAAAGGTTGGCTGAGCCTCAAATCATTTTAGCATCACGCGTCCCACAAGTCATGCAGCGGCTAATCATTAACTCTATAATTTGTTTACTTGTCCCCGGTTGACCCCTCAAAGTACTGTAATTTCTGCCTACACCGGGGTTTAAGATAAGCCCTCTGGACTCGGATTCTTGGTGGTGGTAAATGACTGAACAAAACAGGCTCATCTCCAAAGACCCCTCTCTGCAGATCGAGGGAGCAACGACATCCAGGGTAAGCTATAGCTCCCCTTAGCAGGCTTACAGCTTCACTACAAACCTGCAATAGACAGTACCTGGTGCAGGACGTGTGGTCTGACCCTTTTTACTGAAACGCTGCTGCTTCACATGGATGTGCAAGCACAAATGTGGATGCAAGTAAAAGATCCTTTCTTCTAGACAGTAACTAATTGTGGAAGTGTTCATCATGACAGCCTCAAATATAAATACATCGCTAACAGTATTCCAAATTCAACGGAATTGTGTCTTTTTGTTCTGTTTACTCTACAGGAAACCTTTGGAGCTAGCTAGCCCTTGGCACATAATAAGGTGGGATAGGAAAACTGACACTGGCTCAAGGACATGGTTCAGGAAGCAGGGTCACACAATGTCACAAATTCAACAATAACAGGAGATAAATCCCAAAGTGAGCAACCACCGGCCCTGCTTGGGGGTTTAGACCAAGAGATTACAACAGGTAAAACCAAATCTACATCACCCAGTCTACCACCTGTAGTTCTCCACGAGCCAAGGCCCGACCATCTGCTGCCTCCAGGCTGTTCACTCTGACAACCTGCAGCAGAGCCTCTACTGTTCCCCAAAATTCAAACATCAAATTCAGTTTGCAGCCAGGTGGGTATGCAAATTGTAGTCAATTTTGCAGTGAAAGGCAGCAGCACTTCATTGATTGATCGATCTCAATACGCTGGCAGCTAAATTATTTGTGTACTCCAAAATATCAATCCATTCTAACAGAGTGAGAGGGCCATCTGAGAAAATGGTCAATAATATTGACGCTAAGTGGCCGAGTGCATCTTAGAATGCACTGATTATGCAGAAGAATGGAGCTAATGGAAAGAACATCGTCTGTTTACGTCTGGTATAATAATGGGATTAAACAATACAAGGGAATTATGTTACTGTTACTCATAGAAGACTGTTATTTAGTACTGTGGTCTAGCATAAATAAATGGACATAGAATGGTCCACTTAATGTAATGTCGGATAGGCCTACATAGACTGGAATTCAATGCTGTGCCATCAAACACTCCTCTGAATAATGCTCAGAAATGGTTAAAAGATTAGCTAAGGATTGGCATTAGAATTGAAAATAGCCTACTTACTAATTAGAAATCCCTTTTCAATTGTCAAGCTCCTGTAATCTTAAATGACGGCTTAATTTCCTGGGCCAATACTGAATGAGCCGATTGAAATACAAGTGTCAAAACTCGGTGGCACGGTGCCAAGTGGAACTGCACATACTGCGGAAACAACGTGGACCTACTCTAGCTTATCAGTTGCACTGCACTGCTTGAGGCTAAATGGGGCACTACTGTAAATAATTATTCATTCATCAGAACGACCGGCTTCTAAATTAGGATCGTTTTTCCTGGAATAATTAGGCTTCTTTTTATGATTCCTACTTATTCAAGTATTGCCTAAAAATGTGAATTGAAATAATCTAAATAAAAGCAAATAGGCCCCCTGTTTCAGACCATCATGCACGTGACAACACTGTTTTCAAACGTTAGTTACAGATAGATAAACTTTATCATCTTCATGTACCAGATAAAACACTGCTGCCTAGAAAAGGCCTAGCATACGCTGTCTAGCATAGGCCTGGTTACCCAACCAACCAATCATACATGATGAGATAGGAGCACCTCCCTTTACAGATCCAATTCTGTCATTACATCAGTTTATTTTACTGTAAATTACCTACAAAACTTACAATTCAGCTAAAATACCCAAATATAATGTTCTCAGCATGTTTACTCTGGCACAACTCAATTCCAGTAGGCTGTGAACATACTGTATTGTATGCCACAAATATTACTGTTATACTGAAGAAGCAGGTCTATTTCTAATAGTCACAAATGACTGAGTTATCAATGGGTAAGATTTTTTTTTTTTTAAATGAAGCATAATTAGTGAATTTATATTTAATCCATTGAAATAAGCATTCACATAGTGCATACAGTGTGGTACTGCATGTGGCTTACAACCCTCAGACATACAAAAGGATGTGGCCCAGGCATTCCACCAGCAATGACATTGCAGAGAGCTGCAGTGGTTATGTGGTGCCGTTTTAATCTGGGATCAAAGTGAAAATCCCCTCCCCCAAGAGTTCAATCACAGTCACGCCGGCGATTAGGCAGAATGTCTATGTGGAGAGAGGTAGTAAACGAATGTAGTATGAGCTCTCCCCAGACAACACACTGTCGTGTGAAGTGACCCTGCACTTTTTTTTCACACACTTGGCATGGGCCAATCTGTGTGGAGTGTAGAGGATGAGGACACAGGAAGGAACTAACAGAGAGCTACAGGGGATTCTCCCTGGAGAATGGTACAGTGGCACTGTGCCACCTTATAAAACATAGAATGTCATGCATTGTGCAGTAGCAGGCTAACTAATGATCTGGAGTGAGATGAGCTGCCTCAACCAAGTGAAACACCTCTGGGGAGAACCCCTGAGACGTGTGCAGCAGTGATATTGAGACTCTTATAATGAGGTATGTTGGACCTCGTCTTCGGGGCTTTGTTACAAGGGGACGGAAGTATACCATGCTGCTGGAGAGAGCAGAGCAGAGCTTTTCAAGGTATGAGCTCATGTCTTGCCCACAATGTTAAACTCGTTACTAGCTGTGCACCATCCTGTCCTGTCCCCACATGTGGAACATTGACCTGCAGAGGTTGGTTCGGTGCCCAGGCAGACAGCTGGTCTGTCTGAACTCTCCACACACAGAGGTGAAACCAGAGAGAGAGAGAAGAGGGACAGATACTCAGGCATAGAGTACAAGGCCACCCTTGCCACCTGTCTGGCATATAAGCTTTCCAAGGAAGTAATGTCAAGATAGAATGGATGGCAAGGCCTATGAAATGCTCACAAAACTGGGTTTGGGGACAGAACTATGGGACAAACCAAACATTACTGGCTACCAGCATTCAAAACATCATATGATCCAATGAAGAGAGGTGAGGGTGAATAAACAGTGGTGATATTGAGTCAGGTGGTATCTACCCTCTATAGGTGATGATTTCAATCTGGAGCAGAGTCCTTGAACATCCCCGTAATTTTCCTGGATTTTGTTTATTCCCTCTGCCCCCCGCAGTTCCATGAGAGCCCGCAAGTCTTTGAGCGAGCAGCCAAAGTCTCCATCGTGGTTGGCTTCTGCCATGGAGTTCTTCACTCCGCTGTACGAGTTGTTCGCCATGTCCCCCCCCTTGGTTACGCACCGCTTCAGCTACGGTGGAAAATGGCGTCCCAAAGGGAAAGCTAAATCCTCAGAGAGCAAGCCTAGTAGTTCCCATAAACAGCTCAAGTCCTTCAGATGTGGATGATGAAGCCAGACTTCAGGTAGCAGGACTTGGACAGATCAAAAGCCATTTCCCTCAGACCGCGGCATGCCTATTCTTTCATGTTGACTGAGGGCCATCCACGGACACAGCTTACGGATCTGGAAGAGAACAAAACAGAATAATTGTAATATTCAACTGATATTACAAGACATATTTGATTAACACACATATTTAAAAGAGAGATTGTTAAAGGGTCAAAAGTTAACACTGATATAATGCAGCAAAAGATCATCAGGTAAGCAAAATTACACCGTTAAAGACAAACTATACCAATGCCGCCACTGCACGGTAATGTCTCCGTACCGTGAGCTAGAACTCAGGCGATCTTTGACATGCTAGATCGCATGCAAAGCACAGCTCGCTTGAAGCAGCGTAGTTTTACGCTTCAACTCTATTGTCAGAGGCGTAGATGCAGAGAGTGTTGCAGAGGCGTAGATGCAGAGAAATAAGCACATACACTCAAATATAAATTCACAAATAATCTCAATCATCCTAAAACTGAGTAGGAAAATTGCAAAAATGACCCTGCACACATGGTATTCTTTTTTTTTTTTTGAGTGTTGATGCAATTGTTGATGTCAAGCAGGAATAGGCTACTTCAAACAGAGATTATGCAGATTAGTTGTTGAGATATCAAGAATATAGCCTCCTGTTATGAAACGTAGCTGAAATGATTTTCAGATAACTTCTCTTTATGAAATATAGCAGATTCTGTCTTCAAATCGATCTGATCGGTCTCGCTCTTGGCGCAGCACGCTGAAAACTGTGTTAACGTAATCATGGTGGTGCGCTCTCGTTTTGGTGTTGGTGTAGTTCCAGCATTAGTCTGTTACAGCGCTCCTCTCTGAAAATAGCATGTAGGAACCCCAGGTCACTGGCAAAGGCTCAATATGATATGCTACCCTTCTGAAGAGAACATATCTCCCTTATTTGAGCAGTAGTGTGGGAAACGGTCTTCCATTTAAACTCAGGGACAGACATTGGTTGAGATACTCGTCAACTCCACTTAAAACACAGCGAAAGTATCCTGCCCTTACTGCCTAATAATTCAACTTCTTTGCTGTAAATCTCTACTTATGATTGCGTTAATTATTCTATATGTGGCCATAAAGGAAGATTCTGGGGTTAGACTGCACAGGGATCATTGAGAGAAAATAAACAAATTCCTTCGAATCCTCACAAATCGAGGGAGCCCTATGTGTTACATGCTTCTGCTTTTGTACCACATCGGTAAAAGGAAACAAAGAACCCAGAGGAGCTTATTTTTAAAAACAGAACTTTGCAGTGTGCTTGGGAATACACATGTAGGCTAAGCATTTCATCTGGTGGAATTGGAATAACTACGATAGTACTGTTATGAATTTCCTCCCACACATAGCTATTCGTGCTAAGTCGCGGTACTGGGAGTATCGGCTAATACCTTTATCCTACCTCCAGAGGCAAATCCATATCCACTGAGTCTCATCATCAAAATGTCACTGCTATAGGCCTACTGCCCTGATGTCGTACAAACAAAGCAGTTCTGCAATTAAAAACATTCGACCTTCAGCGCACACACTTTCACAACTAGAGTAGATTCATTGGAAGATAGGGCTCACTGAATGATTATCTCAGAAAAGCCTCCTGTTTAATCTAATTAGACAATCTGTGGCATCAGGGAGATCCAGCCTCTCTGCTCTGCTGGTGGAGGAAGACTTTGTTAATGTCAGTCCATTCTAATGACCAACCACCGTCCATTCAACTTTAGCCTCCCTGCGCTAAACAGTGATTCATTCTAAAATGCAGTGTGAAGCACAGCAGCTGTCATCCTGTTTTAAGGTTTTCATTGGATGAATTTCCTAGAATCATCACGAGGGAACACACCGTGTTCAAGCTAATCAGAGGGGTGAACTGGAACAGGGCAATAGAAATCAACGTCAGTAAAGACTGTGACATCTCAAATGTAGCTTGTATAGGACAAATAAGTAAAATTCCCTGTGATGACATGGACTGCAATCCTGATAGGGGGTGCACAGCGGGTGAAATAGGACAATGAATGACCGGTGCATCCCAAGAGGAATGTACCACTGCAGGTGGGGGCGAGCACTTCCTACTCTGATAAAGTGCTCGAGACTCTCTGAAAGAGGCCACCAGCTGAGCAGTCAGTTGTATTCACTGTCTGCATTAGGGTCTGGGGCGGAACATGGAATGAACCAACTATAACGGCAAGACAAAAATCACTACATATTTACAGGCACACAAAAAGGGCGCTTTAACAAGGGAGCAGATACAGTACATTTACTCAAGTGAAAATGTAATTCACTGACTAAGTGGACAAATGAGAGCAAGGAACCCATTTCATTCAGACTCTTGGAAACTATTCTGTCACATGCTTAAATTCTATTTGGAGCCATCTGCCATGGAAAAAGGACAGGATTTATTATTCATTACACTACGTAATTGCAGGGTTGGGTGCATTTCTGAGGTGACATAAAACCTCATTTGAGAGGGAAATACCCCTTGTGCTGGCCACAAGTTTGGGGTGAGGTCTAAACGTACGCAGAGGTCTCCACCAAAATATTTCCCGTGGTGATTTTTTATAGTTATCAGATGTGTGAAAACACAAAGTGAAACTTTTACTGTTGCCTGAGTGGAACTAGT
Source organism: Argentina silus (assembly GCF_951799395.1). Classification (NCBI taxonomy): domain Eukaryota; kingdom Metazoa; phylum Chordata; class Actinopteri; order Argentiniformes; family Argentinidae; genus Argentina; species Argentina silus. The sequence goes on from NC_139674.1 coordinate 10,057,915, forward strand.
ACTCTACTTTTAGATTTGCCCATAAGACAGGAGGGGCTGCAGTGGTTCCATGTTGAAACCCTCTGACTCTCCTGTGCCTAGCAATAACTGAATCTTTCCATAACAACAAAATTCAGACAAGTGAATAACCATTTGCACCCAGATGATATGTTGCACTTTGTGGTGTGACTCACTAACTCAATAGGTTTTTTCCTAAATGGCCCTCTAAAAATGGTTGGCATATTTGAGTTGCCCTCAGCACACAGCTAACACACATGTTCAACCTCAAAGTAATGGAGGCCGCCCGGCTCCATTTCCCTGTCCTCACGTCTTGCGCTCGGAGCTCTCCCCCCAGCAAGCGGCAGCGACGCCAAGATGAAGGAAGTGCCAACATTTGCTACGCGGTGACAGTTTCGGGTTGCGGAACAGGTCACATGTCACAACAGTGGAAAATCATTGTGATTGGATCTCCAAGCTAACAGCTGGCATGGTATGGTTGAACAACGACAGGGGCTAGGTTAACCCCTTGCACACCCCAACGGCAATATACCCTTACTCAATAAGAAAACCTCAGAACGCTGCAGGGCTTAGGCTACTTTGCAACCACACAAGAACAGGAATTATAAGCTTAGTAGCATCTTCTTCCCAAGCAAAAGGCACAAAATGCAACAGCACTATGGCCAAAAAAAACTCCTCCAAAAAAACATAAAACTAACAGTGGAGGACTTCTTAGCAATGCCCCAATCTAAGGAAACCCTCTTGGTCATGGTTGGCAGTTCATACCCTGTCTAAGTGCCAACTAACTCGATGCAAGTCAAGGACAGCAATTCCAGGGATCCCTCTGCAATGGAGCTGCCGATGGATGGGGTATTTTTAGAGTCCCCCAGACTGCCCCATCCCCATCCCCATCCCCCAACTCTGGCCACTGCTGAAGTGGGTCAGGGCGTGTTAATGTGAAGGGTACAAAGCAGAGGCACCCAGCCTTACTCATGCAGCATGGCTCCGAGCTCTCAGAGGGCTACTTCACACCAGAGACTCACTGGGCTCTTCAACTACTTCACTCTCAAACACAGCAAAGCCTGCCAATTCACAACACCACGCAGAGATGTCGCCTATCATCACACATCCCCTTTTCCAGTTCTCCTCAGCTAATTTCAGAGAGACTAGCGATTGTCTCTGGGGGGGAAAAAAAAATCGATATCTTCCATTTTCATTTCAACTTTCCTTTTTGTACAGCAAATGAGAGAACCTTGGCCTCTTCCGTTTCGAAAAAGGGAAGGAGTAAGATTTATGGAAGCGAAGGTTCTATTTAACTTTTATGTCCTTCTTGTTCATACTGTGGAAAATATTCAAGAATAGACCATCTTTGATCGAGGCAGACTTTGAAGATGAGAGCCTTTGGGATGCTTTGTTATGTGTGACTCTCCACCGAACGGGAATATGGCCTGAGGTCCTGCTGCCCTGCCATTTGCTGCCACAGTATGACCCTGCTGCCCCCACTATTTTAGACTCATCATCGTGGGGTGTTTCTATAGGCCATATGTCAAATGGGAAGCCGTTTTGTACAACACTTCATAGCTACATACACTGGTTGTAAATCATGATTTGTGTCGGCCGATATTTCAACCACGACCAAACAGCTTAAATGTATGCCACATGAAATTCCCCACTGGTCAGCCTGTACAGAAACAGGCATGGTGGACTACTTGTGACAATGACAGACTTAGGCCATCTAGAAAATGTAGGCTACACCAAAAATGTAAACCGTATAAGAGGTTAGTTTAAACATTAAGAAACTATCCTTTAGCCCATACCCAACAATTTGATTAGACTTGAAGGGCATATGCGCTTTCTACTCTCTTTGGCTGCAATAAGCCCAATTAGGCAGTTCTGAGTCAGACAACACTTGCCCTTTAAACCCTAGGGTGGAATATCCTTGTCCTTACAAACCAAGGAGGAGAATGATACATAACACTACATAGCGAGTAAATAGCAACATCATTACAATGTACTTAATAGAACAGCAGAAGACTACATGTAGCTTTCCATGATAGCCTACCTGGGGTTGAATGTCACCTCAGATTAATGTGACACAAAGGCTCCATTGCCTCTTACATAAACAATACTGCTTGTGCTGTAAAAAGGCTCAGTTACTAAGTTTCCATATTAGGGCTTTGAGAGGGATTACAAGTCATTTCTTGGATTTGATTGTTTTCTTATGAGACGAAGCTATGTTAGACAATGTTGAATGTAGCCTAAGAAATATGGTTTAGCAGATGCCGGGATCCATAAGGTTGCATTAGGGATCCGGATCCACCGATATCTACCCATCTCTTCAGGCTACATCTTAACAGTCCCTCCTAAAGACCGCTTCCCCCTCACTACCCCCCCTATACTAACCCTAACCCCAACCCCAAACCTAGAGACCTCTTCACCCCCGCTACCCCCCCTGTACAAGTTCTCTCTTGCTAATAAAATACATTTTAAAAAATAGCCTACTGGTATTACAACTGCCTATGGCCCCTGGTGTGAGCATTGGTTACGTTGTCTTATGATGACTGTTGGATAGATGATTCACTTACTTAAACAAATGTATTGTTGTAAGTCGCTTTGGATAAAGGCGTCTGCTAAATGCCATAAATGTAAATGCATCGAGGGGCCATCACTGCCTGGAAGAGATTGAGTTGCATGCTGTCAATTACTTGCACATGCAAGTGACTCCATATTGCCTAATATCTTACATATATGTAACATACCTCAAGACCTATTGCCCTTCTTCAACTGTACATATCATATTGATATTCATCTCATGTATATTCATTTATTTATACTCACTGTAATACCTTGCACTGTCTACAATATCATACAATATCGTCTTTTTTGCACTATCTGGTTCGATGCCAAACTGCATTTCGTTGTCTCAATACTTGTACTCTGTGCAATGACAAAGTTGAATCTAATCTAATCTATTTAAATTAAAATCTCAAATCATTTGTTAGGATATACTTTGACACCTTGTAAATAAATACTGTTTCATTTGCCAAGAAATGTGACACAAGAGGGTTGACATATGTTGTGGTGCTGTTGTTCCAACAGTTGAATTAGGTCAAACCTATTTGACTGAACCACAACTGTTCTCTTTAAAAAATGCTTTCCAAACCAACACAATATTAGAAAAACCAGACTAATATGTATTCATTCTACTAGTCACAAGTGAATGCGAGTGCCAATCACTACATTTCCAGGGCAGTAAGCATTATTGGATAGTATTTGATCACCACAGATATCAAAAGGAAATTATATGCAATAGGATACATAGAAAACTTAACAATAAAGTCACATGGACAAAAGATATGCAATACCATTAATGTACGTGAGGTGGTTACTCAAGTCTAAACTATCCCTGGTCCATTCCTGAGTGACAGCAACAGTTTGGGTTCAAAAGCCTCAGACATGCATCCAAAGGTCAGGCCTACTTATTTGGATGGGTATGGTGAATCATTAAACAAAAAGTCTGAATTTCCTAAGAGTAAATGTCTAGATATCCCAGATGAAATGTCACTCTTATTAAATGTCATGAGTGTTTTCAGAATGTTTTCTTTTTGAGAAATCTACAGTTAAAGAGAGAATCATGAGTCTGAAAAATTCAAACTGAGCATTTTCTTTTTTTTTTTCTTTTTTTTTTTTAATCACCATGAAAATTCTATTTCTACATTGCCCACACACAACATTTCAGAACTGAGAACATCTTGGCCAAACAAGGTAACCTAATTATTGTATACACATCATAATACTTCACTTGGAGATTTGAGCATTGCAAATTGGCACGATAATAGCATATTCAAACACCATGTTCGCATTCCGTTTGCAGTGGTAAAACATTGGTAATGACTGATACGACAAATATGTCCAATGTCTGCTAATTGACGATGCTGACACACAGAACGAGAAGTAAGACACATGGTCTAGTGACAGCGTTCATTCGAAGATCAGCAGTCAGCATGCAGAGACTGGGATACATTACTGGCAACTGCAGCAAGCTGGGTCTCATTTAATAGGATAACGACTGATCCCTTTTCCGAGACACCAAAACGTGATCGGCGACTATCACACTCGAACCAGCACAGAAGCTCTGCAGTTAGGGAACACCAAATTGAGAAAACTGCCTTTTAGACTATACTCAAGGTCAACCCAATGGTTGTGTTGCCTATTAGACACACATTGAACAAATTATCAGAACAGCGGTTAGTGCAATATGGAACGAAACAGCATAAGGGACCCGCTAGCAAGCTAGATCAAATTGATCACGCCTCTATAAGATGACCCTTGAAGCACTGCAACGGTATAAGAGCTAGCTAATAACTGGTCGAGTGGCGATATCTCAGAGGGCGTTTTTCAGCAAGTTTATCTGCCTGACATGTTCTTCCGACAAGTTCAGACAGAGCAGAGGAACACTGGAAGACATATTGCAACTCCTGAACGAGACGAACTTGTGCACATCAACTAACTGGCTACTATGGCTAACGTCACCCTTAGAAACTCATATGTTGCGTTTTGAAGTTACTATCGTTAGCCAATTGGTCGATAACTGTAGGTACCAATTGCAATGTGATGTTATAGCTATGTACCAATTGCAATGTAATGTTATAGCTAATTGTTCGCTAGATGGCTTGCTAGTTAACTTAATTTCTGCAATGTTAGCAGTCATGACTTTCTAAATTACAAGGCAACCACTGTGGAACTAGACTAGTTTGTAAAAGAGCGAGCTGCTAGAGAGAGCAAATTGGAGTCCTATCAATTCCACTGCCTGAACGTCGGGGTATGATGACCAGCTACCACCTTAGCAAGGCTTACTGAATTGGTCGGCGTCTCGCAAATATCGTTGTCGCAAGAATACAATAACCTGACGTTAGCTAAAGTTACAGAATATAGCTGCTCTCAGAGATCTAGCTAGCAGCTTGCTATTGCTAGTAAACGTCAGGCTGAGTGGATTTCTAGTTCCAGCTAGCAAGAGAGAAACCAGCCTTCTTCTGAATGAATTAGGAGTCCAGCACTCGAACAGTAACCAGCTATATCTGAACTGAAATAGTTAGCTAGCTAACAAACTCACACAGAATTAGACAGGACATTAAAGAGACTAGATTATTTCAAGACAGCCAAATCCACGACCTCTGCGTCAGGTTGTCTCGTAGTACAGGAGGGCTTCGGTGTAGTCAACCTCCTATCCTGTCCACGAGCTCCACCAAAACTGCAGCGCGTGCCGTCGAACACATTTGCAAATCCAACAAAGCCAACTGACTTACTTTATAGCACCAAACCAAACTTCTATTCACTAATGTTGGCTAGCCGTTGACAATTCGTTCACTAATGTTGGCCAGCCGTTGACAATTCAATTAACTTAGCAGCACTCAATGTATTCTACCGAATAACGGTTTACGTCCGAGGCTCGTTAGCTACAGTATAGAACGAGAACCCCAATGATGTTCTCTCTTCCTACAAGATGAGGCTTGCTAGCAATGCACGAGCAGCGGTACCGCAATTATTAACGGAGGCTAGCTAGCTAGCGTTAACCGCTGAGGTAAAAATGTGATGGAATAAAACCGGCCGGGCACAACGAACTTTTGCAGTACTTGCTTGTCGAAGTACACATTTAATGTTAAATAAAATATCATATTACCTTAACTCACTCCGTTTTCCAAATAATACCTCAGATCCCTTTCTGCCTTTCGCTCTCCCTCAGTCTCACCACAGACTCCTCTCTCTCGAGCTGTGGTAAAATCCCGCCCACTACACTGTCACAACATCGCAAGGGACATGTGATTCACGTCAGGAGGATGGGCACGGACTGCAAGGTAGATCCCCATTGGCTAAACCAACATATCAGTCGCCTGTGGAAACGGTTACGTCATGAATTTCACTCCCGGATGGAGATCCTCGCGCACTCCCTCTTTGCCCTGTCTTACCTTATAAAAGGCTTTATAAAAAATATATATAAGTGTTATCTTCAAATGATATTGGCGGCATTACATGTGAACTGAATTATCAGTTTATTTGTCAGTGCATTATCATGGCTCTGTATGTACTGCTAACTCCACCCACAGTCTGGAATAAGACTTCCCCGGCGGCTAATCAAACCTGACGTCATTCTTTCCATGACGTAGCGATTTTTCTCTTGATTCAATGCTTCTGTTTGATTCTTACAGTAGTCCAATAGGGTAAGGGAGGCACACAGTCACTTGCAAAGTAGTACTACAGATAGAAGATGTCTATTCAACTGTAGTGAAATTACTGTTAACAAAATCTAGATTGAATCATGACATTCGCTCGCTCGCGCACGCACACACGCGTGCGCGCGCACACGCACAGAGAGAGAGAGCGAGAGAGAGGGACAGGGAGAGAGAGAGATATGATTTGCACAGATAGCTATCACTATCACACAAAATTATTCTCTACAACAGTGGAACCTCCCCTTCTAACACCTGGCTGACGGACATACTCATAGATTATGCATACGGTTGTTATTTCAATAGAGCAGTACAGTTACAGCATACATATCATTATGCACACACACAACTATGCTTACTCCACCCTGTGTCTTGTGGATTTCCAAGGTTTGAATAATCTGAGTTTAACAATTAAACTGCACATTACCTGTGTGTTAACCCCATAGATAATAATGAACTCCTGATAGAGGGTTGTTCCCGGAATGAGGGTCTGAGACCAGGTTTTGAGCTGGTAGGTTAGGGTTAGGGTCTCGCTTTATCATTTTGAAACAGCAATTAACAGTGCTAAAACTGAAATTGATGCATGGATTTTTGTAGCAGACTATATTTTGCCAATGATTCACATGAAAACGAATCGACACAACCAAAGATTCTTTGCTCTGTCTGTACTGCTATACTTTGGCCCATGTAATAACCCTAATACTTGTATTAGTTATTACTGTGTACAGGGGTAGGCCTACATTTTGCACATAAAGTCTGAACTATCACCTTTGTGTTTTTTATTGGCCTATAAACAGCATGAGGTGCAATACTCTAACAATTAAGAAATGCAATGAATCAGAATGATGAAATAGCATAACACCTTTCATTTGTTCATAATGGCCCTGTATTAATTTATATTCAAAGTTGAACTGTGTACATGACTGTGGACTAAGTCAGTTGTTTCACACAAAGGTTGCGGCATCTTCAGTTTTATGAATAAACAGTGGACCTTGGGGCAGGGGGAGGGAATAAGTTAATTGATGATAAAGCGAAAACACCTTCTCTTCATGGACAACCACAGGGCAATACTAGTTCTCCTCACGTAATGGGTTTTATCATTAACACAATTAGACATTGCTGCACAGGAACGGAGCATGTCTTCAACTCAACCACTCTGGGTTTATAAACAAGGGAAAAGGAGGTCAGCGTGTTTAAGCTTGTGTAATTTGGACATAAATGTGGTAATGTTCAATCTGGAGCTCTGAGTCAGACCTATGTCTGGAAGAAACAGTGAAGTGGCCCTGTCCAGAAACACCCCTAAGCTCCTACACCCTGTAGACCCTTGACTAGATTTGTAAAAAGGTAGGATAGGTACAACCAATGTCCACCTTGCCCTCTGGCTACGTGTGAATTGTCATAATCTTCTCTTATATCAATCGAATCCTTTCAGATCTACATAAGTGTCTGGGAGGTAGGAATTTGTTTTTTTTCCTTAGACAGGGGCCAAGTCTCCTCTCTTTTCCTCATCCATCCTACAAATGTGTGGGTGTCACTCGTCACTCTTGAAGTTCAAACCAGAACCATTTCGCCTCAGGACTTTGCAGCTGATCGTTTTGCTTTAAATCTAAAAGTGATATATAGGCCTCAGCCACATGAGGCTGACAAACAAGTTTCCTCTCAGGCCTCCAAACCCCCCGGTGCTGATTGAGCACGTATCCTATTTTTATTTGTGCCATTTTCCAGTTCAGAGTCTTTCATTTGGAGACCCTCCCATTGGAGGCCTGCAGCGCTGTGCCCGGCCCCGGAGCAGATGTCCCTCTCTCGAACACAGAGAGCGAGCGACACTGACGCCTTCTCTTCCCTTCACGATAGGGCCCGTTCTACCGCACCATGGCTGCAACCAATGGCAGGTTGATGGGATGTTGCTGCTATGCAACAGGGATGCACTTGTGGTGAGCTAGAGTGCACAATCTGCATGCACACGCACGCACGCGCGCGCGCGCACACACACACACACACACACACACACACACACACACACACACACACACACACACAGTGTCTTGGGACTACTGTATGAGAAAGTCATTAGGGTTGTTCATTAAAAGTTGGATAGGTAAATCAAATAAGAGCCTAATTCATTGCAGTTATGGATACCATACACTGTGTGTCTTTCCATAACAAGATTTCCCCTCTCATTACTAGCAAGGAAAGTAATGTTTGTAGACCCTATTGTTTATCTTAGTATGACAACCAATGAATTTGAATTATGCTCTCTGCTAACAGACGGCATGTTTGTTCAGTTGAGCTTACTTAATCAGCGGTTAAATCCATTTAAAGACCTTGGGAACAGTCTTGATGGGCAGAAATGAACAAACCTCATTTCAAATTAAAGTAGTGCAACAAGCAATAAAGCTTGTTGGCTTTTCTGAGTAGGGAGTTCTGAAAGAATCCAGACAGTCTGTTCATTAGACCAGTGGATGAGGATGATGAGTTCTTTACTTAATGAAGGGACACGTTTTGCTAAGGCCTTTCCTCTTGGATAACCTGTCTATTTTCCAATACCTCCTCTTCACTGCTTTACAATACAAAACATATTAATTATCTCAAATATAACTGAAACCCTAAGCCAAGGTTGCCATTTCTAGGGTTTTCTTTCTCTAGACTGAGTTGAACTCTGAGAAACCAAACATTTCCCCAAAGCTGTTGTTGTCTCGACCAGGTTGACTCAGCCCTCTGTGGAAATATGCCATATGCTCTTCTGCATCACATGAAAAACTCAAAATGTCAAGTGTCATTAGACACTGTGCATGCTAATGTGATTATGCACCGTGGCTAAAGATAGTGACAAACCACACCAAAAACCTAAAAAGTGGAGGTTATTGTCAGTCATTTGACAAAGTAAAGTTTCACAGACAGTGAAATACATTCGAGAAATACATTTCGTCTCAGCTTAGTTTTTGAGCTGCTAAAACCTTATGGTGGGTCCCCAAATCAATGTTGGAGAGGCAAAACCAAGAAAACAAGATGTCCACCCTGGGTACAGCTCAACATAGACCTCTAATTATAGGGAACCACAGACACATTGAAACGCGATAGCTTGATGAGTAATTACAGGTTAAAAAGAACAACGTTGAGCAAGAGGCATTGTGTGAATTTGGCTGCAGCCAAACGGAGAGAGCCAACTTGGGAGCCGTCCCGACATCTCATCACAACTTGAGATAATGCTGTGGGTTGATTGGGAGATCTACATATAGGCAGAAACGCACTTGGGGAAACACACTTATTTAATAACATATGAGGACACGAAAACAGAAAAACTAAAGTAGACCACCACCACAAAAAAAAAGACATGTGAACATCATATTTGCTGTGCGAAGCATAATTTTGCAGAAACATGTGTATGTAACGCTCTGTCTGGAGTCATGTGACCCTTGTTCAGTGTTGACTAAGCGGAAAGTGCGAACGTGGAAATTGCTCATTAGCCGACTTACACAAGAGGGACCAGGGTCCCTATCAGTCAGGACATGCTGTATTATTGCTTCCTTCAGTCACCAATCTTTCTCCGTTGACTTTGTTTCTTGAACAGGCCTATTTTTTCCACTGGCTCAGCACATTGGCAGGGGAACTTCCTTCTTTTAGGACGGCTGTGGAGGGAGGGGAGTCGATGTGAGGACAGAAGGAGGTTTCTCTAAACTGGAACTGACAGACACAAAAACATGCACATGTAGATATATATAGATAAGCATACGTAGATGGTCCAAGTTGATATGTTCAGTTGCTTCAAGACTTTAAGTCATGTTTGACAATATACTACATTAGCATACCTCCCAATACACTGCATGTCCTATACCAAAGGGAGATAGAGTATTGATATAAGATGTACAGTATACAAATATATGTATGTATGAGTGTATGACACATTATTGAAAGACTCCACTGACCTGATCAGTTAAACTGTGAGACAGTATCAGACAAGGTTTCTATCAGGGCAGGGCCAAGAGATCTTAATGAAAAACACTCATTCCACCAAACATGTCATCAGTCTGCAGTAATTACCGTAATCACTTTTTCCTGAAATTCGAGACAGGGCAAACATGGGTTAGTGTGGTGCAAGACACCCCAATTAACTACAATAAACACTCATAGTGTGCTGACAGGGCAAAAGAGTACTAGCTCGACAGCCCCCATCTTTTTCCAAGAGCAGTGACGAACAACACACACACACACGCACACACACACACACACACACACACACACACACACACACACACATACACATACACACACACACAGACACACACACACACACACACACACACACACAGACACACACACACACAGAAGGGTGACCTTGTCCTGCGAGACTCACACACACAAAGACCCCTCAGAGCTGTGTGAGGGAGTAGTACTAACAGTAGGGTGGGCAGAGATGGGAGGGAGGAAAGCAGGGTGGTTAGGTGGGACAAAAGTGAAAGAGAAGAGGGAGGGAGAGAGAGAGAGAGAGAGAGAGAGAGATGGAGGGAGGGAGAGAGAGAGAGAGAGAGAGAGAGAGAAAGTGTGTGTGGGGGGGGTCTCTCTCATGGCTGTGCTGCCCGCCTTGGGCCAGGGCATGTTTGTGTTTCCAACTACTCCTGGAATTTACAGCAGGCGCTAGCCAGGGCAGCAGTGGAGAGGTGAACGGCCCAGCGAATAAAAGGCCAGAGCTGTAGTGAGACAGACAACTAGAGAGAGAAAGAGAGAGAGGGAGAGAGAGAGAGAGAGAGAGAGAGAGAGAGAGAGAGCAGAAAGAAAGAGAGACAGTGGTCTTACTCAGCCCTGAGCCAGCACTGACGGAGATTATCTGGCCAAGTTTCCACTCACAAACAATAATTCACCTCAAGTGCCCACTCTGACTGCTGCGTAAGGACGCTAGTGGCCCAACCCTGACCACTATGGAGCGGAGTGGGGGGTAGTATGTGTGTGTGTGTGTGTGTGTGTGTGTGTGTGTGTGGGGTGGGGTGGGGGGCTGTCGAAGGGGGGACCAAAATGGGTGGAGACCGCCCTCTATGAAACAGTTTTCCGTGGTCTGTTTTCCGTTGATATCTTCAGTGTTTACATTTTGCTCTGCCCGTGGTGGAGCTGGAAAGTGTATTTCATCCAGGTCAGTGAACATTAACATGTCATAAAATAACATGTCATAAGATCCCAAAATAAGACGACATGGAATTATTATTTGAAACCCTGACAACAATCATCATTCCAGAAACACACTAGCAGACATTGTATAGTAAGTGTATTGTCAATACTCAAGAGCTTGGATACTGTGATTACACTAGCTGATGTGGTACATACTTACTCAAAGATATGACTGTGTGTACTTGTTAGAAGGGAGCGAGCTGAGGGCTGTTGGGCTTGCTGGCAGAGGTGACTTTGGTAAATTGGCAGTAAAGGGGTGTAATTACGGATCGTTTTCACCGTGTTCAGTTGTTCATTTAGGCGTGGAAGCTCGGCCCAATAAACCTGGCCCCCCCACCGCCTCCCCTACTCAGCCTCCCAGCACAGCACACGGGCAAGGGCCGTGAAAAATAATTAATGACAAATTAATTATATTGCCAAAATGAAAATCGGATGTGTGCTTAACACACAGCATGAGCAGAGCGGGCACCGTCGCCACGGACATGAAAAAACCCAAAGTTTATTAAATAACAGTTGGATCTGGCTGTAGTGCCCATTGCCTGCATCAGGGGCACGAAGGGGGCATAGAGGAGGGAATCCAGTGGGAACTAGGTGCCCTTTTACCCCCATCTTTTCCCTTTCACACGGGGTGGGCATCCCCTGGGAGGGTAGGGGGGCACGGAGAGGAAGAGAAACAAGCTAATACACAGGGCCTGTGTTTCCTGGCCGGAGGTCCCCTGATACACACACCTCGCCCTCCAACAGGTAATAGCCTTGACCTGGCCTTATCAAAGCATGGGGGCGTGGAGATACAGCACTGCATTAACATCAGTATGGGGTAGAGAGGGAGTAAGAGTGAGAAGAAGTGGGAGAATGAGTTGATCAGGAGGGGGGTTAATGATTTAATGAAACCATCAGTGATTCTTTAACAGTTAAAACAACCCCCCCCCCCCCCCTCTCCCCACCAAGTAACAGTAAATGCAGATTAATCACTGGTGCTTGTAATAGTAAGCAATTCAATCTCACACCACTCTACCAGAATCGGATTTGAGAGATTGAGGCAATGACACACACACACACACACACACACACACACACATATGCACACACGCACCAGACACACACGCACCAGACACACACACACTCACACACACACACACACACTCACGCACACGCACACGCACACGCACATGCACACGCAGATACAGTATGCACGATCCATAACAGATGGATATCTCAGATATGCTCAGGGAGGCAGGCAGGCTTGTTCAAATGCTTAGTGGTAAAGTAATGACTCCTGTGTGAGTCTCACCCCCTCTCCTCCAATTATCCCAAGTCTGTCTAGAGAGAGGAGAGAGAGCCACGCTTCTATAATAGACAAACAGCGCTCATGCATTCCCCTTATAATAGGGCTGCATGGTCAAGAATGAGGGGGCATCACAAGAGGAAGGAAATCCAAGATCTTAGAAGTGGCACTGCTGAATTTGAAGTTGGATAAAAATGATTCTACCTGACCCCTGGTTACCCTTTGTCAATTCTGATAACAATATGGTCCTACGCCCCTGAGTCAATATACTCCACAGTCATTCGGACTGCGCCTGGCTCAGGAGTATCACTCCTGGGTTTATGAAACTAATCAAATATACTTTCAGCTTTGACCTCCTCTCTATCTACTGTTCTTTTGTTTGCAATAATCTTAGTGGAGATGAGAGGTGGATATGAGCATATCAAGTGTCACTTTATATGAGGCAATAATACAGACATACTGTATATTCCCTGAATGAAATACGTATGAAACAATTTTCCTGTGGACCTTTCTTCCCCTTTGGTTATTCAATTGTGAAACCCTGCAAATGGTAAGTTCCAGTGTGTTGTCAAAGGAAGGCCCATAATCGTCAAAATGCCACTTCCTGCTGACCTTCAGTGAACTCTGGTCGAGGAATTAACAGGTTGTTGAAAACAATACTGTTTTTATTTGAGAGGGATCTGGGGAAGAAGTTGCTCTGTTTTTACCAATTACGTAGTGAATGAAATAGTCACGTAAACAAATATGTGAATCACTGATAAAATTAAAGGGAAATCAGATCATGTTTATTCTTGGTACGAGGAAATGGCAAACTATGATATAAAGAATACAAAAACAAGATAGGGAGCTAAAACGTTGGCTCACCCCTCTAAAGCAGTCACACTAGATGACTAATATCCTTGATGACCAACCTGTTACTATTTTGGAAACCTTGCACATGCTGTCTAACATTTTGCTGTGATTCTAAATGGCATATATATATATATATTTATATATATGTATATATATATTGATTCTACATTGATTCTGACCCACGTCTAACATTTTGTTGTAATTGGGATCCATGTAAACTATAGTGCATGGATTATACAGATAATAGGATGACCTTCTCAGTAGCAGTAACCAACAACCCTGTGGCAATCTGGGCTAAGCCAGGAAGGGTTTTTTCATTGATCCAGACCGGCGTACATTGGTTATTTGGGGTAGGAGAACAGATACAAGGCCTTGGTGTGTCTTTCATCCTGTCAGATACAGTTTCCTGGCTCTGGGCTTTCCAGTGCTGGCACCCCTCTCTCTTTCTCTCTCTCTCAATTCAATTTATTTTTGCTTAATTGGCATGAAATACAAATTCTCTCTCTCTCTCTCTCTCTCTCTCTCTCTCTCTCTCTGTCTCATGGAGTAAGCCTCTCTCTCTGTCTCTCTCTGGGAGAGGTGCTGCCATCTTCAGTGGTGTGTCCAACGGTTAATGGAAACTTTCCTCTCCCTCTCAGCATGTCATATGAAGGGCAGAGCAGGAGTTTTCCAACCCTCCGCCAGGACAGTCAGACAGGAGCCTGAGAAAGGAGGGTATGTTTGTCAACGCCTCTTTGGTGGGTTTCCTGTTTTGAACTGTTGAACTTCTTTAAAGCCATCAGTGATGTCATCACCAAGCAGGCATTTTAGTGTTGAGAAATATGAAATGAGATGGATGATCAACGGAATGATGTAAAAGAGGTCAACATGTACTAATTCCTTTGACTTGTGAGCTACTGAAGCGAGTATTTTAGATCCTAGTCCTACTGCTGTGTTTCGTAAATGCCAACTTGTTTAAGGCAGACTATCCATTAGCCTTGACTATGTAAAATTCCACCCAGATCTCCAGTATGTGTGAAACCATAGAAACAGGCCAGCCTTTGTTTCGTGAGCGGAGGAAAGTGTCCTGCCAGTCGTACCACATGCCCATTAGGAGAAATACAGCACTGTGAAAGCCTGGACCAAGTTACACACAATCGGCATTGAGGGGAAAAATAGGTACAAATTGACACTAATAAAATGTATGATAGTTGTTTGATGTCTTCAGATGATTTTCCACTGGGTTCCGATTCATCAGCCCTGCTCTTTCTTCTGTATTTAATCGACTCTTTGTCTGGGTCACACCATTTAATATAGGTTTTGGGAAGCGAAGTAGAAGTGCTGTGAATAGCCCCTCCAGTGTTTATTAGTGCTCTTCCTGCTATTCATAACAAGGTTGAGCAAACACAATGTGTTGCTAATCACAGTAATCCACACGACAAACACCATTTAGAACAGTAAGAGGACCTACTGTGCATGTAGCCCAGACACAAATACCCATCCCTAAGCCCAAAGTGGTCCAACATCTACATATAGCCCAGTTTAAAGTATCTACATGTCACCCAGTTAGAGAGGTCGACAGTAGATAGTTAAGTAT
Source organism: Argentina silus (assembly GCF_951799395.1). NCBI lineage: Eukaryota > Metazoa > Chordata > Actinopteri > Argentiniformes > Argentinidae > Argentina > Argentina silus. The sequence continues at coordinate 10,072,991 of NC_139674.1, forward strand.
TGAAGTGGACATTTAACCCAGTTAGAACGAGACCTGCTTGTAGCCTAGTTGGAGAGGTCTACACGTATAGCCTAGTTAGAGTTGCCTGGGAGTAGCCTAGTTCCAGCTCCAAGGGCCCAGTTACAGAGAGACACCCAGCACAGTCAGTCCCTCCTCATTGTAGAAACGGGAGAACGTTGTCCAAATAAATAATGGTAACCCTGTGCTAACATTCAGTGTTAACTTAGCGTGCAGATTTCAAGATCTGCCTTGTGATGTGTTGCAGGTTGGAATGTAACATCGGCTCCTTCCAGTTTACTCCCTACTGTCAAACAAGAGACTCTGAGCTGTCAGACACAGTCCAGACGTGACAAAACTACACCCCCCAGAGCTCCAACATCCAGGAACTCTGTTCCTATAAAAGGAATGACTTAGACACAGAGGAGTCGTGGAAGAGCTCTTGGAGTAAGCCTGCAAGTCATCATCATGGCTATTAGCTGGAGCACAATGGCTCTTAATAGTCTGAGCAGACACTGTTCCGGCCAATGCAGTCGGCGCTACTGTGGAATAAATGAAAAATACAATTTATAAACTGTGATAATCATTGTTTCTGGCAATGGGCAGAGGGTTTCTGATATATTATACTTGTGGAATCTGTTCGACCATTTGTTTTGACATGAGCTCTCACAGAATTGTTTTTATCATGGTACAGTAATGGTCACCAATTTCATTACCGCCATCACAGCCATCATCAACTACACCACCACCATCATCATCAACACCACCTTCCTCCTCCTTAGGCCCCTCCTTAGGCGTCTGTCCCTGCTCTGCGTAGGTCACAGCCCAGAGAGAGACAGAGAGCCAGAGAGGCAGAGAGGGGGCAGAGCTGGGGGAGCATGGGTTCCGGAGCAGTGTGCATTGTACCTGCTCATCCATAATGGATGACGTCCAGCAATAATGTATGAGGCCGGTGAGTAACCTGAGGATGAGGTGGGACACAGAGACTAGCTGGCCTAGCCTCCTCTTCCCCCCACCACTCACCCTTTCTGAGAAACCCTGGAACACGACGCCTGCCAGGACAGAGCAGCATAAAAACAAACATGGTGTACACTAATAAATCCATATTAGACGACACAACAGACACATGGCACTGTCCAGTACCTAGTGCCTTCCCCCCTGCTGACGTTTTAAAATCCATAGCAAGCAGAAAGTAATATGCTCATGGGTTTGCATAGTGCAGGTCTTAATTGGATTAGAGCAAAAATGACCAGCTTTGCACACAATGTTTGTTACTAGGTCACTATCTTAATTTATTTTGTGTGGTTTTTTTTCTGTTTCTTTTTTCGTCCTAATTTAGCCGACTTGGATCATGCATCTGTTCCGTTCAAGTTATGTACTCTAATGGCTGGCTGGAGGTAGATCTCAAATCAGTCCACTCAGGTGTGAAAAGTCCTCGTGTGGAATAATAACGGTCAAATATAAATTCATGAATTGAATTTGAATTCATAGTGGACAGAGTGAATTGAAATGGACTGTAATGGATTGCATCTGTGCCTCTGCTGTCAACAATGAGGTCTTGAGCCAGCTGGCTGGACAAAGCCACACTGTAGTCCTATAGTATGTACCCACACAGCTGTTAGGTGAACCATAGCTTCAGTCTGCTGTGACTGTAACTCAAAGCTACGAGCCCTTCTCAACAAACCCGTACAGTAGCACTAGCAATTTTGACAGGCGACATGCACTCTGGTGAGTAGAAGGAGGCTGACAGATGGGAGATGGGAGGAAGTCAAGTAAGTGAAGCCATTTTCTTTCTTGGCCTCCTCTCCCAAGACACAAACACACACACACACACACACACACACACACACACACACACACACACACACACACACACACTACGCATCAGTCACACCTAATGGGGTGGGGGGATCCCCAAAGGACGGGGTATGCTGTCCCCTCTCCTCCTCCTTCCCTTCCAATAAAAACTCCATTTATTTAATTAAAACCTCTGCACATCTAACTGCCCATCGATTTTTGGGGATGCGGAGGCAACGTCATTGCAGAGTGTGAGACGGTCGGGAGCAGATGAGTGGGAGGCAAGGTGGAGTGAAAATAAAAGGATTTCCATCATACTCTGTGTGATTATATAGGAGGGCCTTGGCAGTGAAGGGTGTGAACTTGTCGGTCTTGAAGCAATCAATCAAGAATTGGCCGGATGATAGGACGCATCAGTCACGACTCAGCTTTTGAGGAGAGAGGGGTGGAGAGAGAGAGAGAGAGAGAGAGAAAGATAGAGACAGAGAGAGAGAGAGAGAGAGAGAGAGAGAAAGAGAAAGAGAGCATCAATAAACAAACAAACAAATAGAGGGCTGAACAGATGGAGATACAACAATCCACACACACAGGCCACTCATTCACAAAAGCTTTCAAGGCCTCAGATGTTGATCTTCAAAAGGGAGGAGAGGTGTAAAGGGAGAGAGTGTGTGTGTGTGTGTGTGTGTGTGTGTGTGTGTGTGTGTGTGTGTGTGTGTGTGTGTGT